>NW_027527951.1:7288518-7363357 GCF_008692635.1 Crocuta crocuta
TGGCTCTCTATCTCTCTCTCTCCTAGAAATAAATAAAAATATTTTTTAAAAAAACTACCATTGGAAAGTCATTTAAAACACATTCTAAATTTTTAATAGGAATTTTTATTGAGATAATTGTAGATTCATATGCAGTTTGGAGAAATAATTCAGAGAGATCTCACATTTATCCAGTTTCCTTGAAAACTAACTTCTTGAAAAAAATAGCACGGGGGATGGCTCAGTGGGTTAAGCGTTGAACTCTTGATTTAGGCTCAGGTCATGATCTCAGGGTTTCTTTTCTTTTTTTTTTTATGTTTTTTTTTCATTTATTTCTGAGAGAGAGAGAGAGACAGCATGAGCAGGGGAGGGTCAGAGAGAGAGGGAGACACAGAATCTGAAGCAGGCTCCAGGCTCTGAGCTAGCGGTCAGCACAGAGCCCGACGCGGGGCTCAAACCCACGAACCGTCATGACCTGAGCCGAAGTCGGACGCTTAACCGACTGAGCCACCCAGGGGCCCTGATCTCAGGGTTTCTTAAGTTTAAGCCCGCATCAGGTTCTATGCGCTGATCTTTCAGAGCCTGCTTGGGATTCTCTGTCTCCTTCTCTCTCTGCCCCTCTCACACTAGCTCTCTCTCAAAAGAAAAAAAAGAAAGAAACAGTACAGTTTAACAATTGGGTTATCAATCTGAATACTGTCAAATGGGAGAATGCTCCACCATCACAAAGATCTCTCTTGCTGCCTTTGAATATCCACACCCACTTCCTTCCTGTCCATTTGCCTCTAATCTGTTCTCCATTTCTATAATTTTGGCCTTTTAAAAATGCTATATAAATGGAATCATACACTATGAAACATTTTGCAGCTATTTGCAGAGTTCTTTACACTAAGACACTAATTTGTCAGATATGTAGTTTGCAACTGTATTCTCCCAGTCTGTAATCTGTCTTTTCACTGCCTTCACAGAGGCTTTAGAATAGAAAAACATTGTGAATTTTGATAAGGCCTCATTCATAAACTTCTTCTTTTATGGATCATGCGTTTTGTGGTCACAACCAAGAGTTCTATCTAGCCCTAGATCCTGAAAATTTTCTTTTATATTTTTCTCTTAAATATTTACAATTTTGTTTTGCATTTAAGTGTATGATCTTTTCTGAGTTAATTTTTGTATGAGCCATCATATTGAGTTCAAGAATCATTTTTATGCCTCTGATGTCCAATTGTCCCAGCACCACTGGGTGAAAAGTCTATCCTCCCATTGAATTGCTTTGGCAACTTTGTAAAAAATGTGACTCTATGATTACCTGGAAATAATTTGAATTAAAAAAAAATTGTTTGGAGATGAAAATGTTTTGGAATTAGAGGTGATAGCTACAGAACACTGTTAATGTGCTAAATGCCAGTGAACTGTATACTTTATAATGGTTGATTTGATGTTATGTAAATTTCACTTCAATTTTAAAAACTGGGAAAAACAAAGCTTATCCTAGCTTACTCTCCAACTATAATATTTTATACAATTCAAATAAGTTTTTTAAAGAATATATAAAAGCCTCCTTTCATATCATCATTGAATGCATTTTCTCTATGTTTGGTTAGTTTCTAGGTCCATCATTGCTAAAATTAGGGAACGTCCTAATGTCTAAACTCTGAGGTAAACATTTTTAACAGTCAGTCAACATGTGGGCAGTTAGAGCAGCAGTAGTCTTTACTGGACCTAATATTTTCTAGTAATCAATCCTTCCATGTCCTTACTCATTCTTTGACCATCTTTTATACCCTCACTTGTCTTCGTCCTTCTGAACTAAGGTGCCCTAAACAGAACACTATTATATCATGTAGTGATCACTGCCCTTTTTCTCTGAGCTCACAACCCTGGGATAATATATTTTATCACTTTTCTGGCAAGGAGTTCACATATCTCTCCTAAATAAAAGCAACATAGTGAGACAAGGGCAGAAAATCTAAGAACTCTATGACTTGCTAAATTTCTAGACAGTCTTATGCTGAAACTTCCTCCCATGTATCCTCTTTAATTAATAGTGAAGGGACCCACATTTACATCTAGAAAATTCCTCATCTCAAGGAATCTTGGAGATTATTTGGATGTTCATATTATCAAGACCTACCTTCAAAAAATCAGTGGGATGTTTGTATTAATGAATTCAAATCATGTTCAAATGACCAATCAGTGTCAGTCTATGAAACTCTACACTTAGCATATTTTAAAATATGTTTAGTGAAGAGAAAATTCATCTTTTACTTTCAAGTCATCTAACTCAAGACACCCTGGATATAGCCATTGGAAATTACAAATTTAGTTCAGAAAACATGGCAAACTGGAGCCAAGGATTGACAAAATAGTGTCTACTCCAACATCTGATCATATTATAGGGCTGCCATGTTTAGAACGGAGAGTAGACATTTGTAATTCTGTATGAAATAAGCTCTTCTTTGCCCTCTAATATCCTGAACATAGATCAATTGGAAGAGAATAAATATTATATTACAAGCTGCTTTTAATCCCAATCCACTGTTATGGTTTTTGTCAATATCTGCCATTTCTTCCCTTAAGCCTTGATGGTATTCCAAGGCTATATTATTTCCTATCAATGTATTTACCTTTTTTCCTCTTTATGTTACCATGAAATTTCTAGAATGGTTTTACCATATTGTGCTTTGTTTAATATGTGTGTTCCAAGGAAATATTAACAAACCTTTTATGAAATATGTCCTACCCTCTAGTAAATTTGGAAAACATAGCATACCATCTCTCTCCTCCAAAGTCATGATTTTTATAAGTACATTAAAATGTTAGAGAAATCCTATGATGAAAACAAGTTTAATTCTGTGTCTTAAACTTACTTTGGCCACAAAATACTTTGTGCATGTCTTACTTAATAGCATCACTAGAATACCAGTGTGTGAAATGCTGTTCTAAAATAGGCTGTGCTTGCTGATTCCATTTTCTTATTACTGAATTACGTTTTGCAAGCTCAGGGAATACCAGCAATCTCCAAAAAGTAAAATATAGTTATTGATTTTTGTTTCCTTCAATATTTCTGAATATTAAACTTCTTTTCCTGTCCAGTTGGCTCATATTTGTACA
Source organism: Crocuta crocuta (assembly GCF_008692635.1). NCBI lineage: Eukaryota > Metazoa > Chordata > Mammalia > Carnivora > Hyaenidae > Crocuta > Crocuta crocuta. The sequence goes on from NW_027527951.1 coordinate 7,291,609, forward strand.
TTTGTTTCATATGTTTATCAAGTTTCTCCTATGGAGCTTGTGAGCTCTTAAAGGGTGAAAATCTGTGTTTCATAGATTTTTGTCTCCCAAACATATAAGAACATAATTGGCTTAATAAATTTAAATGGAAAGTAGCTGAAATGGTAATGCTACATTTTGCTTTATTATTATGGACACTAATGACACAATGTTACTATTCTAGTGTTTAACACAAAATTAAACGATATGAAATACATAAGACACTGATCATTTTACCTGTTCACAAAATATTGAACGATTGAAACTGTGTTACGTGTACCTTTTACAAAGGAAAAATTGACTCATAATAATACACTAAGGTGAAATTTATCATTACATTTTGGAGGTTATACATGTTAAATATGAATATATTCAAAAGAATTACCATTTATAGAAAAAAATTGATATTTTACTATTTAAAATAGTAAAGTACTTGAACTATGTAAAACAATGAAATGTAAATTATATTCAAATACATAAAGCAACTGACTCTCAACTGAACACTTATAAAAATATTTTTTAAGCAAAAGCTATAATCTATTCATTTACTTGGAAGTTAAAAAAATACATATTCATCTGAAACTCTAATAAATTTGCTTGAGGCATTAGATACTCAAATTTAAATGTATGTTTTCTAAAGCATTTTACCAACTTAGTATTCTTGAATTCTTACAGTATATATACCTACAAGGTATTAGAATAGGTTTACATTACAAATAATATCATCTCAAGTAAAAGACACAAGCATCCATTAAGACAAAAGAGATACTGTGAAAGTTTTCAAACCAAACACATCCCACACGTGAAAAAGGCCCACTGTCTGTGCCTTGTACAGAGTGAATTCTCAAACATATTTATGGAATGAGTACATTAATGGATAACATTTATTCTGTTATTTGCACTCAAAAGTCTCCAAAGCTTTCTATTTCTAGTAGAGATATCATTTGAAAATTCAGTAATTTTATTCTTAATCAGCTACTTCTTCTGGATGCCAAAGTCAGGTAAATTGACTCCAGATTGAGTAGGAAACTACTGTCAGTGTTCAAAAGATGGCCTACCTGGCATGTTTCCTGTGTATTTTGACAAACCTGATGCCTACAGAACAAATGCTCAATATATTGAACAACTCCATATTTCATATCTTCATCCCAAACAAGACATGAGCACCTAAGTAATTTCTATAATGTACATCATAAAACAAAATGTAGCAAATATATATGTATATAAAAATGTATATAGGTATCTCTACATCTATCTTAGTAGACTTCAGATGTTTCTTCTCAGTGAGAGAAGCAAGCTATCCTGAGCGAAGTAGGACAAATGTCTACAGAACAACAGCTAGAGTATGCACAGGCTATACTTACACAGTCTTTCATGCATGCCACAGTGTGGCCATGAGTGCTGAGATCACTGTTAAAGGCAAAGGCTTGAAGTAGTAAAAAAAATTTAAAACCAAAGACTAACTGTAATAACAATTACAGAATTGCAGCACCTAGGAAGACTGTGATCACTATATGTAAAAGAATTAGCCTGAGCCCATTCTTGGCCCAGATTCCTCTCATAACTTTTCCCCATTTCTTCTGCCTCATGTAGGGTGAAACTTTTCTAAGGCTTATCATTAAAACCTCAAAAATATGATAGAATTCAGAATATTTTTCTTAATTGGAGTTAATTGGATCATTCAAAACTATTTTAAAAGCTTTTTGCCTTTATACTTAAGCAGAACTGACAATTCATTCAGCAAATTCAACACACACACACATATACATACACACACACACATTAATGAATAACTACCACTGGCTTTGGGGAGGTATAATTTACGACGTGAATCCACTTAAAAATAAGTCTTTGAGAATCAAAAACAGTTTCCAAAAACTGAGAAATAATTCAGTCACATACTAAACAATAGTTTCAATATTAGGAAATATCACTAGTGAAAAATATCTAAAAATGTCCTTTAAAGTAAAATGTAAAGTAAAATGACTTTAAAGTATGGTTAGTTCTTTTAAATTTCAGTATTATTTTTTTTAATACAAGTGAATAAAAATATGCCTTGTAATCAGCCTTAAATCATGCTACATGGGAAAAGATCTATATGAACTAATGAAAGAATAGTTTAGTACTTTACATACAACTGCATTATTTTCAAATACATAGAGTAACTAATTCTCAACTAAAGGCATCCATGTCACTAAATATTATTTTTTCTATTAAATGTGTATGCTCAGAGGGTTGAAAACTAGTTTCTTTCTTTGTTTGGTTATTTTTTTTACAGATTTTATTTTTTAAGTAATCTCTACACCCAACATGGTGCTTGAACTCACAAACCTGAGATCAAGAGTCACATGTTCCACTGACTGAGCCAGCCAGGTCCCCCCAAATAGTTTATTTTTTTTAATTAGTTAATATGTCCCTCAGGATATTTTTTAACTATTTGTTTTCTTGGTTTTTATAGTTAGTACCAAAGTTAATTTCATTTCATTCTGAACTCAGTTAACTATCACAAAATTTAAATCAATACAGTCAGAATCAGTATCATTACAATATCATATATATTATAGTATCATAACAAATTAGCCTAATTTTAAATTAAACATTGTTACTACAAGAAGAGTGACCACTGAATGCAGAGGGAAGCTAAGTCACTGGAAGAATATGATTTAAAGAGAAACTAGGGGCGCCTGGGTGGCTCAGTCAGTCAAGCATCTTACTCTTGATTTCGGCTCAAGTCATGATTTCATGCTTTGGGATCGAGCCCTGCATCAGCCTCTGCACTGACAGCACAGAGCCTGCTTAGGACTCTCTTTCCCTCTATCTCTGCCCCTCTCCTGATTGCTCTCTCTTTCTCTCAAAACAAATAAATAAACCTTTAAAAAAAAGAGAGACAGAGCATAGTGTAAGACTTCTAAGATTAGGATATTAGTTCATAAAATAAAGCTTACCTTCTAAATTCAACTTTATATATCCAACAGAAGTAAAACTAGTACAGAAATTCTTCGTTTCTTTCCTTCTTGTTAAATGGTAACAGAAGTAGATGGAAAATTCCAGTCTCTTCAAATTGCTCATTTTGTTAACATTATATTAAGGTTTGTAACATTTAATATTAGATAACTTTATAAGATATAATGGAATATTTAAGATGTATTGGCTATGGATTACTAGTTAGCAATTATTTTTGACTTAGCTCCCATGTTAGGAACCTAAATTTCTATGCATGACCTTCCCTTTCAGGTGAAGAGAAGCAAATGTCCAAACTCAGAACTTGGGAGAACTGTTGGTAGTGCTTTGCAACGTTTCAAGGAGTTGTAGAGGAGTATGTGAGCATTTAGGTAAACTCATTCTAAAAACTCAAGGCCAGTTAAATATCCAATGTCACATGGAGGTACATTATGGTATTGAAAATCATCTTTATTCATTCGATATTTTTTTTTTTTTTTACTGTTACCACTGTTTTGGAATCATAGTCAAATTTTATATGGTATACTTTTCCAGAATTTCAAAACATACCTAAAATTATTACCTCCAATTATGGAGGTATCTACTTTTTCAGATTGCAACAGCATTGCATTGCCTCAAAATGTGTATCCAGAATGGTAAAATGTCTAGGAAATCCTATGATTTTCACATATTAAAGACATTTTACATGTTTCCATTCATTTTTACTCAATATAAAATGTATACTTTAATGGCAACACAACTTTACTAACAAATAATTGGTATTATTACAACAGTTCTTCTGTTCATAAGGAGAAGCAGCCTAATATATTAAGGCAGACTTCCTGGGTTTAAATCCTGCTTCTACCTCTTGTCAGTCATGTGGCTTTGGGTGAGGCACTGGGCCCTTATTTGCTTCAGTTCTTCAACCATGAAATGGGGTTGATGAAAAGATACCATCCCAAATCCTTGTGAGGATTCATGAAACAATAACAACAAATAGGGATAAAGCACTTGGAGGTATTCTTTGTAACAGAGTAATTACTTAAATGTTAGCTACAATTTTTATTATAATTAAAAAAGACAGTGACTGATGAGAATATAAATCATTACTAACTTTAGAGCACTTAATCAGTACCAATACATACTACAATAGCAGATAATTTCATCCATGAAACACAGCAAAGTATGACTGAAGTGTTGAAGTGATCCCTTCATCCTTCTAACGAGAAATAAGGCTTCTAGGATGGTGACTAGAAAACAGTACTTATTTTCAAGTATTATGAAAAATACTTGATAGTTGATCACCTTTGCTCACTCATTAGCTGCACTGAATGTAATCAATCAAGTACAGGAAAATCACAAATGACTAAGTCATGGACCTTCAGGATCAGTTGATAATAATATCAAGAATGTTAAATCTCTGAAAGTTAATATATACTTACTATAGGTATTTGTGTTAAGGTATTATCTTCATTAAATTCTACTTTTCCTTTGAAAACTTTGAGTTTGTTGATTTCTCATTATATATGTGGACTTATTGCAAAAATCCTAAGTGCTTCTGAGCCAAAGAACAATTTTTATCAGCTTTACCACTGTATGAACACCCAGTATATATATAACACAGTATTTTGTTATTCAATACACAACTGATGGCAGTGAAGATTTTTAATGATCATTTGAAAATCAGTATCAAATTTCATAAATTAAAATGTAATAATTGTCTGTATATACCTTAGTTATGAAAAGCATTTCACAAACTAAATTAATCCAAATCCATATAATTATCACAATCACAGGAAGGGCATTTTAATTGTTTTGAAAATTATAGATTCAAAATCAACATTACTGTATTCATTATACTAAAAACAGTATAAATTTATCAACATACAAATGATAAAAATTATGTATATTTTAGAATGAAAATAGAATACACCTTGTGCTTCCATACATTATCAAGGTCTCTAATAGTCCTCGTACAGTTCAACAAATAAAGCTTTATTTTAATTGTTGTACACGTTCCTTGATAGAAAAATAACTCAGCACGGTGTATTCTCTTCAGTCTCACATCTCATATGAAAGTCTTAATAAAAGTAAGAATTTAGGTATCTTTCTAAGTTAAAGGTTGACTTTTTAGATGGGCTTAAATTTCCTTCCTTACTCCACTCTCCTGTCCTATACCTCCCTGATCTCCACCCCTCCCATACCCTGGCCACAGGTGGAGGCTCAGTGCCACTACACATGGCCCTAGGAAGCCATGTCATTTCAGAGACCAGCATTGGCTTGCTGGAACTGTCCATGGGCACAAAGGATACCTACAAGCAGCAGGAAGAAAGTCTTGGTAGAAGCCTCAATCAGCTCTGTTCTCTGTCACTGAGAAATAAACCCTCAGGAGACAGAGTCAAGCATATTCTTAACCATTCCAAATCATACTTTCTCTGATGCAGGTAGGGGACTGAATACCTACAATAACACCCAGTCTATGTTGTCTGTAACATTTCTGTATGATGATTTGGAAGGTGTGTCCATCTTTCTTCAGTGAAAGACTTTTTCAAGTGGAAATATCCATATCACATGATCCCATTCAGAGAAGATGAAAACAAACATGATAAAATAATTTTAATAAATGGGAGAGGAGACACAATGGTTCATTATTTATCTCTGTTTTTTCCCCCATAAATTCCAGGAATAAAATTTACCCTAAAAATGAATAGTTAGTGTCAATACATAGAGAGATTAGTTTGTGAAGCTATGGATGGTCTGAATGATCTCTTATCCATTTCCAGCACAAATATCCAGGTACCAGAAGAACAATTAGTTATTTACTCCATGGGGAAGGAGTTAGAGGAAAAAATTCATTTATTTGTCTTGAATGAAGAATGTTTAGCCAGTATGTCCTTTGTCTAGTGTTCAGAAGGTTCTGCTTGCCGGGTTCCTTGGGGATTCTCTTCATTCTTCTCCAATGGGGGGAGGCGGCTCGCACAGCTTGTACAGCCTAGAAAAGGCATGGAAGAATGTGACAGGGGCCTGGAGTATTGCCATTACCTGAGATGTTTCTACTGGTATAGAAAATATGTTGACAATAATTTCTTGGTTCAGGAGCCATGATCATATTGCCTATTTTACTAAAAACCACATATGAATTAGCAAACTCCAAAACTTCACTTCAGTATTCTGGAAACACCAATGTCTCTTTGCAGGTCAAGATAACTACTGATTAAGCAATGTCGCCTTTCCCACACCTGCTGCTTCTGCTCCAGTGCTGCCGGCCCTGACTGTTAACCTTGCTGGCAGCAAAATTGATTCTCTGAGTTCTAGGAGAAGATATTATTATGATAATTACCATATTGTCTATCATGATTAATTTGTTGCAAAATAGCACCTTCTCATAGGGGTCTACTGATTTCCTGACTAGTTTTCAAAATTTGCTTCATTTTGTATCCTCTCTTGGGTGCAGTCAGTTATGAATAGGCTGATATACTGAGGCCTGAATCTCAAAGGCACAATTACCCGGTGTTTCCTAAGGAAAATCTGCCCAGCTCTTCCCATTGTTCTGTTCACCTATCAGCAGAATCAAGTGGAGATTCAAGTTGGTCAAGGAATCTACTTGAACTGGTAGAGATGCCTGGAAATGCTCCCTCTTGACATCCTAGGTCTAGATGTCTTGAGGCAAAGCTTAGGGGACTGAACTAGGATTGTACACACTCTAGAGCTCCACATTCTCCTGAATATCCTAACTCCAGAACCAAATTAAGGGGAACATAATATCTTCAAGACAGGGGTGCCTGGGTGGCTCAGTTGGTTAAGCCTCTGACTCTTGGTTTCGGCTCAGGTCATGATCTCACGGTTGGTGGGTTCAAGCCCCATGCCGGGCTCTGCACTCACAGTGCAAAGCCTGCTTGGAATTCTCTCTCTCCCTCTCTCTCTCTGCCTATCTCCTGCTCACTCTCTATCCCTATAAATAAACAAACAAACAAACATTTAAATAAAATAGTTGCAAGACAGCCACAGCGACCAGACAGAGCACACCCATTATGGAAGGCACAGTCTGAGAGAAGATCAGCTGACTGAGGTGGCTATGTGTGGGACTATATACACTCCTAATAGTTCCACAGCCATGCTGGCCCGACTTGAGAGCCCCATCCATGATCTAAAAATTTCAAGTATGGGGGCACCTGGGTGGCTCAGTTGGTTAAGCGTCTGACTTCAGCTCAGGTCATAATGTCACGGTTTGTAAGTTAGAGCCCTATATTGGCTCTGTGCTGACAGCTCAGAGCCTGGAGCCTGCTTCAGATTCTGTGTCTCCCTTTCTCTCTCCCCCTCCCCTGGCTTGCACTCTGTCTCTCTCTCACACTCTCAAAGATAAACATTAAAAAAATTTTTTAATAAAATAAAAATACTAAGTATTTTCAACTTTGCTCCTTTTCAAAAGTACTCCAAACTCAGGGATAGGGGTAGCTGTGGTGATTCACTTCTTTTACAGATTAAATTGAACACAGTTTACATGAGTTGTTGAAAAATTTAGCAAATTATGTTTCCTTTTCCTTCAACATTTAATCCCATGCTAATTCTATATCAAAGGGGGAAAGAATGAAAAAGATTGAATATTGAGTTAGAAACCTAGTTAACAACATAAACTTTCCCCATCTGGAAACACACAGAAAAAGTTACTGCCTTTGGAGATAATTCAAGTCTGAAAGGTGCTTAATGCTCTACATGTCATCTCCATGGAAGAAAATGAATACTGAAATAAGGACATCTCACATCAGAAAAGCTTATTTCATCCTTCCCAGAGAAAATAATACATTAAGTTGAGCTGATACAGTTCAAAGCTGCCTTTGCAGTTAAAAAATATAGTGTTGCTTCAAAATGCATTCCCAGCACTGGAATAATGGAATGATCAGAAAGTTCCTTTCCTCTTTAATTTTGATCCTTTCATTTTCCTGACAGCACTGTCTAATGAATGAAAAGGCAGTGGCCTTACTCAGGTAGAACATAAACAGTAAGCCGGGTGGTGAATGTCCTACCCTGTAAGATCTGGGCTGAGCCATCACATTCCATTACCTTGCACTGCACGTTTCCACATAATGGAACTAATGCCACTGTGTAGGCAAGTCTTTGAAATGTCTGCCTTGCAAATTGGCAAAAGGCTACTCTGTGTGATCACCTAATGAAATAATAGCTCTGGATACTGCAGAACTGCGCAGATCCAGCTTCTGTGAAGCTTCTTGGAAGTGACTCAGGGTTATTTGAGTTCAGACACATTTGTAATGGAAATCCTGGGGCTTTGGGAATTTAGAACAGACAGATAGAGTTGGGAAGTAAAATGTAATAGTTAAGAGTTGGACTTTTACTCTGCACCAAGGCATTGGTATTTTGGCAGCTAAATTGTTAGGTAATGGGGGGCCTTGGTTTGCCCAACACTTTGGGGTCCTTGTCATAGTCTCATTCCACCCATGCACACCAGAGCCACTGCATGAATAGGTTTGCTCCTTGCTCCACTTTCTTGTTTTCCTGTTTGCACTTGGGCCACCATCTTGGAGCTGGTATTTCCAGCCTAAATCCAAATCTGCCAAGAGTAAAACTTTCAAACTTCAATCTACAGATCATGCCCTTCATCCTTCTACATGGCAAAAGAGACATTTTCAAGACTACAGTGTCAATAACAATCTGTCCCAAGGTAATTCTCCTTATCTTACAGATGAGAGAATCTCCTTATCTTACAGATGAGAAAATTATCTCAGAGAAAATAAATAACCTGACTAAATAAGGTCACAAGCAGGAGCTGGGACTCAAAACCATGTTTTTCATGTGTAACCACTACCATTTGCTGCTTCACAATTAGACAAATATAAAAAAAAAAATCAAGCTATCATTGCATAATAGTTTCCAGGTTTTGTGATCTAATAGAAAATAAGACTTGTGTACCTTTGTAACTGAAAGGGAAAATTTGGTTCATAATAAAGATAAGTTTATTAGTCTGAAGATCCAATGGATGCAAGTTAGGAGGAAGAACACTGTATTGCCCACAAAGGCATCTCCACGTGGGTGTCCCATTGATCCTTAGTCCCTATGTTACTGGGATGAGCTCACCCTCATTTCCCTACACACGCTCAGTGAGTAGAACCATTTGCCCCTTGTCATTCAAGCCAAAGATTTGGTGTCATCCTAGAAGATTCTTCTTCTAGCAAATTGTTCTTCAATTTGCTGTCTTTGGGGCAAGGAACCCTGGTTCCCAGCTGGGTGGGATCCCAGACCCCCTGGGCCCCTCAGTGCTCTGTCCTCACCCCTCACACAGTGCTTTTCACATTCTACCTTTCTTCCCAGTTATGTTTTCTCATCTCATCTCTTTAACTGAAAGCTCCTTGAGGGCTTTGATCTATTTCCATCTCATGCTTCCACTCTCCATGGACCATAGCAGGGTGCTTTGCATTTCTTAAGTCCTCAATAAATATTTGTAGAAGGAGTGAAAGAATAAATAGGATTAAATTAAAAATTATTTTAGATTTCTCTTTGGGGATTATTATTCTCTTATAAAAATGTCAACTTTGCAGCAAGCACATTTTATTGTGTTTCAGGTCAAGAGTTTTAAGACACAACCCAATAAAGAAAAAAGTGAGTTCATCAGGTTCTTTTCTTGTATTCAGCTTGTGTATTGGTTTATTGATCAGGATGCTAAAGTCTTATCTTAACCCTACTATTTATTAGTATTTATAAGCTCTAGCTATGAAGACCTTGCTAAGCCATTATCTTGTTTTCTTATTGGAATGTTAACACTTCACTGGGTCTGTTATCACAATATACCATGTCAGCTCAAGGTGCCAGAGAGAGAATGCCTATATGAAATGATTCTTTAGCAACAGAAAGTCTTTCTAACTTAATCAACTATGAAAGATAACATTAACAAGACTTGAGGATTAAATAAGTTAGAAGTAAACACAATTAGAACATGAGTGCTCCATCCATTTTCAGGGGGAAATACGTTTTCCCTTTTGAAAGTACTTCCAATGCCCACATAGTTTTTTTAGAATGAAACAGAACTTCATAAAAGCTGCTGTCATCATTCTCACTCTGGTAACTACTTTGTAAATAAAAAAAAATTAAAAAGAGTGTCTTATCTGTGACAGTGCCTGGAGGAGGTTCCATTTTGTTAAAATGCCAATGTATAAAAACAATCAAATGTAAAAGAAATTATTTAATTTTGCCCCACTTCAAGATAGATGGCTGCCTACCTTATTGTCACCAGGAAAATGAAATTAACATTTCTTTGATGGCTGTCTCCATGTTCATTTATTCTAAAGGTGAATTAGAGTCATTTCTTTTTTTAAATTAAAAAAAATTAGGGGTACCTGGGTAGCTCAGTCGGTTGAGCATCTGACTCCAGCTCAGGTCATGATCTCACAGCTCGTGGGTTCGAGCCCCGCATCAGGCTCTGTGCTGACAGCTGACTCAGAGCCTGAAGCCTGTCTTTGGATTCTTTGTCTCCCTCTCTCTCTGACCTTCCCCTGTTCACACTCTGTCTATGTCTCTGTCTCTCTCTCAAAAATAAACATTAAAAATTTTTTAAAGTTTAAATTTTTGACAGAGAGAAATCATGAGCAGGAAAGGGGCAGAGAGGGAGAAGGAGAGAGGATCAGAAGTGGGCTCTGCACTGAGAGCAGTAAGCCTGATGTGGCGCTTGATCCTATGAACTGTGAGATCATGATCTGAGCTGAAGTCAGATGCTCAACCAACTGAGCCACCTGGGTGCCCCTAGAGTCCTTTCTTGTTATGATATGTGAACTGTGAATATTTGGTATGATCACAAACAAAAAGCTCATTCATTCATTTATTCATTTGCACATTCTTGAAATCAGTTGAGATATTTAATGTCTCCTGTATAGCACTACGGTGAGCAAGGAATAAAATCCATAAAACATATTCTCTGCCCCCAAAGAATGCATATTCAGGTTGGGCGAGGAGACACTCAGCAATATATTATAACACAATATGGTAAGAGCTATAAACCAATATACAAGATGCTAAGGGAGCACTAAGAGGAAGAAACCTCATCCAAGTCTTCAAAGAGAAAGGGACATTCAGAAAAGGACACAAAGGGTTTTGTGGGTAAGTAGGAGTTTTTCATACAGACACAGATGGGAAAAGCAATCACGCCAGAAGGAACAGCATGTACAGGCAGAGAAATATAAATGGAAATGGCATTTTGGGAGTTCAGTACACTTGGGTTACAAATTTTAGTAGTACTTGTGTGGACTTTTGTCTTTGAAATCACAGTGCAACTTGGAAAACAGAATAATGTCAAAACTTCTACCTGTTACCTCTAAGTTTGCTTCCCTTAAAATTCCACTGAATTCAGAGACCAGTTATGCTTGCTCACATTTAGCCAGAGAGTGTTTATAAAGTCAGTTTCCATGATTACATTCAGTACTGCACTAGGCGTGTGCTGTGGCAGGTGCATTAGATGTGAGTGACACTGCCTGGGAAATGGTGGCAAGCCCTTTGGGAAAGAGCAGACCTGGGGAATCACTTACCTTGGAGCAGACTGTGGGGTTCTGTCTCTGATTCCCAAATTCTTTGCTGTGTTCTGAACTCTTGCTCCCTGAAAGAAGTAGGAACATCATTTTTAGCTCTACATTGTATTAGTAATTATTTAACATACCATTAACATTTGAGTGTAGAATATTTATTCCAACAATGTATATAACATCGAGAGATGAGGTGAAGCAGAAGAGAAAAATCATCATCTGAGCATTTTCACAACTAATGCTTCTAAGAATCAAAATATGCAGATACATTGTTCCAAAGGATTGATATTTACTTCAATACCCATCTAAATCATTCAAAATAAATTTAAATCACTGCTTCCTGTTCACTATCTCATCTATGTCTTTATTCCTAGAAGCAAGCAATACCTTAGGTGTTGAAAATAAGAAATGAGCAGGCTACAAATACGTGCTGTGTCCTCCATTTCATGGAACAGAAATCATAGTTCTATTGCTCTCATGTACCTGTTTTGTCCTTAACTGAATAATCAGCTACTATTTTAAGTGTCATAGTATTTACCAAGAAAAGATTTTCTTAAATAGTTCTAAAGCAATTATGGATAAGGCATGTGCATGTAGATCTCTGAAATGTAAGAATTCTGCTCAAAAATTTATAGTACAAAGACAATGTACTTTAGCAATGAAAAAGTCCCTCACAACCTGTCAAGTTCATGAATGAATGTTCAGTTCCTAGTGGGAATTAGTTACTACATAGAACCAAACACCAGGGTTTGGGGCTGAGAAGAGATGAAGTAGAATGGTTTTTTAAAAAAACCTATGGGGGTGCCCTGGTGGCTCAGTGGGTTAAGTGTCCAACTTTTGGTTTCTGCTCAGGTCATGATCTCATGGTTTGGGAGTTCGAGCCTCATGTTGGGCTCTGTGTTGATGGTGCAGAGCCTACTTGGGATTCTCTCGCTGTTTCTGTCCCTCCCCTGTTTGTGCTCTCTCTCTCAAAATAAATAAATAAGCTTAAAAAATAAAATGAATACAAAATCTCTGAAACTCTTTTCTGCTACCAAATTGTGAGCTATGGGAAGGTAAGGGAAGAAAGAAAAGGAGAAAAGGAAGAAAGGAAAAGAAAAGAGTATATTCCCTTAAGATGGACCAAATAAAGGAAAACAAATAGGGAAAAGGGGTGGGAATGGCAAAAAGACAGATGGGAAGGAATTTAGGAATTATAATTAAGCAGTTAAAAAATAACTCCTAATTTTGGAGTAGTTTTGGACTTAGAGAAAAGTTGTACAACCAGAAGAGAAATTTCACATACTTAACTCAGCTATGTAAACTCCCTCTAACACGCACCCTTCACTAGATCGGAGTATAATGATCGAAACCAGGAAATTAATGTTAAGATAATGCTTCAAGTCTTATTCAGATTTCACCATTTCCCCCTCATGTCCCTATTCTATTCCAGGATCCAACCCAGGATCCCATACATTTTGTTTTCTTGTCTTCTTGGTCTTCTGATTTGTGGCAGTTCCTTGGATTTTCTTTGTCTTTTCTTTGTCTTTTATGACCTTAATACTTTTGATGAGTACTGGTTATTATTTTGGAGAATGTTTCTCAATTTGGGTTTGTCCAAATGATATCTTTCCTCATGATTAAATAGAGGACATGCATTTTGGACAAGAAGTGATTTTGTGCCTCCTCAGTGCATGAGACCACTTATGTTGACCATCACCATATCACCATCACCATATTGCATGACTTCTCTATGCCTTATCAGTGACAGTAACTTTTATTACTCATTTCAAGTGGTGTCTGCCAGATTTTTCCACTGTAAAGTTACTACTTTTCTTTTTGTAGTTAATAATTACCTCTCCACTCCCATTTACCTTCCCAGGCTCAAATAAATACCATCTTGGCTAGTAATCAGTTGGTCATTCACTATATCAGGTATTGTTTTAAGTGCACTGAGTATATCCTCACAAACTATGTGCACCGAGTATATCCTCACAAACTATGTGGCAACTACTTATATGAATAGTACTATAAGACTATACAAACTTGTGCTTACAGATTTTAGTCTCTATTGGTGTATTCTGCCTGAAACAATGATAATGTAGTATTTACAAAGGAACACTTATATAAATGTCATCCCTTATCCATTATTTATTTATTCAACTATTTACTTAAATCAGTAATGAATTTACAAGTATTTATCTTATTATGAATTATTTTCCAATATTTTTCTTATTAATATTTTTTTGGTTCAATTTGTTCCAGATGGCCATTAGGAGTTCCTTCAGGTTGCTTTTCATGTCCTGCTGGAAGAACCACAATCATTTTGAGGACTTGCTTATTTTTGGTACCTAAAGGTGTCCCAGGGTCATCTTCCTTGTTTCAGCTGGAAATTAACCACTTCTCCAAGCACCGTGGCTCTTTTTAATGGAGAATTATATTTGGAACCCAACATCTGGACACTGGGTATGCTCATTGCTACTACTGGCATGTAACTGCTTCTAGGTCTTCTGAGTAGATAGAGCTATTTGACTAACTGCAAACATACTCAGACATCTGTATTTATTTCTATCTGTGTGTGTGTGTGTGCAAGTGCACACGCGCGTGTGTGCATGTGTGTGTATCCATCAGTTCCAATTGCTACCTTTGATTTCAATCCCACACCACAGTGTTTGTTCTGGATAATAGCTTTCTCCCTTTCTCTATTCATAACTTCCTCTTCTGACAGTAAGAAACTTTATGCTCATTATTTACAATATATTTACTTACTTCTGCAAACCTAGTATATACATAAACTAGTCTTGGAATTTCTAAATCACTTCCCTGTGAGAAATAGATTTACTAGGCTAGGGTATAGTATTTGTATATAATTCCTTTTGTCTTTAGTCTCATAATATTCCATTGACTAATCTTTAGAAAGGCTTTTGCTTTCTTTAAACGCTGCAAATACTATTGATGTTCATCATGCTAAACACCACTGTTGGTGTATTCCACAGTGAACTCAACTATATAATTCTTTACATACTCAACATGCCAGATACCTGCAGTTTTATACCCTTGTCTACATTGTTTCCTCTACCCAAATACCTCCTTTCTCCTCTTCCCTACCTCTCCATTCCCATTTACCTTCCCAGGCTCAAATAAAATACCATCTTGGCTAGTAATTAATTGGTCATTCACTATATCAGGTATTGTTTTAAGCACACTGAGTATATCCTCACAAACTATGCGGCAACTACTATTAAAATCTTTATTTTAATAAAAAGGAAACTTAAGTATCAGAGAGACTTAGAACCTTGTCCCAAATGAAACAGACAGTAAACACTGGAGCTGGGATTCAAAGTGAGGTTGTTGGGCTCAAGAATCTATGCCTTTAAATCACTATCATGTTATAATTTTCTGCATGAAGCCTTTTCCCGGTTGTCCCACTTAGAACTTTTGAACACACACCATTTAGCATTTATTGTCTGCCAGGTACTATTGTGGAAACCTGTGCCACCAAAACAAAATATACTCAGTGTCCCAGCCATTGAAAGGCGCATGGGCTACTCATTTCTTCTTTGCCTTATGTCCAAAACCCCTGAGGTTGTGTACCACTTGTCTATTGGTACTTGTATCATGATGATTTGCCTACGTATGGCCACCATGAGATGAGGAAAGAATCATATCTTCCTCAGTCTTTGTTACTGGTGCCCAGTATAATGTCCTGATATTGTAGGTAATGAGACAAAACTCTTTGAAATTCCAGTTTTATTTAAAAAAATTTTTTTAATTCCAAATAATACTTTGAATGTATAATTTGTAGGCTAAAAAACTTTGTTTCTAATATAAATGAAAGCTTCTCCCTCAAACCTTGTATTAATCAGATCAGTTGGTTATGTAAAAGCGCTGCCTAGGATTATTATAGTCATTATCAAAAAATTAGAAGGGGCATAGTGCCCTTCCTTCTACCTCTCCGCTTTCCTTCTAACTAACCAGAGAATTAAACAAGTCTATGAAAAATACATATACAAATCTGTACATGAAAACCATAAAATAAATCATGCTGAAGAGCTTCTCCCTGAAAAAGAAACTAAAGATCTTAGAAAACATTATTCATTAACCTGGCAAATATCTCAACCATTCAGTCCCTGGAGAGAGAGTTGAGTCTAAATGGTTGAAGGGCAAAAGGAATAGAAAAGTCAGATCTTTGATCCCCATTTGTGTTCTAACTACTTAGATCACAGGTAGGTAAGAGCTGGTGTGTAGACTGGATCCCAGCCACTAATTCCACTGCCTGTAACAGCTGGACACTGGAGACAGGATGGTAGCAGAAGGAATGTTGCAAAAATCTCTCTGTACACCAGGTTAGCGCACTTTCTCCAAAGAGAGGTCCCCAGGCTCTCTGATCTGTCATACAGAAGTCAGAAATTAGTTCTTTGTTTCAGATCCACCTGGACATGTCATATTTGCATCAGAGAAACAGTAACAAAGGTGGGTAGCTACCTACTCTTAATGCAGTTCTTAAAAAAAAAAAAAGTAGAAGGAAGAAGTGATGAATACTGAAAAATAGTGTAGTTTAGAAATCAACTGAGATTTTATAAGAAACTTCATAACTTCTAAGTTGCCTTAAGTTATTAATAAATATATAATAATATATGTAAATATAACATGTATATAGTATTTCAAAAAGGTTTACACTGGTTAAACAACTCTTCAAGGCTTACATAAAATAGTCCCCCCCTTCTAGTTTATCAATCTCCATTTTCATGTGTAAGAACTTAAATTGATTACTGAAGTCCATATAGTAAGAATGTATATCTAGAGAATTCATCATTACTCCTGTACTAGATTATTCTAAAACAGGTTAATACCAGTCTCTTAGTCTTGCCAAAAACCATAGTTTTGAGTTGGCCCTTCCAAGTCTTAATTCAAACTTATTCTAACAGCAACAGAGTGAAACAGAATGCTTAGTGTCTTTCTGTATTTTTGGCATCCCAAACCCAACCCTGATATGAATAAACACAAGTTGACTTTGATCTACTCTTTAAAAACAAATTTGTATTATATCCAAAAAATCCTTCCAAAATCTGCTGGCATTTGCATCTGTATTTGCCCTTTTGTAGCTGAACCACAGTGTGTCCTGTGCTTCTTGTGGATCTAACCTTTACTTAGCAAATCCCTCTTAAACCTTGTCAGATCTGGGTTTCCAGTCTCCTGCTCCAGAGTTCCCAACTTGAAGCTCCAATGTATTATCCACTTTATTCCTGAATTACATACCCTATACTAGTGCTAGTATCACTGTACTATATCTTTGGAGCAAGCCCATAGGGATTTGTATGTTTGCATTAAGAGTTATACACTAAGTCGGGGCTCCTGGGTGGCTCAGTCAGTTGAACCGTCGACTTCGGCTCAGGTCATGATCTCATGGTTTGTGGGTTCGAGCCCCACGTTGGGCTCTGTGCTGACAGCTAGTTCAGAGCCTGGAGCCTGTCTTCGGATTCTGTGTCTCCCTCTCTCTCTGACCCTCCCCTGTTCATGCTGTCTCTCTCTCTCTCCCAAAAATAAATAAAAAACATTAAAAAAAGAGTTATACACTAAGTCTTTAGTAAATAAATCAGATTTAACTACAAAGCATATCTTAAAAACTAAGTCACTCACTATCATTGGGCAGTTCAAACCAAGTCAGCAAGTAGAAAGATTTGTTAAATCAATTTTCTGTGGTTATCCCGAGAAACTGTGGCAGAATAAAATATAAAATTGATATTTTCCAACTCTTCTGTCTTTCTACTACGTTGTGTCTTTTCTCTTAGACAAGGTACATTTTCCTAACAATAAACTGGAGGTTAATGCATTTTTGTTATCTCTTTAAAGAATCTTAAGTTAGAAACCAAACTATCACATTAAAATACCACGGGGTATTATATCAAAAGTTCATTCTCTTTATTCCCACCTATAAATACTTCAGTGACATAACGACATCATGAAAGTTGCTATTCATCCTCTGAAGGAAAATTTGAGGTATGTGCTTTATCTTCAGAATAAATTTCTTAGCATGGCTTGGACTTCACTTTGAGAGCTCCAGGAGCAAGCAGGGCCCTCAATTCTTTCCTCTTCTTCCTTGGCCCCACCCTCAATTCTATTCCAGAGCCTTAGTAAATCACCTGCGAGGCCCAGAAAATGCCATGTATCCTTTGACCATGCCCTTTACATAAACCTCAAATCCACTCCTGCCCATTATGCCTGGCCAACCCCTTTCCTCCTTTGGGTTATCTCTTAGACATCCTTTTTTCCAGGTTGGCTTAGTTTCTTGGAGGACCCTCATATAGATGTCTAGACAGTACTGCCTTCACCCTGGGAGTGTTTCTTGTTCACATTTACCCTCTGAGCCTGAAAATGTGTCCCGCACATATAGGCACCAATCGGACACCTGATAAATGCTGATTAATCCTCATTAAACCTGATAAATCCTGATTAAAAGGAATCTTCAAATCCAGGTCTTGTAAAACAATCCCTAAACTGTGTGTGACTTACCTGCTTCCGCATCACATCTGTCGCCTGCATGATATAGCGAGGAGGCAGTCCGTGGCTTCTGGCCAGAATGATGGCCTGCTCCAGTGTCACACTCAGGGTGCACCTGTGTGCAAAGGCAAAAGCAAGTCAAATGCCATCAGTTCCCATTAAGCACTTCAAAACACTTTGGATTACTAATGAAGGGCAACAGAATATGTTATCCCAAAATATGCTTCCTCAGAGAATTACTCATTTTTCCTTGGGTATCCTCCATGTATACATAAGACATACATGTTAATAAACTTGTTTGTTTTTCTCTCATTAATCTTTTATTATAGGGGTCTCAGCTAAGAACTCAGAAAGATAGAGGGAAAATTACTTTTCTTTCCCTACACTAATGTCAAAATAAAAATGGAAGCAAGTGAACAATGAACCATTGATTTTTCTACATAGAACACCTATTTAAAAATAGACTACAGGGGCACCTGGGTGGCTTTGTTGGTTGAGCATCTAACTTCGGCTCAGGTCATGATCTCATGGTTCGGAGTTGAGCCCTGCATCAGACTCTCTGCTGTCAGTGCAGAGCCCACTTGGGATCCTCTATCTCCCTCTCTTTCTGTCCCTCCCCCACTCACGTGCATGCCCTCTCTCTCAAAAATAAACATTGAGAATAAATAAATGAAAATAAATAAAATAAAAGTAAAAATAGATTAGAGAGCTACATGACCGGGGTCCTAAGTATTTAAATTTAACAAACTCATAATGAACTCTGTTTATGAGTTTATATGCCTGGAGTTAAAAAAAAAACAGTCATAATAAAACCTATTATCAGATATTATTCTTTACTGATATTTCATGTAACTTAAAAGAAATGACTTCTTAATACGTTTCATTCATGTATACATTATAGTTAATAGATTTGTACTAATTTATGCCCAAATGCTTAGAAAAGTAAACAGTGAAATTAATATTCACTAAGATCAGAGTTGACTTTTTTTTAAAAAAGTATGTTTCTTGGACCCAATCTAAGAGATTGTAAAATTTTCGTTCCAATTTTAGTATATGTGCTGCCGAAGCAAGCACAAGAGATTGTAAAATTTTCAAAAGGAGCTTGTAATTAGTTATACAGGAATGTGATGACCAGAGCAACCTGAAAAAAATTTAGAATTCAGGCCCTGAATTCAGTGATTGCTGTGCCTTTCTCCTTGTCCTCTGTCCTTTGCCTTCTATTTTAAGGCATTTCTTTTATGTCTTTCCACGTTTTTCTCTGACCGCTCTCAGAACCTATGCATATTTGCTAACATTTTCAGGTGCTGGTCTCTGAATTGTTTTTCATAAAATTCATAGGAGCAGATTTTCTTCTACTTTACTTTTCAATTTATGGATACATTGATGGTCTTTTTTTCCAGTTTTGCATTTGCCTCCCTGTAGTTTGGTGTTTTTTTACATGTACATTTTTTCTAGATCTGTTCAGTTTTTCCTTACAAATGAAAGGTCTACTATGCAATTGCTCCTCTGTGAGGAATACCTAACTCACTCATCTTTGGCGAAGAGACTCAACTATAGAAATCCAATACATCTGCCTGATTTTGATACTGATGAATTAATAAAAAGAAGAGTAATGGGCTTAAAACATTACTGCTAAAATTTTAGAAAGCACCTGATGAGTAAATGTATTATTATACATAATTGGATTCAAAGGAGAAACATGTTAAGTTTCGTTGGCTGTTAAATGACCTGAGAAGCACTAACATGACACAGAACTCTTTACACAGCATTAATAACATATTCAGAGGGGCTAAAGTTTTACAATTACCTTTTGGTAGTATGCTTACAAACATTTACTGTATGAGTCTGATAATAATATATAGTTGTACTTAAAAAAATTTTTTTTATAGTTTATTTATTTTTGAGACAGAAAGAGACAGAGCATGAGTAAGGAAGGGGCAGAGAAAGAGGGAGACACAGAATCTGAAGCAGGCTCCAAGCTCTGAGCTGTCAGCACAGAGCCTGATGCGGGACTCAAACCCACGAACTGTGAGATCATCACCTGAGCTGAAGTCGTACGCTTAACCGACTGAGCCACCTAGGCACCCCATAGTTGTAGTTTCTTTTAAAAAAATTAATGTTTATTTATTTTTGAGAGAGAGAGAACGAGAGAGCAAGCAGGAGAGGGGCAGAGAGAGAGGGAGACACAGAATCCAAAGCAGGGTCCAGGCTCTGAGCTGTCAGCACAGAGCCCGATGTGAGGCTTGAACTCACGGACAGCAAGACCATGACCTGAGCTGAACTCAGACGCTTAACCGAGTAAGCCACTCAGGTGCCCCTATAGTTGTAGATGTACATGCTCTTGCGTGCTATAGGACAGTATATGCCCTGAAAGCCAAGAAATTTAGTTGATAGTTCACACTTTTAAAAAAATCAATTTTTTTAAAAGCATTTAATTGTCACCTTATTTGACGGGTGTAACCTTTTCTTCCTCCTATTTTAAGTCCTTACTGATTCTAACATTTTAATCAATAACACTCATTACACTAGCTGAATGATGCTAAAAAAGAAATCTTTATCTTTTTCTAGTCAAACTGAAATATGTCCATTCCTTTAGATAAAACATGACCTGCCTTCGTCTACTTATAACAAACACTTACTTATTGTGAAGGATTTTTAACAAGCAGCCTATAATTTTTATCCATTTTCTTAATCTTTTTAAACCGATTTATTTCTCCCTACTTCAAATTGTAGTAAATGGCACTATAGCAGCAAATTATCTGCTAGAGACTTTAAAAGATTTTACTATAATCTCTCAATCAATCAATGTGGCCAGTAACATGCTCTCTTGGAGAGGGTACCTCAAGATATCACCTTTTTAGAATCAATCACACACACATCACCTAATAGAAAAATCTGCCTTTTCATACTAATCACTATGTATGTTCCAATTAGGTCCCCAGATTAATTTGAAATTTTGAAAAAGTGAAACATTTAAAAAAATATAGCCAGGACACTGTGGGAAGTATTGCCTGTGTTTGACTCTCAGTTGATTTGTCCAGCAGAAGCCTGCTTTTTCTATCACAGCATCACAGGATTCTACTTTCCTGAATGAAGCATGTGACAGAAAGCCCAGCAGTAAGCCCACAACTTTGTTGTTAATATACCAATATGTGTCTCCTGGCTTTTTCTCTTCTCTCAGCTATCAGTATCTGAATGT
The DNA here is from genome assembly GCF_008692635.1 of Crocuta crocuta. Classification (NCBI taxonomy): domain Eukaryota; kingdom Metazoa; phylum Chordata; class Mammalia; order Carnivora; family Hyaenidae; genus Crocuta; species Crocuta crocuta. The sequence goes on from NW_027527951.1 coordinate 7,312,768, forward strand.
CAAGTGGAAAAATTCAGCATTTGCAAGAAGCATTCTGATTCTAGCATTCTCGGGAAGACTGCAGGTCCAGAAAGTGACACATGGTTTTGCAATGGCACATAAATGTATTCTCAGTCAGGTTTTACAAGAGATCACTTGGTTTTATGGGTACTTTGTTTATTACCAGTGAGACAGCTTTGCCCATAATGGACAAGAGAATGAAGGGAGCACACCAAAGGCTGTGAGTCCTAAGCAAATCCATTCCGGACAAGAGTTCTTATCTGACCCGCCAATTTCCTTTCTAGCACTATCTCTGTTTTCATGTTAGGTGGTTAAATTAAAATTTAAATCTATAGTTCCACTGCATCCTGGAAATTATGGGCCATCAGTTTTCACTCTTTCTAGTTGTAGTATCATTTTTAAAATTTAGACAACTCTTTCCCTGGGAGTCACAAAAATTTTTTAAAAAAGATCACAGAGTAGAATTTGTCCTTGATAAAAAGGCAAATATGACATATACACTGAGGAAAGCTGTTCCATAATTTTAGTAGTAAGACATTCCAAGTAATAGCTCTGCTTAGGGCATACTCCTGAGAAAATGTACTTGACAGGGCTATAAAATTATGCAGAAATTGTGAATTTCCCCATAGAAAGAAAACGGAAAGGGTCAATATATCTGTGCTTGTAACGAATAAATCTTCTTGACATATTTTGTATTAAGAATAGATCCCACCTCACATCAGAGATTTAGTAGAGTTTTAATATGATGGATGTAACCTGTAGTTAATGGGTCCAATTTAATTTGAAAGACACTCTGATTTAACAATGCTGTTGGAAGAGTCACAAAGAAGTAACTTTTGTTGATTCATTCACTCAGCAGATATTTTTTGAGTGTCTACTTTGTACCCACAAGTACCATTAAAGGCTGGAAGAAGCGGATTTACTATCAAGCTAAAAAAAGGTTGAGAATCAGGGTCCCTTATATGTATGGAGCCCTAGCAAATTGTGCACATAGTCACATGCTTTTATAAATTTGCAAAAGTGAAAGGTTATTTATTCATTCATTCATTCATTCATTCATTTACTATTTGCTTTGAGCGAGAGAGAGTGTGGATGCACACAGGCCAGGGAGGCGCAGAGAGAGAAGGGAGAGACAGGATCAGAAGAAGGCTCCACACTGTCAGCAGAGCCCAGCACGGGGCTCGATCCCATGAACCGTTAGATCATGACCTGAGCTGAAATCAAGAGTTGGATGCTCAACTGACTGAGCCTGTCTGAACCTACCCAGGCACACTGTCTGAAGCAAAATGTTTTAATTGCAAATAGTTATGACTGTTGTCTTAATTATGTCTGTCTCAACTTCCCTTCATTGTGTGCTGGACTGTTCAGATGGCTGTGATTATTTCTGGAACTGAGCTAAAGGAAGCAGAATTAGGATGCACTTAGGCTAGGCTGATGGAAACCTATGTGTATGATTTGCAGTCACTTCAGTTTCAGTTAGGTTACTGTAGTCTTCTGGTGTAGAAATGGATCCCAGAGTATTTGTACTGTCCATTGTGCAACTCACTCACCTAATGTTGAAAAGGAGGGGCAGGGCCCAAGTTTGAAATGCAGTGTTCATATCCTGGGGCACCCAGCGCTTTGTGCGGTGTTGGAAAAACCAGGCTAGAAATATATGGAGTCAGAAGCTAGTCTGCGGAATATTCTTCCAAACATTACTGTTCATATGCTAAAGAACCTTACAAGGGTTCTCTTATTCAACTACAATTTAAAGATGCATAAGATATTTAGCAATAATGTTGAATTTATTTAAAAATTTTTTTTAATGTTTATATTTTATTTCTGAGAGAGACAGAGTGAGCAGGGGAGGGTCAGAGAGAGAGGGAGACACAGAATCCGAAATAGACTCCAGGCTCTGAGCTAGCTGTCAGCACAGAGCCCGACGTGGGGCTCAAACCCATGAATTGTGAGATCATGACCTGAGCCAAAGTCAGACTTAACTGACTGAGCCACCCAGGTGTCCCCAATAACGTTGAAATTAAAAGGCTTTTCTAATCAAGATTTTTTTTTTTAAAAAACTGATAAACCACTCTAGAAATAAAACAGAATTCTCTTCCTATTCTCCCTGTAGATTATATTACAAAATTATTATAATTTGAAAAGGCAGTTACCAAAAACTGTGGAGGAAAGAATTATAGAGGTGAGTTAGGAAATAAAATTTTAAAAAGCAGTCTTTTATTTTTCAGATTTTATAATGGTTGTGGTATTTACTAGTATTTTAAACCTTGTATTTTTTTGCATTCCAAATAAATATTAAGTTTCAATTCTATTTTGTTTTGTAATTTTTCTATTCTTTTTTTCTTAAAAAGGACACTTAATTTCTGACCGTAAAATCTTAATCCACTCCAGTGTGCTGGGGATGCAACAGCAAACAGAAAAAAGTACCATCCCTTTTGGTGATCAAACTTCAGTGGGAGGAAAAAAGTATTAAAATAAGAAGAAAATACATAATATCAGGTAATGATATGTTATCTGGAAAAGTAACTTTTTTAAGAGAATAAAAAGTAAATAGGGTGGAACAGCAGAGGAAAATGCTGGTATTGGGAAGACCATTTCAAGGAGAGTAAGTGCAAAGGCCCTGAGGTCAATGCATGTTCTCTTTGCTTCTGAGCAAGTGTGGAGTTCAGTGTGCTGGGGCACACACAGAGAAGAGATGAAGTTAGAGAAGTAGTCTGGGCCCCCAGTATGCATGGCTTGGGAATCAGAGTTTAGGAGTAAGGGTGTCTCTTATTTATTTCCTTAGTTGTTATAAAAAAATTCAACATTTGCATTATATGATGTAGAATAACAATCTGTTAAGCAAATTATCAAAATAATTTACTGAATATCTATCTCTATCCTTAATATACTATCAATACTGTATTCAAAAGATCTTCAGTTGCTTTCCAGGCAATATTTGCAAAAGCAAACTCTTCATCCTGATGCTTAAGGATTTCTACCAATTGCTCTCCCATTTTCTACTCCTCCATCTTCCCAGCATCCCAGCTATCCATCCTCTACCTAGAACTTCTTTCTGCTTGGTCAACATTTGGTGCCAGTGCACAAACTTCTCCCACATAACACGTCTGTCCACTTTTGCAGTGTCTTTCAAAATATCACAAAACCTTTCCGAATGTAGAATAGCAGTTGACAACATGGGCATCATAACCAGGGGTACTGGGGTTTGAGCATGTCTTGTAGGCCTCTGGCCAGGTTACTTCAACCCTCTCAGCCTCAATTTTCTCATCTGAGAAATGACAAAGCTGGCATAGTGGCCTCATAAGGTGCTGTAAGAATCACCTTACATGACATTTGTGATCACTTAGCCACGCCTGTGGTAATGCTATTTCCACCCTCTTTGCTACTGAGCTCACACTGTAAGTCTGTCTTGATGAGCAACACATTACTTGGAAAATTTGAAGAACATGAGTGAGGTTTCATAAATCCCATTTCTCAAACCCCACTGTATTTTAACTACTTACAAAATGTCTTTCTACTTATTTTTAAATGATGGTCATAGAAATAACCCTGTGGCTAATTTAAAAAATAGAATTTTATTAATTATATAAAATTATGATGTTTTATCATTATGATAAATTCATGAGGTAGGTAAATGACAAACTTCCACCAATATCTCTTTTACAAATTGGGGTTTGGTAGAAGTAGACTTCACCTGATAATCTGGCACTTGCTAATATGTTTATTTGTGATTTTTATTTCATATGTTTGTCCCAACTGATTCTGGACATCAGGTATCAATTTTATGTTGCATGTAAAACTGTAGAGGGAAAGGTCAGGAAAAGCATGTGACACAGTCTCCCATTTGCCAGTACATTTTCTAGATGGTAGGGGTACAAAACAATCAGCATCCAAACCTCCCCCTCAAGCAAGTCTTCTGGAGAGACCAACCTCATTTTCCTAAATTGGTTTAAATACAATCCAGTGAAGAAATGGGCAGAAGATATGAACAGACACTTCTCCAAAGAGGACATCCAGATGGCCAACAGACACATGAAACGATGCTCAGCGTCCCTCCTCATCAGGGAAATACAAATAAAAACCACACTGAGATACCAGCTTACACTGGTCAGAGTGGCTAAAATGAGCAAATCAGAGGACTCTAGATGCTAGCGAGGATGTGGAGAAATGGACACCCTCCTACACTGTTGGTGGGAATGTAAACTTGTGCAGCCCCCCTGGAAAACAGTGTGGAGATTCCTCAAAAAATTAACAAAAGAACTCTCCTTTGACCCAGTAGTAGCACTGCTAAGAATTTACCCAAGAGATACAGGAGTGCTGATGCATAGGGGCACATGTACCCCAATGTTCATAGCAGCACTCTCAACAACAGCCAAAACATGGAAAGAGCCTAAGTGTCCATCAATTGATGAATGGATCAAAAAGATGTGGTTTATCTATACACTGGAATACTACATGGCAATGAGAAAGAATGATATCTGGCCATGTGTAGCAACATGGAAGGAACTTGAGGGTGTTATGCTGAGTAAAATAAGTCAGGCAGAGAAGGACAGCTACCATATGTTTGCACATATAGGAGGATTAGGAGGAACTTAACGGAGGATCATGGGGGAGAAAAAGGAGGAAACGGGGGAAGAGGGAGGGAGGCAAACCATGAGAGACTCTTGAATGTTGAGAACAAACTGAGGACTGATGGGTATGGGGGAGAGGGGAAGGCGGGTGATGGGCATGGAGGACGGCACTTGTGGGGATGAGCACTGGGTGTTGTATGGAAACCATATGACAATAAACTATTAAAAATAAATGCAACATACTGTATTTTAACCATTTATTTTTTTAATGTTTTTACGAGAGAGAGAGAGAGAGCGAAAATCCCAAGCAGGCTCTGTACTTTCACCGTGAAGCCGAAGTTGGGGCTCTATCTCATGAACCAGTGAGATCATGACCTGAGCTGAAATCAAGAATTGGATGCTTAACCTGAGCCACCAGCCGCCCCTCAACCATTTATTAAATCATAATCTATTACACTATATTTAGTTCACTTTGTAAGACTTCAAATCTTAAAGCAAGTTATGTTAGTCCTTTAAAAAAAACAAACATGTTAATGCTTCTTAAGATGATTCATGACACTTCTATAATAAATTAGATAAAAGATTCTCAAAACCTGAGGATCTTCTACATATTTGGTCATTTACCATGATCCCAGACAAAAATGATCAGTTTTACCCCAAGTTACCTGTTAAAAACTCCTGAGCTCAAATGCTTCATTTAATGCTGATTTAAATTGTACTGAACAAGGAAGCCAGTCTCCCAAGGGCTGAGAGACTGTTAAATTGAACACGTGAGAACAGGCATCACCCCTTTTGGGCCACAAGCTATGCAGTAACTCACTGGGAAACTGATGTGAGAAACCAGAACAATGTGAAGTTTATGGCTTTTAGCTTTGTTTTCCAACAGCAATCTATTTGCTGACTCTTAGCTCACAGTCAGGAATCTGATCATTATGATGCTCTCTCTTGGGGGTGACTCCCACCTTCCCTATTACTAGTGGAGAGGGGTCATTCAGATTCCGAGACAAATAAAACACATGAAATACTAATGTGATGAAGAGCTCTGAATTTGCAGCCCCAACAATTTACCATAAAATTCCATGATGTAGACGATGAAATGAAAAACATTAAAATAGAGAATGCAAGGGACAGTCTGTTTTTATTTCTCCATATTTTTAAAATTGAGGCCAAACATTACTTTGAAAATTTGTATTGTACTCCTGAATAATGTTACCTACTCAGTTACAACTGAAAAACTATCCCCAAACAAAACCACCAGAGTCACTGGATTTAGGGACACATATTGTGACTTCAAAAGCTACTTGAGCAGTACTTTTAACTATTTTGCGCAAAAATAATAGAATTGAGGCATTTGGATAACTGTGTTGTCTTTTTCTGTGTGTGCTCATGCAGTATAATTAGCAGAATAATTTCTTGTTAGAAAAACAGGATGTATGGCAAGTACATACCCACATCTAAAGGCAGGCGCCAGGGTCTTCTGAGTTTAAGGGACCGTATGTCAAACAACACTGCTGACCAATTCTGCAAATGGTAACATTAAACATGACCCCTTAACAATTTATATAAACTGCCTAACTCTTGAGACTCATTTAAATTTTATGCATCAGTATGAAGGTTAATTGGATTTTGTACGAGATAATATAAAGTGAAATAAATATTTGGGGCACCTGGATGGCTCAGACAGTTAAACAACCAGCTTCGGCTCAGGTCATGATCTCAAGGTTTTTAGTTTGAACCCCACGTCAGTGGTCAGTCTCTGTGCTGACAGCTTGGAGCCTGAAGCCTGCTTTAATTCTGTGTCTCCCTCTCTCTCTGCCCCTCCCCCACTCATTCTCTCTCTCTCTCTCTCTCTCTCTCAAAAATAAATAAACATGAAAAAAAGAAGAAATAAATATTTAACAATTCTGAAATCAGTGAGTTTCGTCCCAATGTAGAATTCTACATAATAATTGGAGTCTGATTTTGTTTGGGGTTTTTTTGTTTTTGTTTTTTTTAGCTTGAGACTTTATAAATATGATGCTGCCTTTAGTCTTGGAGACAAGAGGGAGAAAATTCCCTTAGGTGAAGTGCATCACTCAGAGTCTATATATAAGGACATCCCGAGGAACCTATTATTTTATAATATTCTTCACATGAGTCATAGGTCTTTCTTATGGTTATAGGCATATATAGAGTCTTACAGAATTAGATTTCAGAACATGAAATAATTTCCCCCTTTTCTACAAACATCTTTTTTTCTTCTTTAATTAAAAGGCAGCCCATTATCCTTGTTCAAGGGACTGTCACAAACAAGTTATTAGGACTCTAATCAGCTGTGGTTCTCCATGATACTTTACTAAGCTGACTACCTGGGCAGCATTTGAAATTTGCAGAGGAATAATGACTGTTTCAATCCCAAGAGAACAAAGGAGGTGAAATAAGCTGGAACAGCAGCAGCTACTTCTGCTATTTGCACATCACTCTTTTATACACAGAAGCTCTTTTTGACAGATGGAAGGTTCTGCTGACTGCCTGATTTGATGCGCTCCACGGCATCATCTGAACTTCTGTCCTGGGTAGCCGAAGGCAGATTAGTTTCAACAATCTTTGAACTAAAGATACATTTCTCCTCGTTGGAAAAAATACAAATGATTCTGCTCAGTTTCTAAGTGTTTTTACCTCTTCTTTGTGCTTTTCTCGTGTTCCCATCTTACTCGGCTATAACAAAACAAGCGCTGTAGGAAATAGATGAGTTAGAAATTCACTATTGACATTGGCCCTGGTAAGAAAGTAGTTAGAAGAAATAAGATGCAGAAATTATCTAATTCCTTAAAGTATTATTGTGAAGTTATATTTTAGTATGTCTAATGTTCCCATTTTTATAAAACCATCCCAGACTATGGGTTAAGATGAAAATCACCACTTTCCTAAAATCTTTGTCTAGTTATCTGTGATTTGCCCACTGTTTCAGCTCCAGACTGAGAAACGTTATAAGCCCGCAAGCCATGAAACTAAACTCATCCATTATAAGAGATTGAATGGATTGTGCAGTTCCACATGTTAACACACCCTACTCCAGTACCTTTCATGCTTATTTAATTTCCAATTTTTTCTATGTCATAAATCTCTTCTCTCTAGGTATGCTGCTAATATCTCTTGCCTGTTTTGGTGCAGCCTCACTCTCTTAAGTCTTGCCTCTTTCCACTGTTTTTGCTCCACAGCAAAGGTGATCATTTAAAAATATAGATGAAAGTGCGAAACATCAAATGGCTTCCCACTTTTAACATGCGATACAAAATGTTCATAATACAGTCCCTGGTTTCCTTCTTCATTTTTCCACTCTACCGTGTACAGTTCTCTGAAATCACTACGTCTTGCAGTTTTCATGTGTTGCTCTCTCATGTATGGGATCACATGATGCTTCGTACCTCTTATCATGCTATATCATACTTGCGTGAAAGGTGTACGGTTAAAGAACACAGGCATTGCAGGTAAACTTCCTGAGTTGGCTCTTGGATTTTGTTAGTAACTATGTGAATTTGGGCAAGTGGCTGAAGCTCCTGAAACTCTGTTTCCTCATCTGTAAATTAAGTTTAGTGATATATGCACCTCAGAGGGCTCTTCCCGGGATTAGGTGAAATAATTCATATTTAGTACTTAATACGGGGGATAGGATGTAGTATATTGTTAACAAATGTTAGCAATTTTCACTAATATTAATACTGTTATCACTACCACCATCAGTAGGCGGGACTGTTGCCTGAACTGACTGTAGCCTTCCTAGACCTTATGTACTCCCCAGGACTCAGTAAGCATTCTGTATACACTTACTGAAAAAAAATGACATGAATTCTTAATGTGTGCCAAAGGTCTTATATGTATATTCCTAAAAGATTCATTTCTTTATACTCTGCATTTGTTCAATGTATTGTATGCGTGTTCACTGATCAAATAAATTTCATGAAGTAATAAATGCATTATAGGGACAATAAATATTAGTAAAAGCACAATCAGATTCCCTTGTGGCTTGTAAATGGCATACGACTTTTCTTTCTTCAACAATGGTTTGTACTTTCCTTTCTCTGGGTTTAATCACTGCTCACACCATGTCTTCTGATTAATAACTCTGGTTGAGTTTTGGTAATATTTGGAAAATATATATCAGAATATATTGATTAATTATTCTTATATTAATTCATTAATTAGTACTTATTCCCTCATCACAAGTATCCAGTTCTCCCTTGCCAATATTTTCTGGGTTCTGAAGAACATATTTGAAACCCTAACAAAATCCGTTCTTTCACTGTCAACATAGCATGTTATATATTCTTCCTCTTTATTGCACTTTGAAAGTTATAAACCTATTCCTTGAAACATTTCCTTTAAAAACTCAATCCTCTGACCACCTTTCTTCTATTGTCACTACTAAAGTGTACCCATGCTCCATAGTATGGCTGCCTGGCTGCCAACGTGGGTCCCTTGTCAAGGCCTCAGATCGTACGTGCTGTGACCCTCTTACCTCTCTGGTTTGGGAAGGCTTGGTGCAGGCCACACAGCAGTGCTCCATCCTTTCTTTTTCCCCTCAGTGAACACATGAATAAACAAGTGTTGGGACCTGAGTCTTTGCAAGTCCTAACTATTTGTGTCTATTTTAACCCATACTCTTGGCTCTTGACGCTGGGAGAGAAAACTTCCTGTCCTTGATTTCAAGGGGATCCTGTTCTGCTGCTCTTGAATGACTTTCTACAAGCTACCAGAGGAGGATTCTAAAAATTTTTTTTTAATGTTTTATTTATTTCTGAGAGAGAGAGAGAGAGAGAGAGAGAGAGGCAGAGTGATCAGGGGAGGGTCAGAGAGAGAGGGAGATACAGAATCCAAAACAGGCTCCAGGCTCTGAGCTGGCAGTCAGCACAGAGCCCAACATGGGGCTCAAACCCACGAACCGTGAGATCATGACCTGAGCTGAAGTCGAACACTTAACTGACTGAGCCACCCAGGTGCCCCCAAAGAAGGATTCTAAAAATAAGCTCTAATAGGGCTCGGTGTTTTGTGTATTCTATTTCTCACAGTTCAGAGAAGTTAATTCTTGTATTTTTCATACCCCTCTTTCATCCTATCATAACTCATTACTGTAATTTTTTTCTAGCTTTGTAGACATATAACATTTTGCAAGTTTAAGGTGTATATAACATGTTCATTCATACATTTATGTGTTGCAAAATGATTACCACCATAGAGTTAGCTAACACCTGTATCACATCATAAAATTACCATTTTTTCCCCAAATGTTCATTTCTTTATTTTTTAGAGAGAGAGAGAGAGAAAGTGCGCGAGTGCAAGTAGCGAAGGGGCCGAGAGAGAGGAAGAGAGAATCCTAAGCAGACTCCATGCTGTCAGCACACAGCCTGACCCTGACCTGGGGCAGGAACCCAAGAACTATGAGATTATCACCTGAGCTGAAATCAAGAGTCTGATGCTTAACTGACTGAGCCACCCAGGCACCCCATCATTCTTTTTTTGTGGTGAGAACATTTAAGATCTACTTTGCAACTAACTGTAATGTTTTAAATACTCCTTGTAAGGTCTCTCCTATTTTAGTAGGTATGATCTAGTTATTTAAAACTTTTTTAAATGTTTATTTATTTTTGAGAGAGAGAGAGAATGCTAGTAGGGGAAGGGCAGAGAGAGAGGAAGACATAGTGTGAGCAGGGGAGGGGCAGAGACACAGACTCCGAAGCAGGTTCCAGGTTCTAAGCTGTCAGCACAGAGCCTGAAGTGGGGCTTGAACCCACAAATCACGAGATCATGACCTGAGCTGAAATCAGATGCTTAACTGACTGAGCCACCCGGGCGCCCCTGATCTAGTTATTTTAAAACAGATGCATTTCATATTTCTAACTCTGCAATGAAAAGATGGATTTACTATCAGAAACACAGATTAAGATAAAAGAAACTCAGTGTTAACTATCGCCAGGTCTTGCAGTAGATGTTTGCACATAGATTGCTCATTGATTCCTTACGCTATCTTTTTCAGAAAGAAATTATTCCCACTTCACCAATAAGTCTGAGACTAGGTGATGTAATCACACAGTGAATAAGTAACAGGATTTAAAACCAGTTTTTGGATTCAAAATCCAGGGCTCTTTCCATTTTACCAAAATCACATCACGTGGATTATTTCATTTAGAAAATTCCAGCTCCCCAGATCCATAATTCAACAATCACAATCTTAGTCTCAGCATTTATACTTTAAATGCATTGTGTTGGTTGAGATTAATTCAGCCAGCCCAAACCACTTCACTATGAATGTAGACTCCATCATACAAAAATGCATTCACGATTATAAAGAGTCTAGATTTGAAGCACGCTAAGTTTACCAATTGTAAAGCAATCAAGTATTGAAGGGAGACAGCATTCCTTCTCTACTACAGATTTGCACTTTTCTACATAAAATGCACTGTTCTGTGTAAAGCTGTTCCTTCCCGCAGTGATCTCATTTATTCTGGCTTCTAATTACTATTAAGTACTGAGCACACAGCACCACTGTGAGAAGTCTATTGACAACCAGAAGGAAGCACCTGAATGAAGAAACTAATTGCTTAATGTGGTTTCTTTCCCCTGCTCCCTTTTATTGCCTTGCACTGAGGAAGAATTGTACACCTGAGGCTGAATGCTGTACGTTAAACACTGATCAGTCCCCATTTGGCTGCTACAGTTCTACACAGGCAGCCTCTGCAAAATTAATATGGAAAGGCCCGTTGCTGAACTATGGATATTTCCCACCTTGGTCACCCTTAACAAAGTGTTTTTGACAAACGAAAAGCTTGAGAAAATTGCCACAAGTCAACAGGGCTTCTATCTCCTTGTTCTTTTGAGCATAGAGAAGGCGCTTTTTGAAATGAAACACATAAATACATTTATGTCAAAAAAGGGCAGACCAATATTTGTTTTCAATAATAAAGAATTCACTCATCTTATGTATGCATGCCTAATAAAATATTACATATTTACACTCTCCCTTTAAGAAAATGTGAATAACAGTCCAATAATAGCTGAAATCCAGAAGCCAGTCATCTCTCGGGCATATTTCCAGTATAATTTATAGGGATAACCCCCAGAAGCCTATCGATACTTTCAAAATTAATATTTGACTTTAGTCAAACAGTACTGATGAAATCTTCCCACGACCATACTGGGTTCCTAGGTGTCATAGTCTGAGGGCTGAAAGACAAGGGGTTAAGAGTATTCGAAAAGAAGGCAAAGAGTCGGCAGGGAGAGGGGCACACTGTGGAAAACAACCAAACAGAATGCAGAAGGGATGGGCAGCAGCTGAAGTGAGATCCTGGCAGCAGAAGCACAGGCAAATTGAATACTCCACTAACTCTATATATCTTAAGGCAAAAAAGCAATCAAGTCTAAGGGGCACATTTTCAGCACTGCACAGAGAATTAGCCATGAAAGTCCCATTAAAGATAATGGGACTTTCTATTGCAACTTTCAATACATTTTCTGAATGTTCTCAGCATATATCTTTAAACCTAGGCTTAAAAATCAACTGCCAGGCAAAAAAAAAAAAAACAGTCCACATCCTTCATTCCTTTCTAGTCAAGCCCATTAAGGTGTGTTTTTCTTTGATGGGGTTTTTCATTGCTGAGGTTAGTACAGAGGTGATCCTAGGGACAGAGATGAGTGCTTAGGCACGTAAGGATGTAGTATTTGGTATGCTAAAAATGTGTATGAATATGAAACACCTGTGTGTAAGTTATGACCTTAATTACCATAGCCACCAGGTTTGAATCTGCTTTTCTGCATTTTAGATTTTTCTGCCTGGACTCTTTCACCAATTTATTCCATTTCTGTTTTGCTTTGGGGATTTAACTGAATATGTCAGGTACCTTTCTCAGCTGCCCAAAGTTCTTCAACACAACCTCTCTATTCCCATCTTCTCTACTTTGCTATCTGCCTTTTGTCCCGATTCCAGAGTTCTTTGATGACATCAACACTTAAGGGTGTGGTGTTCAGCGTGTGATTTTCAGCTCTTTCCCCAATTCTTTGACATTGTACCATAAGTGTTTTCTCTTTGACCTGTTTACCAGAGACACTGAATAGGGCTTTGTTTCAGTGTTTTTCATACCTTTCTAGTGGATCCATCAGGTTTTTATTCCAAGGCTCCTCCTCTGTTGCTCCTCTGATTCAGGGCTCACAGAGGATGGGGAGGTGGGAAACCGGGGAATATTAACACTCCACATGTGTTCCCTGGTGATCATTTCTCATTGTCTATGATTGGCAGCCAATTATTCTTTTCTCATACCTCTGTGCCTTTTCCTGGAATACCCCATCCCTGTTCCTAACACCTGAAGTACATTCCCAGAAAATTCTTACTAATGTTTTAAACCTAGCTCAAATATATCTATGTGAAGCCTTCTTTGTTTTTTTTTTAATGTTTTTATTTATTTCTAGGAGAGAGAGAGAGACAGCGTGAGCAGGGGAGGGTCAGAGAGAGAGGGAGACACAGACTGAAACAGGCTCCAGGCTCTGAGCTGGCAGTCAGCACAGAGCCCGACGCGGGGCTCGAACCCACGAACCGCGAGATCATGACCTAAGCGAAAGTCGGACGCTCACCCGACTAAGCCACCCAGGCGCCCCTATGTGAAGCCTTCTTTGATGTGATCTCCTTCTCCAATCTCCCTGTACTCATGAATCACCCCACTCCTGTTTTTCCATAGCCTCTTTGCTATCTATATATGTCTATACTCACTTACATTATACCCATTTTTTAATTAAAAAACTTTTTTTTTAAATTTTAGAGGGAAAGAGTGTGTAAGCAGGGGAGAGTGGCAGAAGAGAGATTATCTCAAGCAGGCTCCATACTGAGTGTGGAGCCCAATGCAGGGCTCAATCTTATGACACTGACATCATGACCTGAGCCGAAATCAAGAGTTAGATGCTCAACCAACAGAGCCACCCAGGCACCCTTATGACGTACCTGTTTATATACATATACAAACATACACCTTTAGTTCTTGCTAACTACAAATCTGTTAAAGGACATACTCGTATAAGATACCATGGACATCTAACACTCAACACGTAGCAATCCTTCTCCACAATCCCCTCAAACAAAAATGTTCATTTTTCCCGTGGCAGCTCCCTCCACAGGACCTTCCAAGCTGGATGGCTCGAAGAGAGATCTTCCCCCTCCCCTCCTCTATTTCTCACTGATCATCTAGTTTTGTTATTTCCATTTCATACCACTCACATCTGCCCATTCCTTTCCACTCTCTGTGCTAATGCCTTGGTTTGGGGCCTCTTTATCTCTTCCTGCACATTGTGAAGTCTGTCTGTCTATCACCTGTCTGTCTAATCTCCATTCCCATCCTATCACAGACCATGAGAGCCAGCTTAAAAAAAATACATCTAATCAGATTCTTCTTTTTTCTAAAGTTCAGTTTTATTCATTTTGAGAGAGAGAAAAAGAACAATCAGGGGAGGGGCAGAGAAAGAGAGAGACAGAATCCCAAGCAGGCTCTGCACTGTCAATGCAGATCCTGATGCAGGGCTTGACCTCACGAACCGTGAGATCACGACTGGAGACAAAGTCAAGAGTTGGGCGCTTAACTGACTGAGTCACCCAGGCTGAGAACCCTTTACTGACTACATCGAGTCTGCAGGAGGGGGTCCCAAATCCTTAACTTAGCAGTTAGGACATTCCATTCGCTAATGCTCATCTCTCTTCTGGCCTCATCTCCCTACCACATTTCCCTCTCTCTTCACTGCCCAGAAGCAGGGAACTCTTCATGGTGACTGTCCTCATGTAAGGTGCTATTTCACACCTCAGTATTGTATTTTCATCCCATTGCCTTCCACTGAACCATTCTTCTTCATTTCCATCACCTGCCAACCACTAGTCATGCTTCAAAACCTAAAACAGGTGTTACACACACGCTTCCTGTTTAACAGGATTGCAATCTCACTCCTCTGTATTCTTTCAGACTATGTCAAATGACCTACCAACAATTTAAGATTAGAATCATAAAGGCAGAAATTGCCATTTCCTTCTGTCAACCTTTGTCCATGTCACCTGCTCTTCTGCTCTGAGTTCATATAGAAGAGACACCCATATTTCTTCAATCCTCTGGAGGATAGAAAAATTGGCTTATGACATTTATGAGAGTGGTTATAATATCATTAACCTTGAAGACCTGAGAAACACATCCCAGAAAGTGACTGGCATTTGATTTTGCTTTTAACAGAATTTTAGAGGTTTAGGAAAAATAATAACTTCAGTTTATTTTAAATAAAATTTGAATAATCCTGTCCTATTTATCAGTTTTTATAGTAGATTCTTTATTTATAATTTTTAAATAGCTAAATACAAATAGAATTTTTTGACACACTTACACTTTAATAATATGGTCAATTAGTGAAATTAGGTTTGCCAAATACTAATGAAATGTAACTAATAATTATGTATTCAGACTATTTTTATTGAGATGCCTGGCTGGCTCAGTAGGTAGAGCATGTGACTCTTGATTTGGGATTGTGAGTTCAAGCCCCGTGTTAGGTGTAGAGCTTATTATTAAAAGTAATTTTAAAAACTACTCTTCTAGATTATTTTTTATCAAGACATGTTTAATATACTATGATTACTGAGAGTTTTCCAATTTTAATTATGGAAGGTAATCACGCATAAGCTCTCGCTTTTTTATGTACTGAACGTGAGGCTTGTCTGGTCAACATCATGGGATAACTGGAGGTCAGAACTAGAAACCACTGCAATAAGTCACTCTCATAATTACTGTCTTCTTCTTTCACAGTAATCTAATTTGGAGAAAACAATGGACATTTTAAAATTACAGAAAAATTTAATATAGTAATTTATTAAGGTTCATATCAATTGCAAAGAAAAATCTAACAAAACAAATATTTATGCAAATTTGACCCACTCTTTAAGGTAAAGAATTTTTATAATAGATCATGAAAGAAAAGTAAAAGAATGAAACTTCTATCATATTTGATTTCTCATAGTTTTAAGAGAAAATACCTATATTTGCTTTTTTTTAATTCTTAAAAATGTTTTATTGAGAGAGAGAGGGAGAGAGAGAGAGAGAGAGGCAGGCAGCATGAGCAGGGGAGGGTCAGAGAAAGAGGGAGACACAGAATCTGAAACAGGCTCCAGGCTCTGAGCTAGCTGTCAGCACAGAGCCAGATGCAGAGCTTGAACCCACGAACCGTGAGATCATGACCTGAGCCAAAGTTGGATGCTTAACCGACTGAGCCACCCAGGCGCCCCTATCTGGTTTTTAAAATGAGGATAAGTTGTGGATTTTTGCCCATTTTGTAAATCCATATAATTTGAAATTCTTGGTTTACTTTTCTTTTTTTCCCCCAGTTTTACTGAGGTATAATTGATAATTAAAAATTGTGTATGTTTTAGGGATATCATTTGATGATTTTATATATACACACACTATGAAATAGTCATCACAATCAAGCTGATTAGCTGATTAACATATCTATCGACCCCCACAGTTAACCATTTTCTTTTTCTTCTTTCTTTTTTTGGTGGTGAAACCACTTAAGATCTACCCTCCTAGCAAATGTCCAAGTATACAAAACAGTATTATATTGTATTGTACAGTCACACTGTTGTGTATTAGATCTCCAGAACTAGTTGAAACTTTGTATAATTGAAACTTTGTATCCCTTGACCCAGGTCTCTCCATTTTCTCCTCCTGCCAGCCCATAGTAACCATGGTTCTAGCCTCTGCCTCCAGGAGTTTAGCAGAGTTATTAAGATTTATAATTATATCCTATCATGAGTAGGATATACTTTGTGTTTCTTCCAGAGCCCCATTATAAGAGGGGCTTTATTTTTTCTCTTCTAAGGATTATAGCACAATTTTATATTTTCATATTTGTTTTTGTTTGTTTAGATACATTAATGATTTTACTAGATTTTAAACAAATGAGGACAGTTGCATTGATATAATCAAAGTATATCAAAGAATAACCATATTATTAGAAAATAATGTCAAATAAAAATAATCATAGCTGCAGCAATATTTAATGGCAATTTTAAATGTCATTTCTGTCATTGCTACTACTGCTCTTACATAAAAGTAGTGTTTTAGACTAATATGCTTCAGATTCTTACGGAGCATAATTTTAGAATTTTCTGTTGGGAATGTATGGTATTCTGAGATCATGAGCTAGCAGAGATGTTTCTTATGTTCTTTTCAGCCATCTTACAGGAGATTTGAAATTCAAGTTTTTCCACTAAACTTGTTATTGAATCTCTCAAACCATTTTTGAACAAAAGATGAAGGGATATATTTTAAACCTACATTTGCCTATTATGGTAATTTTATTTTTTTTTCTGTCTCATAACTTACATATGGAAATCCCCAGAGTAAATCTACTCTTACGTGATGTTTTTACAATGCGATGGAAAACAATGCAGCTTTATCATCTGCCCCATTAGGACTCTGATTACTTAAGTCAGGTTACCTTGAGTGCTCCACTTTCATAAGATTCTGCTTTCCTTTAGATGGGCCTATTTGTCAATTTGTCCTTTAATGTCATGGTTATGACAGAATAAAATATTGCTAACGTAATCCTTCAAAATTCAAACAAAAGTGGTTTCTAAAACTGCTAATTGATAGTTACCTGAAAAAAGTTTTTTCAATTGCTTATATAAACCACGAGTCATTACATGTTCACTCTCATTTTTAAGAAAAACTATTCCATTACCCTAATTAGTAATACATATGTCTCTTCAGTTGTTTTTATCTTTTAACTACTGGATTTCATTTTTTTTTTTTTTAAAGTAGGCTTCATGACCAGTGTGGATGGAGTCCAATGTGGAGCTTGAACTCATGACCTTGAGATCAAGACCTGAACTGAGCTCAAGAGTCAGATGCTTAACCACCTGAAACACCCAGGTGCCTCCTGGATTTCATTTCCCTAACAAATGTATATAATCATACTATGGATCCTATACTATAGTCACATGATGATTATATAAGTGCTTGTCAGGGAAGGGGAAGAGAAAAAGGGCTGACATTGAAGATTCAAACACCATTGGTAATACTGTCAAATGTGAAAATATGTCTTGATTTCCAAATAACCAACTAAAAAATGCATCTTGGGAATAAACCCCTCTTATGTTAGAAGCTTCAAATATATATGGTCTTTTAGTTCCTAAAACTTTATATATGTTAAAACTAATTTCTACAATGTATTAAAAAAAAAAGAAGTCTACCACCATAATAACACAGATGGTAGCTAGCTTGATGTTTTTCAATATGTTTTTAAATAATGAAAACAGGTATGCCTTGCTATAGACTATTTCCTTCTCATACCTATGCAGGGTTCTAATCAGAACACAAGACACTGACTGATGCTGGGTGCTGGTGAATCTCTGACGCAGTGAGCCCCTCTTGCTGGTGCTGTTCACAGCCTCCAGTGGATGGGTGAACCCAAGGTACATAACTTAAAAGTGCAAGGCCTTGGGGCACCCAGGTGGCTCAGCTGGTTAAGTGTCTGACTCTTGGTTTCAGCTCAGATCATGAGCCTGTTTGGGATTCTCCCTCTCTCTCCCTTTCCTTCTACCCCTCCCCTGCTCGCGTTCTCTCTCTCTCTCTCTCTCTCTCCCTTTCTCTCAAAATAAATTTAAAAAAATTAAAGACATCTTTTAAAAAATGCAAGTTCTTGTTTCCTGTAAGAGACTCATCCTCACAACAAAGCATGAAGATAAAACACAATTTATGGTTACAGATCTCCATGGTTTGGGCTCAAAACGGAGTCATGTCTACATGAGGCCTGCGCTCAAGTCACCCACCTTCCTGCAGGGCCAAACAAGGGTTCTGACACCACTGGGAACCAATCATTAAAAATTACTGAGAGGAAGTGGACAAAAACTTTTTGGAACAAGTCCTTAGAGGGAAAAACTGTGATCCCTGATTTCCTCCCCTCATTAGAAATCTCTGACAAATCGTTTCAGGTAGCCTCTGGAAATTTCCACCCACTTGTTCCCACAGGCGAAGCAAGCAGAAGCTAATGTAGTGGGAAGAAAACGACATCTTTGTTTTTGGACACAGTAAGACTCATGATTCAGGTTTTATAACATTTGCAGCATACTGATTTATACTGGCTAAGGAAAAACAGTTGGCTATTAAGCAGGAGTGGGAATAAAGAACCACAACAAAATGAAATACCACATTGAATGGAAGGGTGCTGCAGTAAGAAATAGAGGGGAAATTTAAGGGCCCTGCAGCATGCTTTTGGATTGCCTGCAACAACTGACTGGCATGAGTATAAAAGAAGACTTTAAAAGTCACAAGATGGATTCAACACTGTAAAAATGCTCAATTTGGCAAAAAATAATTTTATCTATAAAGGAGATATATGAACAGTCTTTGTATGAATCTTTGTAGAAAAGGAAATTCAAAAAATATTCAATTCACATGTTTGTATTTGCTAATCAAAGAAGTACAAACTAAGGCACTACTGAAATATCACTGAAGATCTCGTAGGGAAGCACAGTAGATAAGTGGATTCGATCCCTCTGCAGACCAGGAAAAGGTGAAGGTACCACAAACCATCTAACCTTCTGGTTGTCACAAGCATGATCCTTTTGAGAACTTAAACAATAACATATTGACCACAAAGGTTTAAACTCCTTGCCACAGTAATTCCATCTGGAGGATATTTTTGTTTTCTTTTAATGTAATGGAAAATCAAATTGAAATCTGAACAGCTACATAATGAAAGAAGCCTCTCTGTAGGCATTATGCGCAATGGAAGAGGAAGATAAACCACTAAACTAATCGTTTAATAGTAAATTCTGGGAGAGCAACTGGCTGGATTAACTATGTAACAAATAAAAGTGATAATGAAAAAGTCTATGTGTACATTTTGAAGATACAGATATAGTTGTTGTGAGCATAAAACAGATTGTTAAGCTGTATAGATCAATACAACTCTATTCCAATTGTGTGTTTTGGATGGAAGTTGCAACAGATGAACGCAAAGTGAAAATGAAAGAAGGCTTATGAGGATAGGAAATTATAAAAATTTTTCACTTATGAAACTACCTTTTAATAGCAAGTTGATATTGTTTAAAAGGCAAAAACCTGCTTTTAAGGAGAGACAGTCCTATTCACGTGCCATTCAGTAGCAATGAAGATGAACGTCATGAGTGAATAGTTAAGAGTGTGGGCAGGGAAGTTCACCAGTAGAATTGTAATACACACATAGGATTACCCTAGTGAAAAGAATTTAATAAAAACAAAGCCAGGCTAAATGCTATGAGAAGATTTTAATAATTCATCCTGAATTCTATTCCCGCTAATCTCGTATTCACTGTTGAATGCAGCTTTGCCCTCCGATTCAGGTTGGCATTAAAACATCTAGGCATTGATGTTAATTAAATCTGCCTTTGCATTCTGAAAAACCACATTCATCTCTTTAATATCAAACATATGCAGTATTATTCAATACTCTAAAAAGACTTTAGATTCTCTTTCTATTTGGTAAGTAAAATCATGAAACTGACTATGTGATGTGGATAACATATTGTTAACCATTTCTCATCTTAATTTTAGAAGTAAATGATAAAAATAGTTTGTGCAACATTTATTCTGCTTCACATTGTGGACTTCTCCCGTTTGTCAGAACCTGAAGGCAAACTTCCAAATTTAATGTTGAGTGCAGGTTTGGATTGGGCTTCTCTCTAGCCATTTGAATCATAATATCTAAGGGATTATTTTAAGATCAGTCTTTATGTGAGATTTCCAAATCTAATCTAAATTAGCACATTTCATTGTCATGGAAAGTGTAGCATAGCCTTCACTGAAAGATTAAAAGATGATGTTAAACTCCCATTTTATTCTGCATAATAGAAAAATAAAGCTGTACCATTTTCAAATAGTTTCAACTTACTTTACTTACTTACTTACTTATTTATTTAGAGTGAGCACGAGCAGGGGAAGGGCCGAGAGAGAGAGAGAGAGAGAGAGAGAGAGAGAGAGAGAGAGAGAAGGAGAGACAGAGACAGAGACAGAGAGAGGCAGAATACAAAGCAGGGTCCAAGCTCCGAGCTGTCAACACAGAGCTCTATGTGTGGCTCGTACTCATGAGCCATGAGATCATGACCTGAGCCAAAGTGTGATGCTTAACTGACTGAGACACCCAGGAGCCCCAAATAGTTTCAACTTTAAATCAGCATTTGTGATGGAGTTTTAGTGCTTACACCTCAGTAAATGTCTCTGAAACGAACTAACGAAAGCTATATCTATTTTGAATCCTAGAAATGGAAAAAGTCAAACCACTTTGAAATTCCAATGTTACTCGTTGTCCTAACACCGCAACCAATGACTATGGTAATTATAAAACAGTTGTGGGACATCAATCTATGTCTCCCACGTAACATTAGTCAAATTTTAAAATTGCTCACAGGATAGCAGAGAGAGTACTTTGGACAACCTGGTCCCAATTCTGGGATTAAGTGCAGATTTAATTTCATCAACTTTGAGGAAATTAATGAGGAGGTAACCTAGGTTTATAGTTTCAAAGTCTGAGGTATCCATTTGGGGTCACAGTGTATCACGTTCTCAGACAACTATGTATCACCTCGCACCGGGGTAACATAAGACAACCAATAACCAAGATGGTGATGCTTTGCTGAGGCTACCATGGCTACTGTGCAGTTTCTTGAACACATTATGCACACTCCCACATGAGCTCTCACATTTGCACTGCTGCTCCCTAGGATCGAAAGCTCTCTCTCAGAGATATTTGCACAAATCATTCCTGCATTCCATTCAAGGCTCTGATGAAATCCCTTGTTGGAAGGGGCTAGCTCATCCTGTCACCTTCTACCCTCTGACTTCTTTTCTTTGTTCTATTTATTCCATCTTGCATGTTACATATTCATTTGCTTACTTTATCATCAGTTTCCCCCCAACACGATGCACACAACTTGAGAGCAGAAACTTAAATTTTTCAATGCTGGATCCCCAGCAGCTAGAGCAGTGCTGGCACATAATTGGTGCTCAGTGCATATTTACTGAGTGAATGAGTAATGAATACATAAATGAATGAATGAATAAATGGGAACAGAAGGAGTGAACATGAGTTGATCAGAAGGGAGAGATCACTTTGCTGCTAGTAAACAAATTATGAAATAATATTTTATTCATTTGGTTGCAGATGATATTTTCAATTATGCTTATTAAAGCTTGCAATAGAGAACAAAGTACACAGCCATTAAAATAAAGGAGGAAATTCTGTGTATTCTGTCAACCACAGCATACAATGCTCCTTTCAGAGGCAAAAGGTCTTGCCATACATCATAAGAAAGAGCGCACTGTGTAGGACTTGGAAAGTAGAATTTTGAGCACAGCAAATTGAAATGGAATTTCACAGATGAGAACCTGCTGTCTCAGATCATTTTCCTCCCACTTTCTACCCTTCACCCTGACCCATCAGAACCTAGTTCAAACATCACCTTCTCTGGAAAGGTCTACCCATCTCAGAGATCTGTTTTCTTTCTGAATCCTAGTTTTTAGCGGTAACTTTCCTAGGCCATTTATATTTTCTTGCAGTGTAGATTTGTTACTTTTGTTATTTTTTATTATGCTCTCTTATTATACCTTATTATTATTGTCATCTGTTCATGCTGTAATTATGCCTCTAACATGAGCATCACCACTTTATGATGTTATGCTGCGTCCTTTGCATGGGTCAAGTACCACGTAAATCTGACTAAAGAATACCACCATCCTCAAAATCCAACTGGCCCAGTTCTAAGAAGAGGCTATGATGGGTGACAGGACACTACTTGCCTATTCAGATTACAGTGAGGACCAAGTACTGCTTTATTATATTTACTACATGGTTTCACTTCCTTCTGAAGATGTTGAGGTGATAAAGGAGGAGTCCATGGTTACAGAGAAGTACTTGACATGGGGTCCTCCACCTGCATTTTGCAGCTGATGCAGCTGTAAGAATCATCAACCCACCTTGGCTGCCCCAGACCGAGCACAGGTACCTAAGACAAACCACCAGAACTGGACCGATCTAAAATATTCCCTTCCATTTCCAGGAACGCATGTTGTATGGGATCCTGGACTTAATTTTGCCCAAAGTAGGAAGACAGTAGTAACCCTAAGGCAGCACTTACCTCACAACCACTAGGTATAGAAACCCAGACTACTGAAGAGTGGAATGTCCATCAAGTGCAGTGAAAAAAGTTTTCTGTAGCTAGTGGCCAGCTCCTACCAGGCAAGTTCCTACAGTGACTAATATCAGTGCACAAGTTTGTACCTAAGTATAAATCTCATAATATAAACACAAGGGTGATGAGAATCTGGGCAGCTAAGATACAGTGATATAAATGTGGGACTGCATTCATGTATATGAATAAG
This sequence comes from Crocuta crocuta, assembly GCF_008692635.1. NCBI lineage: Eukaryota > Metazoa > Chordata > Mammalia > Carnivora > Hyaenidae > Crocuta > Crocuta crocuta. Next base: position 7,335,746 of record NW_027527951.1, read on the forward strand.
CAGTCACTGAAAATATCACTAAAGCCAGAAAATACTATGTGACCTGATTTCCCAAGTCTTCTTCCACATATATCTGAGTCCTCTGCATGTTTCCAGTTACAATTTCATGCAACCAAAATAAAAATAAGAACCTACAAACGAATTTCAGTAGGAGAGCTGCAGCAGGGCAGGGCGGTTCACGTACCTGTGCACACCGCTGTTGCACATGATGATGTGGCAGGCCCCCAGCCTGTTGCACAGTTCTGAGGACACAGACAGCAGACCCACCCCGGAGGCGCCGCAAGCTGTATTCGCACAGGCGGCCGTGCGCTTGGATCTGATAAACGAGGTTACCAGTCGATAAAGCTCATCCAATGCATTGAGAGGCCTCATTAGCTGCAGAAAAAGTGATGGACATAAAGTCCAACACGTTTAGTAGGAAAAAATGCTTTTAGGTGGCATATGATGCATAGTTGTTCTTTTAATGAGTAGTCTAAAATATTTTCATTGTGGAGGTAAAAGAGTTGGAGACTACAAATATGTATAATTCCACGTTGTATAAGAACAACAGCAGAAACATTTACAAACAGGGAGGTATGTAAATGACAAAGCATCAATAAATGTAATCATCTATTTTTACCTTATCCACATAGGCAGCTTTGGATGTGGAGTTTGGTGGTGAATTTGACTTGTCCAAGTAGAATGCCCTGTAAGAATCCAAAGAATAAACAATCATCTATTGTTAGAAAAATTAAAATGCATGGAGGCATGCAAGTTTCGCTGACTTCCTGTTAAAGACAAATGGATAAATAAGTGTTGAACATTAGGATGGGTGGGACTGAAAAAAAAAAGTCCATAGTCTTCCATTCAGAAAAAATGACTGACGCCACTATCTGCTCCATTACATATTGTATGGCCTCAGAGAGATTACTTAATTTGCGTATGCCTCCATTTCCTCTTCTGTTATGTAGGGATAACATTAGCTTCTACTTCACAAGCTTGCTAAGAAGATTAAATAAGTGAATGCAAATAAAGTGTTTAGAATAGTACATAGCACAAAGTGCTTGTTAATACTTTAAATATTTCAATAATTAATATTAACACAAAAGTTGAAGAAATATACTTTCTTGTAACTACTGGAGAAGATTATCTAGTTTTCACTTTAATTAAAATTAACACTAAAACCTAACTTAAACAGAGTATTGAGTTGAATTCTTTTACCCACTAACTAAGCTATGCTCAAATTGGAAGTTAGACACGCTTTGAGGACACACTTGTTTTTTCTGTCACCAGAATGCAATATGGCAGCAAGTATTTTAATAAATGAAGTTGAATGCTAGTGGCCTGCAATAAGTAAACTCAATTTCCAAAGTTATTGCTGAGTTTGCTCAGCACATGGTTCAATACTAACCTGAAATTGTAAGGGAATGACCCTTGAAGACAGGATACATTTAAGTTATAGTTAATCTACTATATATTTTTGATGAGGTGAAATTATTTGCAAGATTTGAGCACTTAATATTGATATACCAAAATAAGGTCTATAGTATTAGAATGATTGCCCGACAAGATATTGAAATAAAACTGATTAGACTGGTGTTCTGGAGAACCTTTTAGAATTTTAAAGTACTGGCAGATTATTATTAAATGCATGAATTGTAGTGGACAAAACCAGTGAGAGAGAACTTAATGACCAGAGTCCCACTATGCACAAATGTGCCGACACACAGGACAGACAGACAGAGAGACACACACACACACACACACACACATGCGTGTGCACACACACACAGGTATTTCCATTACACTGCAGCTAGTAGTGATGTTTGTTTTCGTCTTTTAAAGATAAAGTAGCATGGGTTAATCAAGTTTTATACTTTAAATTACAAAAACTTTAAGAGTAACTTCCAAAATTAAAATTATGCTCATTCATACTGTGAATTTTTATTTTATCTCTCAAATACAAATTCAAACAATAACAAAAAACTTAAAACAGTTCTGTATCCAAACTTAATTGTTATTCACTAGAATTCATTTTGAACTCCTAGGAGATTTCCACATACCATCTTGGAACAAAGGTAGTGCCTCAAAGCTGGACCCCACAGAGATACCTTGATCAGATGTTCCTGTGCCTTTCCTCAAGTGTGCTTGGTGGTAAAAGCAATATGGTGGAAAAGAGTATACAACTCCACGGAAAAATATTGCCTCAGCCTAAATCCCACAGCTTCCTGTTGCTCCTGAGCACATGATGCTCCCAGGAGTATGCGGACTCCAGTGACCCCAGGCAGTATTTGATCACAATGACTGGGTTATGGGGGCATGAAACACTGCAAAAGGGAACATCCACTGAGTGCCAATCAAATACAGTTCCATTTAACTGGTCGAGTCAATATCTAGTAAGAGCACTGGATCAAGAGCAAAATCAAATGCATGAAGATATTTTTAAATTTTCTATATCTTCCCCAGTATCAGAAAGAAATAATAATAATCTAAGAGTATTATTGCTGGTATGAGAAGAGGAAACCAGTTTGACTTGTGTGAGGTACAAAAACACACAGTGGGGATGGAGTTAGGTTAGACTGAATGAGCAACTGAGAGAAGTCAGAGGGGCAGACTCTGTAGGGTCTTACAGACCTTGATAAAGACTTTGGGTTTTAACTGGAATCATTACCAGAAGATTGCTTTTTTATAAACCTTATTATTATGCATAAACATTCATGTTCTCCTGAAAGTTCTGAGTATCCTTTCAGTTCAATTACACAGGTACATATTTAGGCTAATTCTATGAAAACCCATGGATGCACCACCATGTTGCACACCCTTCTCCACTCCCACTCTTTTTCCAAACTTTTCTCCCCAAGGTAAACACTACCCAGAAGCTGGCATTTACCACTTTCATGCTTTACAGGTCACTGACACACCTGGCCCAAGTGGAGATACCAAAGAATAGCTGTGATCATTCTTCCACATCCTTGTTCACAATGATATTATTAGAATTTCAACTTTTGGTATTTTTATTTTCAATTTGCATGTATTTTTGGCCATCTATATTCTTCTTCTTCTATTGCATGCTGGTATCTCTTTATTTTGTGTAGTCTTTTTTATTTTACACAGAAATTAGTTATTACTTTTTATAGCAAGAGTTATATTTGAGGACATTTAAAAGTTTCTGTTCCTCTTTACTGCTTTCAAATCCACATATTCTTTCTAGGCTTGCTTCATCAAAAATACTCAGTTTGTTTAATGTTTACTTATTTTTGAGAGACACAGAGAGACAAAGAGAGAGACAGGAAGACACAGAATCTGAAACAGGCTCCAGGCTCTAAGCTGTCAGCCCAGAGCCTGACCCGTGGCTCAAACTCAGGAGCCATGAGATCATGACATAAACTGAAGTCCGGCACTTAGGTCATCCAGATGCCCCCCAAATATTCAGTTTTAAAAGCGGGATATTCTGTTAATATGTTCGATCAGTGTGCCAGTGGTATATGCTGTCATTAAATTCTAGAATCCAAACTACAGTACATTTCCCTCCTCAATACTGTTTTGTTATCTGCTCTCAATCTAGTTTTCATTGCTTTGGGACTAGTCTCTATATTTTATTCTGATGGGCTTAGATTTTTCTTTTATCCTTGATGTTCTAAAGCTTTACCACAAAGTGTTTAGGCATTGATTTATTGTTACCTATCCAGATAAGGTTCTCAGAGTGTCCTTTCAACTTGAAGAGTCTTGTCTTCAATTTTAAAATAACGTAAGCTATCATTTCTTCACTTAATCTGATGTGTTCTCTCTCTTTCTCTCTCTCTCTCTCTACACACACACACACACACACACACACACTTTAAAAGTCTTATTTTTCCCATTACTGAATTTTAGGTGATATCCTAAGTAATATCTTCCAAACGAAAAAATTCTGTCATTGTCAAATCTAGAGTTTATCCTTTCTACTGGGAATTTTATTTCAATAACTATTTTCCACTTCCAAGATTTCTGCCTATTCTTACTTCATTCTTACTACTAACGGGTGAACTTCCTATAAGAATATAAACTCTCTAGGTGGATATTAATTATTTTTAATGTTTTTAATGTTTATTATTTATTTTTGAGAGAGATAGACAGAGTGTGAGCAGAGAAGGGGCAGAGAGGGAGACACACACACACAGAATCCGAAGCGGGCTCTAGGCTCCTAGCCTGATGCAGGGCTCGAACTCATGAATGCTGATGTCATGACCTAAACTGAAGTCTGAGGCTTAACTGACTGAGCCACTCAGGTGCCCCAAGTGGATATGAATTTTATTTACTTTGGTTCAGGACAAATGGGTGGCTCAGGCAGTTAAATGTCCCACTCTTGATTTTGATGTAATGATCACAATGATCATTGTGATCTCACGATTTGTGGGCTCAAGCCTGGCATTGGGTTCCGTGCTGACAGCATGGAGACTGCTTGGTATTCTCTCTCTCTCTGTTCTCCCCCACTTGTGTGCACACATGCACTCTCGCTCACTCTCTCCCTCTCTCCCTCTCTTCCTCTCCCTCTCTCTCTCTCTCTCAAAATAAATAAATAAAGTAGGGCACATGGGTGGCTCAGTTTAAGCACCTGACTCTTAATTTCAGCTCAGGTCATGATCTCATGGTTTGTGAGATCAAGTCCCTCACTGGGCTCTGCGCTGACAGCTTAGAGCCTGCTTGGGATTTTCTCTCCCTCTCTCTCTGTTCTCCCCCCGCCCCATTCAAGATAGATAGATAGATAGATAGATAGATAGATAGATAGATAGATAGATAGATGAAAGAAAGAAAGAAAGAAAGAAAGAAAGAAAGAAAGAAAGAAAGAAAGAAAGAAAGAAAGAAAAAGAAGCAAACGAACTTATTTACCTTGGTTCATTCCTGCATCTCTGGCCCCCATGAGTTGTGGAACACAGTATGATCTTAATAAGTATTTGTATAAATAGGTAATTGAACTGTTTTATTTCAGGGGTTTCTACCATTTTTTATGGATGTCAATCCTTTGTTGATATTTTAAGCATTCAAAATATGCTTTCCTAGGTTGTTTTAATATTTTAATTTCTTCTAGTCAAATTTATTTTCAAAGGTCAATTTCATTGGCTCTTTCCTCATATTAGGATTTGTGCTTTGGAATTTTGTTTTGCAAGTTCATTGAAGTAAGAAGATTTTTTTATTTAGTTTTATTTCATCTTCTGATACAGCTTCATCCCCATCCCCCATTATCCTTCTCTTACAACTCATTTTGTACACAGAACCACCCATGTACAATCAGTTTCATACTGGCAAAGTGAGTATTACACTGTGCTGACATCTGGATTGTTTCCAGTCACATCCTTGAATCAGTAAGTGACCTGGTTCAATTCCCAGTTTACTGGCTGTGTCACTTTCTTCTTGCTGTCATAAGCCTCTCCCGGGATCAAAAACTATAGTCTCGGGTAGTGGACAGATGTCTGATCCTTGCTCAGCAGCGAACAAGTCCTTCTCTATATCCTGCTTTAGATTGTGAGGCTGGCTCTGGATCTCCACCTAGTGTAGAACGACTTTAACCTCTCGTTACTCTGAAGAAGTTGTACCGCTCCCCCAACCCCTTCAGAGGCTGGCAAGCCAATGGCCTCAGCACAGCTTACAACTCATCCCTTGCAGTTTCCTTTGATTTGTGGGCCACTGAGATGATAAATTATGAGCTCAGCTGTGACTTTCACATTCCCTGACTTTGTGTTTTATCTAGCATTACTACCTGGTTGGAATACGGTTCTTCAAAACCAGGACCCACAGAAATACCTTGACCAAATGTCCTCATGCCCTTCCTCAAGTGTGCTTGGTAGAGAAAGCAATGCAGTTAAAAAGAGTACACAAGTTCATGGACAAATTATTTAGCTTCCCAGGGTCTCAAGTATCTACTTTTTACAACGTATGTTAAAATTTTCTGACATATATACAGCATAATGTTGAATATTAATCAATATATAAGTACTCAGCACTGTGGCAAGCAAAGGGGACTCATTCAATAGTCAGTAATAACTATTATTCAAGTGCACAAAGTGGGAAGCATCTCCTGGAGCATTTTTAAGGCACAGCAAGGAATAAAAATAAGGCCAGAACTTCCTGCTTTCCCCAAAGACCATCTAAAATATTTTCCAGTACTTATAAAAAGTGAAAATTAAGGTAGGTACTTGGAATCTATATCATTCCACGATCAGGGCACAAATAGAGGTTCAGGTCCAAACAGAAAAGAACCTTTAAAAAAATTTTTAAAATGTTTTATTTATTGTTGAGAGAGACAGAGAGAGAGAGAGAGGATGAGCAGGGGAGGGGCAGAGAGAGAGGGAGACACAGAATCTGAAGCAGGCTCCAGGCTCTGAGCTATCAGCACAGAGCCCGACCCCACAAACCGTGAAATCATGACCTGAGCTGAAGTCACCCACTTAACCGACTGAGCCGCCCAGGCACCCCAAAAAGAACCTTTCTTCAGGTCAAAGAAGGCTATCATTTAAATGACTCAATCGAGTACCTTGATTGTAGATACTTCAGCTCTTCTGTATCTTGAATCATTTGGAAAGAAACTACGCTGTAGAGGCAGTCTATAAATCATTAATAAAACGTATGGAAACCTCCACTACAGAAAAGCCCCACTACAGCTGGCCACACTGAACTCTCTTCCTACTTTTGGAAACAAATGTTCCTCCAAAAAAAAAAAAAAAAGTTTGTCACTGGTTCAGCCAGTTAAGAGGAGGAATATGTGGATTCGAATTCATTTGGCAGAAATCTTAAAATTTTCAATGGAGCAAAATCCTTAACAACAAAAAAACAAACACATATTTTATGAAAAGAGCCAGTAGAAAAATAAGTATTATGGATTTTGAATGCATAAATGCCCACATCAAGTGAAAGTTGATTCAGAAACAATCTCATCTTTTTCAAGTTGCTATACAGGAGAATGAAAATAGAAAAAGCATCTAATGATATAACTACACCCTTGAAAATACTCTTAGAAGATAAATGCCTCCGACAAATATAGAATTAAATGTATTTACTGATCCAGACTTGTACAAATAGTTAATATTTGTTAATCTAACATTAAGAAAGCAAGAAATCATTATAGAATATATCTATGTGCTAATAAAGTCTAGAAGAAATAACCATGAAATATAGCCACTTTGTTACTCATATGAAATTTACATACCCAACAGATATTTTAATTCAACCAATTATTTGTTATAATAAAAATTTTGACTTGAGGCTGCAACTAATTTTAGATACTCCCCATTGGAATAAGGTTTGATCAGCCAGATATTTTACCATCCCTAAGGTTTACAGGTATTCACAGAACTTCAGTATTTTTCAGAATATGACAAATGGCAAAGGAAGTAAATTTCTAATGCACTTCCCTTAATTATACAAGTCTTACAATGCCCCTTAATCAAAATTTATGAGTGAGTTAATGGTAAAATTGGATTAATGCCCAAACTGACCATAGTTTATTACGCTTCTGAGTTCAGTAAGAATGAAGTCATGGTCCTTTGTCTCGTATAGCAAATCTTATTAAGACCATTTTGAAAGTGCTGCTACTTTATATAGGCTGGACAGTAAGTTTCCTTTCATGTTGATATACATCAGAGTTCATTGTCAACTTTGTAAATTAATTCTGCTGTATAAAATTGATATATTGTAATATTTTTTCACTTAGTCCCTATAGAATCAAATACCAATGAAAAGGACAATAATGTAATCAGTTACACTCTGTAGTGGTGTAAATGTATTCAAATTAAATATCTACAGTGAAACTAATTTTAGGCATTTATCTCATACAATCTAACAGCAGAGACAGGTACACAGGCATCTATAATGCAAGGTAGAACAGATAGATAAGTTAAAAGGTAAAACAAAGTTACTGAGATATACCCACATGAGGAAGAAGCAAGGATATATAAATAAAAATATGGCATAAGAGTTGCAGTATGACAGATGAATTTGATCCTGTCAGTCAAAACAGGAAAGCAGCATTTCAAAGGAGGAAACACACCATGAAGAGCAGAACAATTACAGAAGTGGATGGAGCCAATCTGGCTGGAGAACAGGTTCATGTAAAGTAGGGAGAGAGAATGTTGTGCAAGTAGGAAATTAAACACCAAATGAAAGAATTATAATTCATTTATTAAACCATGGAGAGAAGCACTACACAGCGCACACTTAACTATTGGTAAAAAAGTAAAAATAAATGGAAAGAAATACATGACATGCGAGATATGAATGTTTAGGGAATCAGAGCTGTAACAGATCCTAGAAATGGAAAGAACTGTTTAGCATTCAAAATAAGACCATGCACTTGTGATGAGCACTGGGTGTTATATGTAAGTGATGACTAACTAAATTCTGTTCCTGAAACTAATACAACACTATATGTTAACTAAATGGAATTTAAGTAAAAACTTGAAACAAACAATATAAGTCCATGGTAATGAAAACAGGGAATTGATGTTTGCCACAAGAGAAAGAAAATCAATTTGGGACATGCTGAGATTAGTTTATGTAGAGTTAGTTATGCAAGTTAATATACTAATTTAAAAATTAGTAAAGTGCTTTCTCAACTGGGTAAAGAATTAGGACACAGCCCTACAGGGACTGACTGGTGCTTCAATAATGGTCAGGTTTTTACACAAAGATAATGCAACAGCTGTATGTAAAATATTTAAACCTATTAAGCTTGTCATAAGTGATACACAAAGGTTAAATCAATGACAAAAGTGACATTCCTCTCATTTAGTACCATTCCCATCCCCCTACTTTTTCTGAGCATATTGGAGAATATCCAATTTCCAAGAGAAATCGATTAAGGCATAAGAACCAGTGCTGCTTTATAAATAAGGAGGAAAAACTATAGTATTCAGCTCAGCTCTCTGTAGTCTTGTTTCTTCTCCAGATCATTGCTTATGAGATCATTCTTTGTTTATAATAATTTATGAAAATTTCTCACTTGGCCAGTCTCATCTATACTTCTCATAATATCATGTCCTCTCCTAAAATATTCTAAACTGTATGTGGTAGCTTTTGGATTTTAGCAGTTACTCTGCATTTTGAAAAGGAACTGTAACAATATTTGCTCAATTATGGGTATTAGTCAGTCATAGGCATGGCTAGATATATCAATATTACAATAGCTCAGCAGTTGACTATAGCCGTGACTGGATATCTGATGAGTATCACTGTTAAGCTGCATTTGCCTATCATAGCACTTAAATTAGGAAAAAAAATTTTCTGGAAAATATTATTGAAAGATACTGATTCTTCTATAAATGAAAAATCACCAGATAGGTTCAACCTGTGCCCACATATGGGTAAAAACTACATGATGAGTAAGTAGAGTGGGAGAATGTTAACTTGTACCTCTATCCTACCCACCTTCCATGTCCACTAGCATTAGCCCCAACTCTTCTGGAATGTGTTTTGCTAAAAGTTACCTGAAGAGAAATCCTGAATAATGAGATAAATTTGGATTTGCTTGGGTAAGTCTGTCTTCTGCCTTGTCAATGGAGCATCTAAGGTTATAGTCCTTATAGAACTGCCTACTATCAATTAACAGCTTCATTTCTACTTGTGTGTTGGAAATAAAATTCCTAGAAGGCTAACAAAAATATCTATGTGACCGTACAGGGCAAAATGTTCCCATGTTAAAAAAAAGATTTTCTCTGAGACTTCTCTGATGCCCTGAAAACAGAGTTATAGTTTCAGAGGTAGTGGAGATACGCCCCACCAGTCTTTACTGCTATTGATAACCTCCTATCACTCTTTTCCTTTCCTTTATTTCTTCATTCCATACTGATTTTTGATCCTCCTTACAGGAGTCTTCTAGGGTGATATTTCTTTCTCACACCTGCAACACATATATATCATCACAGGCACTCCTATTAATATACATATGCATATGTATATATTTGCCAAAGCTCTGCTATTACAGAATATAATCTCTGTGGAAATGGACAGAAAAAGTAAATCCTTAAAAAAAAAAAAGGCCTTTCCAAGAATAAAGTTTAACCATATTTAAAAGAAAACATCTCATTACACCCAGGAAAAACAGTAAAGTCAAGTAATATTTCTATTTTTAAACTCTTTTTTTTTTTTTNAGGCTAAAGTCTGGGATGGTGATACCTCCTGTATTTTTAAACTAATTCTATTTAATTCGTAAGAATTATGTCTCAAGAAAGTTTGGCACTTTCATATTAAAGGATAATTTTTAGGTTTAAAGTCATAAGTCTATTTAGGTTTAAAGCCATAAAAGGCTCAACTGACATTCAGCTGACGATTCAGCTTCTCCTCCTCCATATTTTTCTCTATATTCCTTATTTGACTCCTGTTGGCCTTCAAAATTACCTTTCTAAAGCACAGAGACGAACATTTCATTATCCCACCCCACTTAAAGTCATTCAGATTTCCCCAGTACCCACACTCTACAGTTTGGGCCTTCAAGGCTTCTCCTAACAATCCACCGACAGACCTCCGTTCCCATCTCTTATTGCCCTCTTTGTCCTGCTGTGTTCATGCTGGGTTCCCCCAACACACCACCACCACAGGAAATTCTTCTCTCACATTATTCCCTAGGCCTAGAATTCCCTCTCACCTTGTCTGCTTGAAAATTTTGCTGATCCCTCAAAATCCTGCTCATCTGTGACATCTTCTTGAGAACTTCCCAACTAAAACAAATATGTCTCATTATGCAATACCAGTCATTCTGCCACCTTTGCTAAATTGCATACTCTCAGGAGGCAAAGAAACATTTAAAAAAAAATTGGAATCCCTTCATCTGTTAAAGATATGTGGGCTTTTTCCATAATTTGGCTATTGTTGATATGCTGCTATAAACATTGGGGGGGGTGCCCTTTCAAATAAGTATTTTTGTATCCTTTGGGTAAATACCTAGTAGAGCAACTGCTGGATCACAGGGTAGTTCTATTTTTAACTTTGTGAGGAACCTCCATACTATTTTCCAGAATGACTGCACCAGTTTGCATTCCCACCGATAGTGTAAAACGGTTCTGCATTCTCAACATCTTCACCAACACCTGTTGTTTCCTGTGTTGCTGATTTTAGCCATTCTGACTGGTGTGAGGTGATATCTCATTGTAGTTTTGACTTGTATTTCCCTGATGATAAGTGATGTTGAGCATCTTTTTAAAAATAGTTTTATTTCTTTGAGAGAGTGTGTGTGAGTGCACACACATAAGCAGAGGAGGGGCTGAGGGAGAGGGAGAGAGAGAATCCCACACAAGCTCCACGCTATCAGTGTGAAGCCTGGCCCTAGGTTCAATCCCAGGAATGGTCAGACCATGACCTGAGCTGAAATCAAGAGTAGGACACTTGACTGACTAAACTACCAAACTTTTGAAGTGTCTATTGGCCATTTGTATGTCTATTCATATCTTCTGTCCATTTTTTTACTGGATTATTTGTTTCTTGGGTGTTGAGTTTTATAATGTGGAATTTAAGAAACAAAACAAGACAAACAAGCACGGGGGAAAATAGAGGAAAACCAAGAAATAGCTTCTTAACTACAGAGAACAAACAGATGGTTACCTGAGGGAAGGTGTGTGTAGGGATGGGTTAAATAGGTGGTGGGGATTAATCAGGTCATTTGTGATGAGCACTGAGTATTTATGTAATACTGAGTATTATGAGTATTTATGTGTATTTATTTATGTAAGTATTAAATCACTAAATTCTACACCTGAAACTAATATTACACTGTATGTTAACTAACTTGAGAAAAAAGATTTAATCCCATAACCTAAGACAGTGCCTGACACAAAGCCTGTATCTCATACCTGAACTTTATTTCATTCGAGTTCTAAAGGAGTTGGAGTTACCATACTATTAAGTAACCAAATATACATACATACATATATATGTGTATATACATATTATATATGTATATACATACATATATATGACTTAATAGAGGAAAAGAAATATATTAAATATCTTAATTTTAAGAATAGATAAAATAATTACCATGTGCATTTTAAGAAGGATTCTTGGCAGAGAAGATTCTTTTTAAGCTTATAAATACTATGCTACATCTCAGTTAACACTTTAAGTACAAGACTTAAAGAAAAGTATTTAACACTTATCAGAACTTAGAGGAAGGGTGTTTAACAATCCCTCTTCAGAAGGTGAGGGACAACTACGATCAAGAGAAAGACATTCACAGGATCCCTTGCAAGACTCACAGTAGTGTTTTTTCACCTGTAAATGACTCTAGCAAAAAAAGGATACAGCAAAATTCTCATTCAGTTATAAATTAGATTAAAATAAATATGATTTAAGTATGATTACATTGAGATTTTAAATGCCTAACTCTTAGCTTCTGTACTTTTACAAAGAAACTATTTAAAAAGCTGCACTTCCCTTTATTTTGTAAAAATCAAGGCCCTTAGTATACTACTTAACATAGCCATTCAGTCGGTGCTGGCTAACATCATGATAATTATTATTCATTCTTCAAAAATTTTAAATAAAAATTATATACATTTAAGGCATATACTATGATGATCTGATATACATTTACTTAGTGAAATGATTACTACACTCAAGTTAATTAACATATCTCCTGAGTTACCATTTTTGTGTGTGCAATGAATGCCCCTAAAATTTATTCTCTTAGCATATTTTCATTGTTCAAGACAGTATTATTAAGTACAGACACACACCCATACATCTGTCGACTTATTCATCCTAAATAATGGCAAATTTGTATCTTCTGACCAATATCTTACATTTGCCCTGTCCTCCCCACTCCCGCATCACTGTCCCTGGTAACTGATCTACTCTGTTTCAATTAGTAAAATTCCTTCCTCTTCCCCTTCACCTCCTTCCAGATTTCGCATATAAGCAAGACATAGTGCAATTCTCTTTGACCTGTTTCACTTAGCATAATGTCCTCCAGTTCATCCCATTCTGTTCTGGCCTGCAAGGTCTCTGCTAAGAAATCCACTGATCACCTTATGGGGGTTCTCTTGTATGTGAGGAATATTATTACTCTTGCTGTTTTAAAACTCTTTTTGTCTTTGATTTTACACAATTTTATCATAATGTGTCTTGGAGAAGATCTTTTTGGGTTGAAAATTTGGGGGGACCTATATACTTCATAACTTTGGATGTCCAAATGTCTCCCCAAACTTGGGAAGTTCTCAGCAATCATGTCTTTAGATAAACTTCCTGTCCTTTTCTCTATCTCTTTTCCTTCTGGAACCACAAGTAACAGAAGGTTGTTTCTTCTAATGCTATCTCATAATTCATGTAGGCTCTCTTCACTTTTTTTTATTCTTTTTTCTTTCTGTTCCTCTAACTGGAGTGCAGATTTTTTTCTGCTTGGTTGAATCTGTTGTTGGAGCTCTTCATTAAATTCCACAGTTTAGTCATTGTATTCTTCAACTCTAGGATTTTTTTAATGGTTTCTCTCTCTTTTTTGAACATCTTATTTTGTTCATGCATTGTTTTCCTAATTTCATTTAGTTGTCTGTGTTTCCTTGTACTGTGGTTTGCTGAATTTCCTTAAGAGAACTATCAGGAATACTTTGTCCAACATCTTATAGATTTCTATTATCTAGGATCAGTTGTTAGAATGTTATTAGTTTACTTTGGTGGTCCATGCTTCCTTGACTATTCATGATTCTTATGGTTTTGTGTTGGTGCCTATGCATTTGAAGAAGTAGGCAACTCTTCCAGTCTTCATGGACTGGCTCCACCAGGGAAAACTTTTTACCAGCTAGCCATCCAGAGATTCTGGGGCTGAGAGGAGGTATCTGGTGGAGTCTGTAAATGAAGAGGTCTAATGCCTTGGTTAGTAGGTGGACAGGCTTTGTTCTTGGGTCCACAGGGACTGGTTTGGTGCCTGGTTCCACAGGAGCCCACCTGGAGTCTGGGGTCATAGGGGATGGCCTGCCAGTGATGTAGCTAGGCCTGCTTCTGGGGTCTATGGTGAAGTTGGGCGCTCATTGCACTCTTCTTTCCCCATGGGGAATGTGTTTCTCTTCGTACCGGGCTAGCCAGGGTTGGGGTAGGGTAATGTAAAACTGTCTTTCCTACCCTCTTCATTGCATATTTTCTTATTTCCATGCTCCACTCAGGTGCTATAGTCCCTCACAGACAATCTTTTGCTCCTGTGAAGAAGATATTTATGTTTGTGGATAGTTGTTCAAATTAATGTTTCTGTAAGTGAAGGAACACTGGAAACTGCTATACTATCATCTTGCTGGCATCACTTCACACTAGTATTTATTCTTTAAGACCCATCTTGAATATCATCTCCTCTCTCAAACTCCCTCAGTATCTTCAGAATAAGAGGCTCTTCTATTTCCCTAGCACCTGGTACATTCCTTAACATCAGTGTCCACTGTTCTTTAGGGAAAGGGTTTGTTTAAATGTTTCTTTCCTCCCCATCGATAAGCACCTTGAAGACAAAGATAAGGTACAGGTTATGTTTATTATTCCATTACCTTAAACAGTACCACCTACAACTGTGAGTGTCCAATAAATTTTAGCAGAATAAATAAGCTCTTAAGTTTCTTAAATTTCATAAATTTATAGACAACTGACAGCTCTAAACCATGCCAAGGAGAATGTGCTTTCTTTCAAAAACAAAAACAAAAAACAGTCTGTGTCAAAAAGAATTGGAAAGCATCCATCACAAATGGTGGCTATTGGTTAAGAAAAAAATTGCCAAGCATAATGAATGTCCTCCATCACAAAAAATACATACACTCTCAATATTTTGCTTTTGAACTTTACTTGTAATTGGAAAGACGTAACTGTATGAAAAAGATGAATGAGGTCACTGCCCTATCTTAAACTTTCAAAGTGGTTAATTAAAATCAGCTGAAGCAGTGTGGAACTGTCATTGTCTTCTAAGACATTAAAGCAGACAACTACTCAGAAATGAGTCTCATCTTAAATAACTGTAGACATCTGCTTCAGAGGGAAGGGCAGGGAAAATTTAACAGAACTAGGAGTATGGATATAGAGAAATTAGAAAGATGTCATTAGCAGAATATGGTAAGTGAAAATGCATTAACTAATTAAAGCTCTGTTGGGACTGTCTTTTGGTAATTTCATTCTTCAGAGGAGCAAACTGATCAAAGGTAAGTTTTAAAGAACTATTTTGAGCAGAATATAACCTCCATAAAGGGAGGGACTACATCATATTTCACATATGCCCTCCACCAAGAACACTGCCAGACTCAAAGCAGTTGCTCAGTAAAAGTTTGTTAAAAGAAGCAGTAAGTAAATAATTTAAGGGTAAATGAGAATCCATGTCGATTAACAAGGAGTAATCTCATGCACTACTGAGTCCTTCCCACAAAGGATAAGTTTGATCAAGTGTCTTTCTTGACTGGATGAACTAATGAGAAGAAATATATATATATTTTAGCAACTCTGTATCTTTTAGATACTGTCTGATAATTTCCTCTTCCATTTAAATTTCTCCCAAAGAAGTCTAATTTGCTAATCCCACTTCTAAACCTTCAACCCACTCCCCTCAGCTGATTGCAGCCAGACCTCTATCCACCACCCTTCTCAAACCATTCTCCCTAATGATGTCAATACCAATGACTTTACATTGGCCAAATCCAGTGGACATTTCCCAGGCACTGTTTTCTGAATCTCTTCTTACATACAGCACTCTTGTTCACCCTCACCTTTTCCAGTTCTCTATTCAGTAACTCTTCTGATGTGGTTCTGGTACTTTGTTGGTTTTCACACACTCACTTAAGCTTGCCTTTTCTACTTCCCCCATGGGCTCCCCTTCCTTACCTACTCCTCCAGCATCTGTTTTCTCTTCCATATCACAATTCTCACTCTGAACACTCTCCTGAGTCATCTTTTTCTCCTCTAAGAGAACTCAAATCAGCACACCTCTACACTCCCAATTTGTTTATTTGTTCATTTTTTCAATAAACAAATAGTAAGTTGGTACTGTGGATAACAGGTAAAATTAAGACAATTATTGACCTGCAAAGAACCTATGTTTGAGACAGGGTAAAAAAACAGGTCATTACAGTCCAGTGATATTAGTCAGCATTAGGATAAGTAGGCATTAGGCAAAGGGAATGAAGGGTTTTAAGGCATAAAGAGAATCTTAAGGTGGAAAAAAAAAGAGTAGTCTACTGAAAGCATAGAACTTAAGTCTGTAAAAAGCTACTTAATCTTCTGAAGGTGGGGAGGCATGAGAAATGGCAGTTGGGAGATTACTGAGCAGATCTAAACAGTAGCTGGATGAATGAACAAATGAAAGAAAAATAAAAAGATAGAAAAGAAAAAAAAAAGAAAAGAGGGTAAAGAAGGAAAGGAGGAGATAGAGAAGAAGACAGACAAAGGAGAGAGAAGGGAGAGAGAGAGCCTTGTCCCTTATTTGTCATGGATCTGCTATGCTGTGTTAGATAGAAAAGAAGAGGTAAATGATATTACACTTAAAGATTTATTGTTGATAAACTACTGTAAATCTCCCTAAACTTCCTGAAATCCTTGTGGCATTAAGGGACTTGAGAGTAAAAAAAAAATTCTAATCCAACACTATGGCTTTTTGGACATAAGAATGTGTTGTCAATACGTTCATTCAATTACTTCAACAAATATTCTTTGAACATCTATTTGGGTATAAATCAATGTTCCATGCTTTAGGGATACAGTCATGAACAAGTTCCCTCAGGGAACTTGCTGTATTCTGGTATGGATTACATGTGACCTTGACTTTCTTTCCGTGTTAAGCGTCTGAAGAACCCTTTCTGTGTGGGAAAACAAACTCCTAAAGCCAGCTCTTCTTAAATCTGCTTCTCTACTATAGTGTGGACCAGTCCCCAATCTTATTTTCAATGACACTTCTTCACCCAGACACAAGGCAAGCTTGTTCTTCCTTCAGAATCTGCCCTCAGCTCACTTTCCAATTCTCAACCTTGCTTAGGGAGGTTTTGAAAGACAAAAGCTACATCCTACACTAATGATTATTTTCAATCTCAGCCTATGTACTCTAGCTCAGTTCCACTTAAAATGTGGTTTGTGGACTTAAGAATTTCTCAGCAAAAATTTAGAAACTGTATAACAATTTACATTGTCTCAACACCCAAAGCATTCAAGAGCATTTGTGTTATTGAATAGGTTACAGACCAGTCCAGTAAGTTACATGTGCTATGAGTAACAAAACAGCCATGCATAGTAGGGCCACACAGCAATAAGTGACATTTGGAGGATAGTTTGTCAACTATGAACCAAAAGTATATAAAAATTGAAAACAAACATAAGAATTTGTTTTTATTTAAAACTCATCATCTCTATCATCATTTTAATGGTTAATTATTAATCAGAATTATGGTTTAACATTAACTAAATCAGAAAAATTAAATTGGCAATATTTATCCACAATTTACAGATGACACTACAATTTCATTGAATTTTTGTTAAGAAATTGCTCTTCACATTTACTCTTCCTCTCCTTTCAGACTCTGAAGAGTATACTGTCTGGTTTATCTCTGTATTCTCAATGCTATACACATTCCTGCACTTGCATACAAGTGTATGATAAATACTACTGAACCATAAAGAATATTCTCAAAACAGAATGGGAGTAGCTAGGAAGACCTATTCAACACTGACATTACAGTCCATACCATTTACCACATGTTCTGTTGAAGTCATCATGATGTCATCAGGAAACCACCACCATTTATATTATGTGTCCCGGTTTGGTTGCCGCAAATTTTCACACACACAAACATTAGTTAGTCATCTACTAATAGGTACCTTATCGGCAATGATAAAAGAAAAAGACAAGGTGAAAAAGAGAAACAGATACACATGAAAAGAATATAATGCATGATGCAATAAATGTTAACTACCTCAGGGGAGGTGGGAAGACTTCTCGCAGGGGTGAATTTTGAGGTGTGCCAGGAAAGATGGATAGGAAACGTCCAAAGCAATTTAGCAAATTACAGTCATTCTGGCTGAAATTAGCAAAAACTAAGCAAAAATAGATTCGGTTTTCTTCCTGAGTGACCGACAGAATGTCACAAACTTGAACCTATAGAAGATAGAACTTTGCCCCCGGGTGAAATTGGGTGGTCCATGTAACTAGAGAGCTAACTTAATTTCTTCTAAGTCATGATTGTCTTCTGAATCAAAAGCTCTGGGCCACACTAAATTTCCTGACTGCCATAGGGACAAAGCTTTGAATGGGTAACTTATACTCGTTCAGTCACCTTCTTATGGTACATCCACCAAACAAAAGAAGTGTGAAATGTCAGCAAAAAAGAACTGAACAAAAGCAATTGGAAACAATTCACTGAAGGAGTTTGACTAGGATGCCTTGAATATAAATTTTTAAGACCGTCCTTGTGATGAGCTAGAAACGTCAGCAGAGTTAAAAATAAAAATCAATCTTGCTTCCATAAGCACTGACAAATTTTTCCTCACAGAGTATATTTCCCTAACTGATTCTTCAGGGTATGCTTGTTTTCTTTGCGACACCCAACTTTCATTTATTCCAAAGGAAATCCTGAGCAAAAAGAACTTTGATCATCCCTTTGCTTTGATGAAAACAATAGCTTTTTTGTTTGTTTGTTTTAATTTTGAGATAGAGGGAACGCTATTCAAAGATTTTAGAGGACCATGGGGTAAGGAAAGGGGAAAATAGTTTCAAACATAGAGGGAGGCAACCATAAGAGACTCTTGAATGAGGAGAACAAACAGAGGGCTAATGGGGGGGGGAGGGGGGGAAAAAGGAGGTGAGGGGTGATGGGCACTGAGGAGGGTACTTGTTGGGATAAGAACTGGGTGTTGTATGTACTAGATGAATCATGGGAATCTACCCCCAAAACCTGTATGTTAGCTAACTTGACAAAAATTTTAAAAATTAAATAATAATAATAAATATTTTTAAAAGATGATTTTTAAGATGATCTGCTTCTACTTGTCATTCAAAATATCTATTCATCCTTGATAAATAAATATTATCACAATGAAGGACTTATAAAAATGTGAAAACACAGTTAATTCTGATCTCATTTGCTGCCTTTATCTAAAAATTGCATTAAAAATTCCTTTAACATAACATTAAAAATATTAGATGTAATTACAACTTCTTAAGAACAAATGAACTCATCTGAATGCAAACAAGAATAAGTATAGTCCAGATAAATTAAAAACTAGATGCATAAATGTATATTTAGACATATCACATTCTCAAAAGGCAATGATGGCAAAGTTTAATAGAATTACAGTATTTTTCAAATAAAGAAGAGATGTGTTATTCTCAAAAGTGTCATTATAATTTCAACTTTATCTGATCTTGTCCCATGTAAAATTTATGAGCCTTGGCTATGCTGATGATTTTCTTGAGAGGTCTCCAACAGAGTCAGCATCTGTACCCTTCAAATGGCCATACATATTTTGGATATAAAAAGAAGTAGACTAGAGACTGGAATAAATGCAATAAAATGCTAATTGTACAAAACTAGAAGACTACTATATTGCAATTAACCTGATTTCCAATTCAATTCAACTATTTTTATGGTACATACTATGTACCAAGCACAGTGGAGAACTTTTTTGCCCTCACATGTATTGAGCAAGGCAGGTAAATAACCCTCAAGTCAAAATAAAACAAATGAAATCAAAGAGGTTAAGTTTTAAAAAAGAAAGTGATTAATTTCAGCTGAGACTATAACTGAAGGGTTCCTGCAGGAAGATAAATTTTAGATGGATCTTAAATAATTATACTCTTTCAACACATGGAAATGGACCTGAAGCATGCCCTGAACGACAGCTGGCTTAAAAGAAATTGAGGAAGAACTGTTAGTGAAGGAGGTACAGAAGGGATTCTTTTCACACAACTGTCTCACACCCCTCTTCCTCTTGAATTCCAGCCTCCATATACTATACAATTTCTTCCTCCCTCTTCAGGATTTTTAGACATGCTGCTCCCTCTGCTAGGAAATACCCCTTCTGCACACTTTTATCTCTCATTCCTGTCCCATAAACACTGCAAGCCCAAGTCCTCCTTCAGATTTCTGCATAAACATAACTTGCTCAAATCATTAATTCCCAAAACCTTCAATCATCTTCCCATCCAATTAAGACTGACTCCCTTCTTACACACTTGCATAGCACCTTACACATTGTCTACTAAGTTTTTCACATATTGCTATATATTATTAGTGAAACTTTTGTTAAATGTTTCTTATAACCCACAGGCAAAATTTTCCTGGAAGGCTGGAATCTTGTCTACTATGATTCCCCCAATGTGAAGGGATGTTCCTGGTATTTGGCGGGCATACTGGATTTGTCGATTAATATCCAGCAGTTCCTTAAGATTTACACTGTGTGAGAATTTGGCATTTAAATATAACTTATATTCTATAAACGTTAAATCCTGTATACAATTCATATATAAAAAAGGAGTCTTAAAAATGTTTAAGCCTTATAAATGAATTCAAATTTTTTGTAGACTAGGATGTTTTTTCCTGCTATTGAATAATCACTTCTAATATGAAGCAAAATTTATAACTTGGAAACTCTGTATTCCTAGTCTGAAAATAGAAAGAAATTGAATATACACAGCTAGTTTACAGCTTGTCTTAGAGAGCATCCAAAATATTAAAAAATGAAATTTGGCTGAAGGACAGAATGAAAAACAAATATGAAACTGCTACAGAGGAGATAAACACACATCTGGAATATTTCCAGTTAATAAAAAAAAATCACATCACTTAATAACTCTAAAAGCTGCAGCTTTATAAAGAAAAACAATTATAGGACAAAGGCATTATTTAAATTCTACTTAATGTTTTCTCTTTCTTGCTCTCCCTCCTCTCTCTTAGTGTCTCTCTCAGATTTTATTAAATCCATATTCCTGTTGGTTTAAGGTAGCTTCCACAGGTTCTATGAACAGAACAACAAAAATATTCCATTTCAGGCTTGGGTATACTGTTTGCTATCTAAACAAGGACTAGGAAATAGTGCTTTATGGGTTGAAGGCTCCGAGGGAAGAAAGAAACAGGAATGGGGGTATGTCCTTACGAGCACAGATGGGGTGTAAAGGCTCAGGTCCCGATGTTCTCTATTTTCTTAGGCTGTTTAATAACTGTACTTAAAGACATGAAAGGGCAGTGAGTCCCTGCCACCCTTCATGTCTATCTTATGCCAGGAGAACATATGCACTGACATTTTTGTTCCTCAGAGGTAGAGAGAAATGACACATTTCGTGGAGGTGCTATCATGGGAATACCCAAACACATACATACTTCTGGGAAGGCATTTCTCAATTGAAAAAATTGTTCAAAATATATGGCTCTGAGATTGGTATTCGCATAGCATTTTTTCTTAACAAAAATAAGATTTCCATCTTCCTTCTGCTTGTTATATAAACTACACTTTGGCTTTAAAAAACTTTCTTTCTTTAAAGAAAATTCTTTATCCACAGCAGTATACCTTAAGAGAATATATACTTTGAAAAGTTTTCTTGCCTTATTTCTGTAAAGAGATGAATTTACATTTAGATAGCCAAGGTTATAAGCCCTAAAAAAGTCAATCTAAAGCTAATACTTCACAAAAATAATGATCTCAATAACTAATATACAACTTGCTTCCTTTTATTTTTCTGTTATATTTTACTGTTGACTTTATACTGAAAATAATATTTAAAAAATAATCGTTGAGACCCCTCAAACTGAAAGGTGTACTTAAATAAATGGAATATTGTTCACATTCACATTATATTTTGTCTCACTAGTCACCATGCAGTGTGGTATTTTTTGCCAATAAGCAGGATACATTAAAATGAAAGGGTTTGGTAATGATTAATTACAATTAGGTACGGCAGGAAAAAATGATGCTAATGGGGAAGATGGCTCATGGCCAGAGGAATAAAAATGAAAGCCTGAGGTAGAAGAGAGAGAATAAAATAGCATGAGGATGTTGAAGGTAGGAAATAAGAATACCCTTCCTCCTAAATTTCTTGATTAGCATTTCTGAGTTAAACACTTTACATGCTATTATTTATTTCTTTGTTTTCTTCGGCAAATTTTTATTTAAATTCCAGTTAGTTGACATGCAATGTAATATTAGTTTCAGGTATACAATTTACTGATTCAGCACTTCCATACAACACCCAATGCTCATCAGAAGTGCCCTCCTTAGTATCCATCACCTGTTTAACCCATACTCCCTCCCACCACCCCTCCAGTAATCCTTACTTTGTTCTCTATAGTTAAGAGTCTTGGTTTGCCTCTCTTCCCCTTACCCCCATGTTCATTTGCTTTGTTTCTTAAATTCTACATTTAAGTGAAATCATATGGTATTTGTCTTTCTCTGACTGACTTCTCTAGTTCCATTCACATCATTGCAAATGACAAGATTTCATCCTTTCTGATGGCTGAGTAATATTCCATTGTAAATAGATGTACCACCACTTTATCCATTCATCAGTCGGTGGACATTTGGGCTCTTTCCAAAATCTGGCTATTGTTGGTAATACTTCTATAAACGTCGGGGTGCATGTACTCTCTCAGATCAGTATTTTTGTAGCCTTTGTGTAAATACCTAATAGTGCAATTAGTGAATCTCAGAGCAGTTCCATTTTAAACTTTTTAAGGAACCTCCATACTGTTTTCCAAAGTGGTTGCATCAGTTTGGCTTCCCAACAAAAGTGTAAGACTGTTTCCCTTTCTACACATCCTTGCCAATACCTGTTGTTTCTGTGTTGTTAATTTTAGCCATTATGATTGGTGAGAGGTGGTATCTCATTGTGGTTTTGATTTGTATTGCCTGATGATGAGTGATGTTGAGCATCTTTTGATATCTGTTGGCCATCTGTATGATTTCTTTGGAAAAATGTCTATTCATGTCTTATGCTCATTTCTTAAGTGGATTATTTGGGCTTTTTTTGGATGTGGTTTTAATAAGTTTTTTAGGTATTTTGTATACTAACCCTTATCAGATATGTCAATTGCAAATACCTTTTCACATTCCACAGGTTACCTCAATGGACAAACTTTTTTTTAGTGGCTTGAGAAAATCACAGAAGATATCAGGAGACCTTTACATTGTATTATTTCCTAATAATCAGAATGAAATCAGTCAAGAACTTTGTCTGACTTGGCATTGGAGGGTATATTTTAGACACAGCTGTTAAACATTTCTGCTGGCTCAACCTTGGTCATAGGGGTTTACAGCTAAATTGGAGTGTTTTCAGGCAAACAGTGTCAGGGTTATCACACGAGTGGCAAAGACTCTCCAAGTGCACTGCCTGATCTGTATTCCCACAGACTGGAGCAAGAGTGGCCACAGCAGCCTGCTGGTAATGAATTACTGCCTCAAGGAAACTTCAACCATTTTGGATATCACTTGCAATAGAAACAAGAGATACAAATGGACAACAGTAACTAAAACTTTCCAAAGGCTTCTGGATTGTACTTACAATAAAATCTACACCCCCTACAATGGCCTACAGTCCTACATAACCAGACCTCTACAAATATCTCTCAACATATATCACCCTTCTTTTTTTTAATGTTTATTTATTTTTGAGGGGGGGAGTGGGGGCAGAGACAGAGGGAGACAGAGGATCCAAAGCAGGCTCCATGCTGCTAGTGAAGAGTCTGATGTGGGGCTCAATCTGATGAATGGTGAGATCATGACCTGAGCTAAAGTTGGACACTTAACCAACTGAGCCCCCCAGGAACCCCCATGCATCATCCTTCTTAATGGCTAGAATCCTCCTGGCTTTCTTTGTCTTCCTCAAACATGATAAGCTAATTCTCATGACTTATGTACATCAGTTCACTGTTTTCAGAAAGACTTCCCTCCCCCCCNTGATTCAGTCTTCTGTTCAAATACCACCTAACAATTAAGTCATTTCTAACTACCTCCTCTACATGACCAATCTCCTAGTAGGGCAACTTGTTTTAATTTTTCTTCATCGAACTTTTCACCATCTCCAATGATTTGTTTATGGATTTATTTGTTCATTTTCTGTTTTTCTCAATTTCATAAGAATGGAAACTTCATGGACACTGAATGAATGACTAACTGATGGTACAAATTCAGAGCAATTGGAGGCACTTGATAGTATCCGACCCCCAAACTTAGTAACAGAGAATTTGTTTTCGGCATATTATGTTCACTCAAGTCACTAACCTGGCCTAACATACTACAAATAGTATAGACTCTAAATTAGAGAAAAAAGTCTGTGATTTAAATTTTGATTTTACTACTTATTATCTGGGTAAACTTGTATAAGTTTCCCTTAAAATGGAAATGATAATGTGGAACTTACTGGTTTATTAAATAATCCACATAACTCACCTAGAATTGTGACTGACTCAATATGTTCTTAAAAATTGATAGGTATTATGGCTATCATTATCTTTTAAGTAGCAAATTATTTGCACCTATTCTTTGTTGTTCTGGAGAATCTCTATAACTAGAATGGAATCCATTATTCTCTCTTGTCCAACATCCTTACTTTGTTCCTTTTGTGACAGTCCATTGGTGTAGACTTCTGTGGTGTTGAGCCCACCCAAAAATGGGCACATGACTTGGTTCTGGCTAATGAATGCCTCCTTAGGTCCTTTGCTGGAACTCTCCACAGAGGACTAATGGGGTGGACACCTCTTCTTTGAATGCAACACTGGTCTGCAGTGACCATCTTTACCCAAATGTTTAACAACAAGAAGCCCACACAGAGGAAAAAGGTACCAAGAGACAGTGAAAGGCGCTCCTGAAGACCATACCCCTGGATCTAGCTGTGCCTAATGCAGTCAGTGCCACACTCCTTGAATATAGCTGTTCCATATGCCAATGCATTATTTTGTTTATGCCAGTTTGAGTTTGGTTTGTGAAACTTGTAATCTAAAGAATGAACAACAGTTTATTTATTGATGTTTGTTCGTCTGTTGTTAAGACAGGTTCGTCTGTTGTTAAAAGGTTAAGGGGTTTTAAAAAAGACCTTTTCTGAGGTCTAATGAGCAAACAAACAAATTAACATCCAGAATGAAATGGTTTTCATTGAAAGTGCTAAAAAGGCTCTGGACTATAAGGAGGTAGAGACACCTGAGGGTTATTTTTCTACCATCGACAGTAACAGCCCCTTTAAAGAAATGGTCAACATTGGTCTGTAGACCCCAAAACCAAAAACAGATTGCCCTAGAGCAATTTCATAGTATTTGTAGTTACAAAGTAACAGGAAAAATTAAGGAAGAAATCAACACCCTTATTCAAGAAATAGGCAGGAAGAGAAGGCATCACTGGAAAAGAAAAATAATTGTCTTCCTGTGCAAAGGAAACCTAATACGCAACAAGTAGGATATACAGCAGCTAATTACTGACAAGAGCACTAATTAGTCCTGAGGGGTTTGTGCTTTTGAAAATGTTTTCTCTAGAAAAGATACATTAAAATGTTTTATGTGAAGAGGATAGCATGCATTAATATACATCCTGTTTATCTTCATAAAGAATCTTAAACATCCATTATAATTCTGTTTAAAAAACAAAGATCCACAGAGTCGTGGATACTTGGTCACATCCCTACTTCTCTCTGCTTGTTATACCTAAATAATTGAATGCAACTTAACAAACATTTTGGAGAACTTTTTATGCAAAATACTTTGACAGACACCATGGGAAACACCAAGATAAATGTATCCCTCATCCTTTTTTTTTTTTTTAAATGTTTATTTATTTTTGAAAGAGAGATAGAGAGAGACAGAGTATGAGCAGGGGAGGAGCAGAGAGAGAGGGAGACACAGAATCCCAAGCAGGCTCCAGGCTCTGAGCTGTCAGCACAGAGCCCGAAGCAGGCTGGAGCTCATGAACCGATGACATCATGACCTGAGCCAAAGCCAGATGCTTAACCAACTGAGCTGCCCAGGTGCCCCAATGTATCCCTCATCTTAAAGAGCTTATCATAAAATAAAGATGAGAGATCTGTACACATACGGTATCATCAAGGAGAAAAACTGAATTCTGTAGTAGCCATAAATAAAGTAAAATGAAAGATTGGCAGTATGATTGGACATTTATGTAGCCTAGGGATGTGCTTCTGAAATTTAAGTGTGCATGACAATCACCTGCAAGGCTTATTATAACACAGATTGCTGGTACCACCTAAGACTTTTTTTTAGCAAGTTTGCAGATGGGTACTGACACTGCTGGTCTGGGGGTTATCCTTTGAGCACTCTGGAATTCAGGGGTGCCTGGGTGGCTCAGTCAGTTGAGCATCTGGCTCTTGATTTCACCTCAGGTTATGATCTCATGGTTCATGGGTTCAAGTCCTACATCAAGTTCCATGCTTAAGGTATGGAGCCTGCTTGGGATTCCCTCTCTCTCTCTGCCTCTCCCATCGTCTCAAAATAAATTAATAAACTTAAAAAGTAGTATAAAATATTTCTTAAAAAAAGAACTCTGGGATCTAGGGAATTGGTTTTGAATTCTAGCTGCACATCAAAATCTCCAACGGGACTTCTAGACAGTCTAATACTGAGGTCTCATCCCATCCCAATAATAAAAGAAAAATATTTTATCAAGACCATACTGGAGCTGGACATTGAATCATATGAATAGTAGTTTTATAAACAGCTGGAGATGGAGGACACAGATACTGGGTGGACAGTGAAAAGTCACAGAAGAAGGAAACTACAGTGCATGATTGGAAATAAGGAAAGTACAGCATGGCTGGAGCACAGGCAGAGAAAAGAAATCTCAGGTCAAATGATGAAAGATCTTGATTGCCATACTAAGGTGGTTGTTACTCCTTTTGGGGACAATAAGAAATCATCAATCTTTTGAGCAAGAAAAGGGACATGGTAAGATATATGACTTAAAAATTATTATCTGGAAGCAATCTGAGATTAAAACAACATGAGGTCTTAGAGACAGGATTGCTCAGGATGTACAGCAATGGTCTAGACCTATTTTCTCAAACTGGACTTGGGGATGTGTTCTCACAGCCCACAGGTTATATACAAATGTCTTAATTTTCTATCTTTATTTCAAAGATAATCTAAGAATGTATTTGATCAGTTACAAAGGCCAAACTTATATTTTGTGATAATGGTCCTCAAATGAAGATTTGCCCAAGACTGGGCTTAACTTCCTCAGTCGGTGTTTCTTAGTGAACACTGTAACTTTTTACTGTTGTTTCCTGTGAAAGGAGTCAGTACATTATAAATCCTTGAGAAGTAGTGATCTAGATGAGATCATAAAATGCGGGCAGTCCAAGAGACATTTTAGTCAGATTCATCAGGATCTCCTACTATATTTTAGGAAGGAAGAGAAAATGAGAAGTCAAAAGATACTGGGGGTTTTGAGGCTAAGAGCGTCAGAAATGATAACATGATGGAAGAGAGTAAAGAAGCTAGGGAAAGGGACAGTTTATGTGAGGCAGGGGAAGAAAGAGAAAGTATCTGTGGTGAAAGAAAGCCTACTCATTGTTCATAAAGATGAGAACTAATACCTCCTCATGTCAGGAATTTAAGAATTAATTTATCTTCATAGTCTCCCCATATTGTGGACAAAATAAAAAAATGTTATAATAATTATAATATATTACAAAATAAAATATAAAAATTATTTTTTAATCATTAGGGCTTAGGG
>NW_027527951.1:7363368-7404152 GCF_008692635.1 Crocuta crocuta
GTAGAACAAGAGTATTTTTCTTTTAAAAATAAAAGCTGTAATCTGCAAGTAATTTAAAAAGATGATCTGTTTGCAAAATAATTCATCAGATAAGAGGGAGATATATATGCTAATAATTTGTTGAAAATTAAAGTTTGAATTATAACACTTTACTGTGATTAATTTCCCCTGTCATTGATCATTTTGCCAGTAACACCATTTTTAGAGGAGGAAAACAGCAAAATAAAGACATTAATATATGGATTTGAAAGGAGATATTTTTCCAATACCTAGTATGTGCTGTGTCATAGCTTCTTTGTTAACCACATTCTTCTCTCACTGTCAGGATGCCAGGTGTTTAATGGTACATAAAGGAACCTATTTTATTTGCCCTTAATTCACTGAAACCTCCTAAGGGACACCACTATAAAATATCAACGCTTTTTTCCCCCTCTCTGCTAATGATCTAATAAATATTTAATTTTTGATCTTCTTCAGCAAGTAAGAAAAGAGCATGAAAATTTTCAAACACTTTTTTAATTTTATTTTTAAAAAGTGTACTTGTTAGAATATTTGAAATATTAAACCTTATTTAAAAAGATGTCATATCAGAAGGACTATAATCATAATAAGTATGTCAAAAACTGTATTCCTCTGCTACTGTCAAAATATGTACACTTACTTTAAAAAAAATTTAACAATTTCATACCTGAGCTTCTGGTTGTATTGTTTGACTTTTTCCAATGAGGCTGCATTTATTTGGGCTTGAAATTCTTCCACGGAAACATTGTCTCTATAATAATATCCTTCCAAGCTCTCCAGTGCTGTGTAAACAAAAATGTATTTTTTCATGCGATTTTATAACTCAATTTCTCCACATTAGTGTAAGCTTATTGATTATTAGTAAATGTATTTAAAACACTGAATATGACCACACTTTTACCAGTACAAAACTGAATGAAAATCATTCTGCTCTCAAAATAAATATCAAACATTTGGTGACTATATCTAAATCAACAAAAATAATTTGCAATTTAAATTGTCTTCTACTTTTAAAACATTTTATATACATTCTTTGTGAAGCTAAACTCAAACTTCACATTTTTATATGTATAAGCACACTATATATATATATATACACATATGTGTATACATACATATACCTACATACATTGCATATATATGTATATGTATGAGAGGCAGAACTGTGTATTAATATACATAAGAGTAAAAACGTTGAAACCGCTGCTCTCCATGTCTATTCACATTCTCTTGTAGTTGCAGTTAAATTATGAAATATTAGCATAATAAATCAGAAGTATAGGTAATCTTAGAATACTAGCTTTACTACAATGCTTAATTTAGTTACAAATAAATAAACATAAACATATATATTTTTTCCATTAATTTTAACACCTTCTGATTAATATGGATTTCTTTCTTAACTACCATTTTTGGTTAAGTATTTCTTCTTTTGTAAAAAGTTTTATTTATTTATTTTTGAGAGAAAGAGAGAGGACAAGTGGGGGAGGGGCAGAAAAAGAAGGAGGGAGACACAGAATCTGAAGCAGGCTTCAGGTTCCAAGCTGTCAGCACAAAGGCCACGTGGGCTCGAACTCACCAACCATGAGATCATGACCTGAGCTGAAGTCGAATGCTTAACCAACTGAGCCACCCAGACACCCCAGGTATTTCTTTTTCCTTCAAACTTTATGTGACGGTATTTTTAACCTTCTGCAGAAGAAATGAATCACATTGAAGTGTCTAGAAAGACAAGATCTCCTATGGAGAGGTTGCCAGCAACAGGATTGGCAATGGATCCAATTTGGTAATATAAATTTTTCCCCTTGAAATCATTGCCACCAATAAGCCTCAGTTTTCAGCACACTGTTTCAAAATTGATTAAAAAAATTAATCTTTCAAAATTGCTAAATGCAATAGCTTCTAAGTTAAATAATACATTTCTTGAAATTGACAGAAATTTAATCACCATTTTAGGGACAAAAATAGGAAACTCATTGCTAACTTTTTTAATGGTTCATGTTTTTATTTAAATTCTAGTTAGCTAACATACAGTATAATATTAGTTTCAAGAGTAGAATTTATTGATTCATCACTTACATAAAATACCCAATGTCAATCCCAGCAAGTTCACTGCTAATTTTTGCTGTGCTGTTTTTTCAACTAGTCAGATTTCCACAGCACTGAAGAAACAACAGACCTTTGTACTGCTCAATTTGAAATTAAAAAATGGTATTATTGGCCTATAATTGAGAAAAACACTTATGAAAAATAAGTAAGAATGCTGACTACACTTGCTTCAGTTACATGATATCAAATTTGTGAGCTTGTTTTAAAGGCTTGTGTGTTTATTCCTTATGACTTCTGCATTAATTAGAATATTTGCAACTGGTTCAGCAAGCTTCTGGTCCTGAATACATACAAGAAATCAAAGGAAGTCTTCTCGATAAAACAATCCTCACATAAATGCCATGTTCACTTCCATTAATGAGATGTTATTTGTGAGAGGCAAATATTCAGAGGATTCAGTCATCCTTCAATGTGAATTCCTCTTATTAGTTGTAAAGCTAATAATGAAAGTCTTTGCACTGGAGTAAAACCACCACTTCTACTCCTTAGTAGCTCTGTGACCTCAGGCATGTTAATTAAAATCCAGGACCCTCAGGTTCCTCATTTGTGAAATGGAAAATAAGACTACATACTAATTATGATCCTTGGGAAATAAATAAATGAAATAATAGTATTAAGAGACCCCATGACTATTCTTTTCATTTACTGAATGTGTTTTTTATATTAGGCAACATGCCCAATGCCCCACAGGCATTATCAAATTCAATTTCCAGGAGATATAGATTATGCATGAGTGTGCTTAGCCAAACAGGAAGTTTTGGGAACTAAGAGGAGGGTCCATGCAAGGACAGTTTGTGATTTAGTTTGTGATTTCAGATCAGAAATACTGGAAGGAGAACAGTAGGAGGGAACAACAGGGACATTATCTGTCGGGGGTGGGGTGGGGGTGGATAAGAAAGCGCCTGGAGTCTAATTTTTACAAAAGTCTTTTTTTAGCAATTTTTTGTAAAGTTTATTTATTTTGAGAGAGAGAGTGAACGCGTGTGTGCAAGTAGGGAGAAGCAAGGAGAGAAGGAGGGGGGAGAGAGAGAGAGAGACAGAGAGAGACAGAGAGAGAGAGAGACAGAGAGAGAGAATCCTGAGTGGCTCCACACTGTCATCATAGAGCTCTATAAAGGGCTTGAACTTGCAAACTGTGAGATCATGACCTGAGCTAAAGTCAAGAGTCTGACACGTAACCAGCTGAGCCACCCAGGCGCCCCTATAAAAGTCTTAACGGCTCAGTTTTGGCCAAAATGTCGAGTCATACTCTAAAATCTCATTGCCATCTAAAAACAAACTAGCATTTTTATGACATTCCTTGGCAATATTTCCAAATTAATGACAGTTAAAATTCACAATTACATAGAACTTATTTAAAATGGGAAAAATGTCCAACGATTTTGCCGAGTCTCAGCAAGGTCTTATGGCAGGTGTACTGGGTTGTGAGGAAATGAACAATGACAAAGGAGGGGTTCTATATTTAAAAGCTAAACTGTAAGGCAAGGAAGAGGAACGAAAACAACATTCCCAATTTTAGATGAATACCTTGGTTATTTATTATTATACATACAAGAAAATGGGATAATATTTTAACAAATTCTGTTTCTACACTCAGCAAAAGTATGTTAAATATATAATAATGTCCAAACTTCCAAGTTTGGTCTCTTCTCAGAATGTTCTTTTCTAGTTTCCTTAATTCTCATCTAGATAACAATATATTTCTTAGAAGTACTATTGACATATTTGGTTGAATAAATACTTAATAGCATTTAATTAAAAGAAATATTGAAAATACGATCCTTTTTTTTTGCTTGTTTTCCCTTCTTAATTTGAGGAAGCAAATCATCCCATCAAACTTAGGTAGTCAAGCAAAATGGAAATTAAATTATTCTAAGACTGAAAATGAACTGCATTTCCACTCACTCAAAATATCTTTCAAGGCTTTTCCAAGAAAGGAATTGATAAGGAAAAATACAGAATATATGAAGAACAATTTTAAGAACTGTTTCAACCAACTAACACTCTTTCCTGATAGCACAATGACACTTCAATGGCTAACTAAAATATGACATATGCATCTGTCACAGTGGTCAGAATTCTTCATACCGGTCACAGCTTTTATAAGGAAAGCAAGTTTCATCAATCTTATTATGACCAGCATGTGGGAAAGGTTGTGCTGCTTTTTAAAGAGGGGCAAGCTCACGTGTTCACAGACCAGTTCTAACATTTACAAAATCTCAATTCTGGGAACTGTTCTTTCTTTTATAACACTGCTAGGTATTTACCCAAAGGTTACAAAAATACAGATTTGAAGGGGTGCATGAAGCCCTAATGACCATCAACAGATGAATGGATAAAGAAGATGTATATGTGTGTGTGTGCGTGTGTGTGTGTATAATACAGCTGTGTGTATAATGGAATATTACTCAGTCATCAAAAGGAAGGATACCTTGCTATCTGCAACAATGTGGATGGAGTATATTATGCTAAGTGAAATAATCCAGTTTGACAAATACCATATGATTTCACTCCCACATGGAATTTAAGAAACAAAACAGATGAACATATGGGAAGTAGGGGGAAGACAGGGAAACAAACCATGAGAGACTTGTAAAGATAGAGAACAAACTGAGGGTATTGGAGAGAAGTGGGTGGGGGGATGTGCTAGATGGGTGATGGGTACTAGAAGGGCATTTGTGGGGTGCCTGGGTGGCTCAGTCAGTTAAGCATCGACTTTGGCTCAGGTCATGATCTCACGGTTTGTGGGTTCAAGCCCCACATTGGGCTCTGTGCTGACAGCTAGCTCAGAGCCTGGGGACTGTTTCAGATTCTGTGTCTCCTTCCCTCTATGACCCTCCCCTGCTCATGCTGTCTCTCTCTCTCAGAAATAAATAAAACATTTTTAAAAAAGATTTAAAAAAAAAAAAAAGAAGGGCATTTGTGATGAGCACTGGGTGTTTGTTGTATGTAAGTGATGAACCACTAAATTCTACTCCTGAAACCAATACTGCACTTACTGTGTGTCAACTAACTAGAATTTAATTAAAAATTTGGGGTGGGAAAGCTACTTAATGTTTCAATTTCAAATGCTATATAAAACTCATAGAGAAAACTAAGAGATTCATCTTTTAAAGGACCCAAAGTAGAGTTTTGCAAACACTCTAAATAAAAAAAAATATTTGAATGAAGGCACCTTAGAAAAATGACAATATTTATAACAAAGTGTTCCCTTTTGTTTAAAAGATATAATGCTGTATAATGGAATAATATTTTTTAATTAAAAAAATAGAAGAGAAAATGCTCAAGTTTCTGATTGATTTTAATTATTCTCTGAGAATAGAAGGACACCCTATAAAGAAGTAAAAGTTAGCATTTACAGTTTGTGGTGCCAGCCTTTTTCATAAGGGCTGAAAAACAAATATACACCAGTGTGTTTGTGGAGAAAGGATTGGCATGGCAGGTCCTATTTACTGTCAGGAAAACCACGTAAGAGATCCAGGAAACAAGTACTTCTCACTACTTTACGAAGAAGAGATGCCATGT
Organism: Crocuta crocuta; assembly: GCF_008692635.1. Classification (NCBI taxonomy): domain Eukaryota; kingdom Metazoa; phylum Chordata; class Mammalia; order Carnivora; family Hyaenidae; genus Crocuta; species Crocuta crocuta. The sequence goes on from NW_027527951.1 coordinate 7,369,024, forward strand.
TCGAGGATACAGTATATCTAAAATCAGAGACCTTTATATGATGCCATGTTCCTAATAGGCAGAATACATGGGTCTAGGAACCAAGAGTGGAAGCAAAAAGGTCCCTGCTTAGCATCTATTGAGGGTTGAATTGTGTCCTCCAAAAAGATACGACAAAAGTCCTAACCCCTGGTGGCTGCAAATGTGACCTAATTTTTATACAGAGTCTTTGTAGATATCATCAACTTAAAATGAAGTCATCTTGGATTAGGGTGGGCCCAAATCCAATGACTCATGTTCTTATGAGAAGTGTCCACCTTATTGGGACACAGAAGAGAGACTGACACACAGAGGGAAAAAGGTTGTGTGAAGGTAGAGGCAGAGACTGTAATTATGCCATCACAAGCCAAGGCATTCCAAAGACTCCTGACAGCCAGCAGAAGCTAGAAGGTAAGGAAGGATTCCTCTTTAGAGTCTTCCAAGGGAGCATGGCCTTTGGGCATCTAGATTTCAGACTTGTAGCCTCCAGAATGATGATAGAATAAATTTCTGTTGGTTTAAGCCACACAGTCTGTGGTCATTTGTTATGGCAGCACTGGGAAACTAATACAACATCAGTCCTGGTGCCTCACTTGGGGATGTGTGCTTCCCATTCCTGAAACTTTGGCTCCAGGGATTTAAAAGGTCCTGATCCCCCAAAGGACACACTCTCCCTAGAAGACAAGGTGGGGGTCCCACTGAACATAAGCTACGGTTGCCACCTGAGCACTGGAGGCCCCTTGTGCCAAGGCACCCAGGAAGAGCAATCACCATCTTAGCAAGGCTAATCGATTCTGATCATCATAAGCATGAGGAAACAGGTTCTACTTATATAAATGGGTTAAAGAAAAGCTTAGGGTGGAAAGCTGCCACCATGAGGCAAAAACACCTGAGGTGAGCTATCGAGATATTGTAATGGGATCACAATTAACTTGTTATATCACCTGCAGGAAATTACTTTCCATCTGATACCAGTGTACCTTGATCACAAACTCCACTTGCCCCCCCCAGACTCTTTGCTTCTTATACACACAAGTTAATGATTACTGTCTCATTGTTTTCTCCACGTTCACCATATGTGTAAGATCTTGTTTTCTTCACATTCATTACGTGTGGGAACATTGAGCACTCAATAAATACGGAGAGGAAACCCCTCTTTGGGGTTCTTGTCTCCTCCCAGACATTAGCCTCTTTTGTATTCTTGTGTCCACTCATTGCTGGACATGAGAGAACTCCAGACTCATAGTCTGTGACACATAAGGAAGTAGGGCTATTGTTATATAATGAGGGCAGGAAGAAACATGTTTGGCACCCAGTAATCCACTTGGGTCCCTCTTGGTACCTCCATGTCTAAATTTGACAGTAAATGGACAAATGCAGCAACCCTGGCCTGAGAAGGCCATAATGAACGGGGGTGGGGGGTGGTCATGCCCCTCAGGGATGGAAGCCTTAGTCAGGCCCCTGGGACAAGAAGGTTCAGGCTGAGAGCAAGGCTGATCTACAATGGATACAGAAGAGGGAAAATGGGCATCTGTTGCAGCCTCAAGACCAGCTACAGCCGCAGGAGTTATGGCTCATCCCCTGAAGGGAGCCCATGAGAGTCACAAAGGAGACACTCTTACCCTTGACCCAAATGGGTCTGAGGGTACAAGATGTGGACCTTAACAGGTCACCCACTCGGATCCTCTTTCAGAAAGGATGGGTTTGTTGCCCTAGCTGTTGTGGTTGCCAGAAAACAGCCCTCAGCCCTCAGTTCTTTAGGGCATCTTCAGTCTTTGCTGAAGAAAACTGTCCCAACCAAATCACATCTCCTAGGGGCAGCCTGCATCCTCATGACTTAATGCAGAAGTGAAAAGGCCCCAGTCCATCATCTTGTCTCCCCATATCTAGAAATGCTGAACTTTTATGAAATGGATCAACCTAATTAAGCAAGGATTAACTGGATAATTGCACAGTGCTTCATAATCTACATTGACCTGTGCTTCCTCACTCCTGGTGGACTTTAGAATCACCTGTAAAGGGGCACCTGGGTGGCTCAGTTGGTTAAGCGCCTGACTCTTGGTTTTGGCTCTCATTATTTTGTGGGTTAGAGCTCTGTGTAGGTTCTGCAATGACAGTGTGGAGCCTGCTTGGGATTCTGTATCCCTCTCTCTCTGCCCTTTCCCCACTCATGCTATCTCAGTCCTCTCAAAATAAACAAATAAACTTAAAAAAAAACAAAACAGAATCACTTGTAAAGCTTCTAAACTATACTGGTATCTGGGCTTTATGTCCCAGAGATTCTGACTTAATCAGTTTGATGTGGGATCAAGCATGGGTATTTTCTAAAACCTCCCCAAAGTGATTAAGGTGCAGCCAATATTGAAAACTATTGAGAGACAGCAAGCAAACAAGTCAATGGGGAGTGGGCAGAGGAAGCGATCCTAAATATTTATCCTCCTTACTCCCATTTTTCACCAAGTTTATAGTCACTTGCTTGGGGATCCCCACAGGGTTAACTCCCTGGCCTGTAGGAAGTACTTATAGAAGACTGCTTTCGTGGGATCTTTTCCTTCTAGCATTTTGCTTATGCTCTGTGCTCACTTTCCTGTTTGGCTGCTTCTGTGATCTTTATCTTGTAAATCTGTATCACTTGTTTTGTCTGCCCAGATTCCTGTTTTCCTGCAGGTCTGGCCTTGAGTGATACATGTTCCCTAAAGTGTATCCTGCTTGCTTCTGGCACTAGAATTCCTGATCTCATACCTGGTCCCATCTCTGCAGGGTGCCCCAACAGTCAGGGTACCTTCCTTCGCCAAAAGGTCCATTCAGGCAAGAAAAATGGGAAGAAAGCAGTACATTCACTTCCTGTTCTAAGTATATGGTACAACAGACAACTTTACAAGGGCTGACAGAAATATTTTTCTTAGGAGGCTTTCAAATTCATCTCATTTTTCTAATTTTTGTATTTGCTAGCAAAGACCCATGCACATATGTACACCTAAAACTAAAACCCTTCGAATACACTTTCATCTCCGGAATAGACACCATTTGGAATCTCTTCATTTACCACCACTTTCAATTACCAGATGGTAATCTCTCTTCAAGCTAGAGCTGAATTTCCTGGGCTTCTCTCAATCTGATGAAAACAGTCAGAGCAACTAATAATGGATCCTCATGGGAGTTTTAGAAGTGCAGAGGAACTTCCGCAACCCCTTTAAATAAGCAGCCTTATCACTGACACTGTTGTAATGAGACAAGCTGTTTTCCAGTCTTCTTTGCCTGTCTGTGACCTCAACTGCAGAAGTGTTTCCACTGCTGCTTTTCCATAGTTCATTGCTGTGTGAATATTAAAACCTAATGTTAGCTAGTGTTTCATTACATTTTAAAAAGCAATACTGTGTTCACTGAACTAACACATATTCAGGGTTTGTTTGTTTTTTTTAAATTAGACTTAGCCATAATTATAAAATAGAGGTTACTTGGAAAATACTCTTCCTTTTCCTATGAACATTTGCTGTTGGGTATGAATATTCAGCTATTTATGGCTGATGTGTCACAAATGTAATAATTTTTTTAGAAAAGATGCAAAATGCCATCTGTCACCTCAGTCATGATTTCAAAGGCAGAATTTTTAAAAAGAGGAGTAAAGGAAAGGAAGTGAAGAACCTTTAATAACTGTAAACTCTGGTTAAATCCTATAAAACCTAGCATTCCAGAGCAGTCTCCTTTGTCTTCTAAAAGTATCTGTGTAATGGCTTTTTAACATATTTCAGGCTAAACTATTCTCCCAGTGTAGCTCCAAAGGTCTATTTTTGCTCAGTTTCTTTTTTTCACCAATTTCTTTCCATTACAGACTCTTGTATTATCTATATGGACCCTACCACAGTCCTTCAACAAAAAATGAAAATACCTTCTAATAAACTCCTAAGATCTCTGCACTGACACTTTCCTCTGCTAAAATGTATTCTTACCAAGTATCTGAGGCAGTCATTGTTTTTAAACTATGGCAATCAAAGAAAGGGCAATCTATCTTTTAGAATTACAATAATATGCATATGGTACAAGAATTTTCACTTGGGCGTGGATTTTCATTTCATAAGCCTGTCTGTTCTTCTGTTACAGAGATTGATTTTTATTCCTCTACTCTTCCCATTTTTTATTAGAATATAAAAATTCCACAACAAAATTGATACAGTTCTTGAAAACTCAATAGAAGAAAAAATGAAATCCTCCATGGAATTGCTCAGAGAAATTGATATAATCTTGTGAACACAGCATGAGTTAAAAAAAAATCACAGACTAGAAGAAACTACACTAGAATAATCTGGACTTCTGATCAGTTTGGGGCTGCATTTGTGACCCCAGAAATAAAAAAGATCCAGGACCTTTCCTTGGAACCCAGTTCATGGAAAGAATCTTCTAACTGATGTTAACCTTGATTTCTTCTATTGCAGTTAAAAAACCTCATTGTTCATTTGCCAAAACAATTCTCTTATTTATAAAAGGAATATATTTTTACTCAAAGTGAAAACTCAAAGAATAAGAAATCATCATCAGTTTAATCACCCAATGATACAAAAACATTTTATATACATTTAATTATATACATATGTGGATTACATAATTGAGACTATAATAAAAATTCTTTTTTGTAACCTGCATCTGTACATTGCCAAACTTTTTCTAACTCATAAAATGTTTTTAACTGTACAATTTTAATGGCTCTACCATAATTTATTTAAGCCAAATTAATTTATCTTTATTATTTAAACCACTCATGTCTTGTTTCTCCATTATAAATACTGTTACACTCCTATTTGGTAAATATTTAAACCTTATGTTATTCTTTCCTTAATAAACATTTGCAGAAGTAAATATATTACCTAGGTACTATGAAGGAATATTTGAATTAATGAGAAAAAAAAGCTACAACTACAGGTATTTTTAAAATTGACAAAGATAACACAATTTATGTACATGTATTAAAGAAAGCAGTGTACCTTGTGCAAAAAGAACAGGATGAATTTTAAACCCTCCTCCATTTTTCAAACGTTGAGGCAGTTGTTCAAAATGATAACCATCAATGTAGAAGTAAACTTTCAGAGCCTGCCGGCTTCCCTCCGCTTGATATGTAAGAGGAACATCTAAAATGACATTTAATATTACGTTATTTCCAAAAATCAGGTTATGTCATAACGTATACTTGTTAACTTTTTTAAAAAATCTTTAAAATTACTAGAAACTAATATATATTATATATATATTATATAATGTATTATACTAATATAATATTCTGGAAATGTATGTCAAGTTCAAGTTAGGCAAACTTATAATACTATTCAGTGAAAGAGTATTAAATCAAATTCTTATTAGCTAAAGCAACAGATTTTTTTTTAATTTTTTTTTTTTAATGTTTTATTTATTTCCAGGAGAGAGAGACAGCGTGAGCAGGGGAGGGTCAGAGAGAGAGGGAGTCACAGACTGAAACAGGCTCCAGGCTCTGAGCTGGCAGTCAGCACAGAGCCCGACGCGGGGCTCGACCCCACGAACCGCGAGATCACGACCTAAGTGAAAGTCGGACGCTTAACCGACTAAGCCACCCAGGCGCCCCTAAAGCAACAGATTTATTACTGTACTGTACATAAAATTCTACAATAGAAAATTTCGTTACACTTTGACACACCAGATGTCTCACTTAACTAAATGAGAAGTTTAGTTACACATGGCTTGAAATCACAAACTCCCAGGGCAGCTGCCTCATTCATATTTTAGTCAAAATGAGTCCTTGGGGTACAATTCTTAAGTAGTGTACAAGAGATTGGGTACATAGCAACCACTATCAAAATTCGCATAGGTTTTGCAAGTTCCATTCCCCTGAGCACCAGATCAAAAATGTATTACCTTTGTTGATGCCCCACAGTCATTAGAAATTATCTGTACAAATTCTCTTAGTTTTCTCAAAGATCTTAAGTTTAATTACTCAAAAATAAAAGCAAAATAAAAAACCAAACCCCAAAACCAACCAACTTGAAAAGCTAAAATGCTGTAGGAGTATTTCACAGTGCTCATAAATACTTCCTATTTTATGTTACTTATCCAAGACAAATAATTTTCATTTCATTTAAATAGAATGTAAAATCTTCCTAAGAAGCTAGAATAGTCATATTAACCAAGTTAAAAACTAAGGCAAAAATATAGTAGAAATTTTAAGATAAGTTCTTGACTCAGTATTTGTTAGTTCTAACCAGCTTCTTGAACAAAATTGTATATAAAAGTAGACTTTAAGGTTAAATCCATTAATGAAGAGAGATTCCAAGTTTCTCATTAAATGTAGCTAATTATACATATCAATAGCAGAGGTATTGTATTAACATCTACAAGTCTCTTTTATCCCATATAATAATGTTATTTTATTTTTGTTTCTATATTTTTAAAGTTTGTTTTAACTTTATTTGAAAGAGAGAAATAGAGAGAGAGAGAGAGAGAGAGAGAAAGCAGGGGAGGGGCACAGAGACAGAAAGAGACAGAAAATTCCAAGCAGGCTCCACGCTGTGCTGTCAGTACAGAGCCTGACACAGGGCTTTGACCTGAGCAGAGATTAAGAGCTGGGCTCTTACTGACTGAGCCACCTAGGAGCCTCTTTCTATATGCTTAAGGAAGGTATATAGGATTTTGGTTTAGGAAAGAGAACACATTTCTCAGTTGAAGATTTGAAAATCTACTGGATTTTAATGATTGAGAAAATCCATTTTTTCCTTGGCTCTATATTAAAGAAAAAAGATGCAAAGACACTAAAAAAAATGTATATATACTAAGTATATACTAAATATTTGTATTTTCTAGTTCCCTTTTTCATGCAATGTCTTTCATTTGTATTCAGTTTTCAAATTCCATTTGTTTACTCTTTGGCACCAAAGTGGCCAAACTCTGTTATCAAATGGATAATATTTTTGAAAGAAAGATATTAATGCAGCAGTTGGAGTTACATTATAGGACTGAGAACAAATAAACATGCTATACTAGGAACTAAGAAAGTCAAAATGACAAAAATTATTAAGTATATTAAATTTTAAATGAAGTTAAAGCTAAGAGTGGAAGAGTGACTTTCTCTCAAAGTAACTGGTATACCTATAAAAGGACATAGTAATGTGGAGCTGGAAACCGCTGCCTTTTATTTGTGGAAATTTATCTACTATGAAGAACAAACTGAAGATTAGGGCTATGTAACGATTAAAGGCTTCGAAAAATTATTGCACTAAGAAAAGGTCTCTGGTTCCAATCTATGGTATTTATTCCAGAGAGGAGTTCCAACCATGGCATCCCATCCCGGTAAACATGACCCTCCATCACTAAAAGGGCCTATGAGTTCGAAAATAAGTCTCTAAGAAGTTGTTAGTTACCTTTCCCTGAAATGTTTTTCCTTGAATCTCTGCGTGGTTGGGTCTTTCTCACTCTTTGGATTTCAGCTTAAAAGCTATTTCTGCTGGGAACCATTCCCTGTTGATCCTTTAAATGGCCACCTTACCCTCATTCTATATGCATTGTTTATTTCCTGCATAGGATTTATCATGGCCCTAATCATCTTTGTAGTTGATTCCTTCTTTGTTTTCTCCCAAGTAGGCTGTGAGCTCCATAAAGATAGGGATGGTGTCTGTCCTCTTCACAATGGCATCCACAGTTCCAGGTACAATGCCTGGCCCACACAGAAAAAGTGAAAGCTCAAAAATATCTATTCTTCTAATCATTATATTAAAATTACCTGTATCATCATTAACAGGGGGAAGGATCTGCTATCATTATATTTTTATTCTCCAAAAATATTAAGATTTTCCATAAAGTATATTTAATTTTATACAACCTAATCATTTAGCTCACTTATTCCCTCTTCACTAATTACATAACATGACAAAGGAAGGATCTCATACTTTCCTTATACTGCAAGGGGTCACAACATCCATCTATTCCTTTGTATCTCTGGCTAGTTTCTAAGCTGCATGCCAACAGAATCTTTGTTTCATATAGTTATTATTATATCTCTGAAATTTAGTTCAGCAGTTAGCATGATGTGTATACCTAATATTTCTTAAAGGAAAATAAAATGTCTTCAATCCAGACATTTGAGTTCAAATTGCCTGGCAAGCCATATTTCTTTAGAATCTCATTATTCTTTAATGCAAAAATGTGAGTGTAAGTAATGCTAAATATAGCTCTTTAAAAAGATACAGAGTAATAAAGTGAGGAGGATTGATTCAAATATTTACTGAATACTACCATAAACCTCATATAATGCTAGGGACTTTTTTTTATTTTTCAAATTTTTAATGTTTATTTATTTTTAAGAGAGCGAGAGAGAGCAAGTGAGCTCAAGCTCAAGCAGAGGAGGGGCAGAGAGAAAGGGAGACACAGAATCTGAAGCAGGCCCCAGGTTCTGAGCTGTCAGCACAGAGTCCAATGCATGGCTTGAACTCACAGGCCGCAAAATCATGACCTGAACCAAAGTTGACCATTTAACTAACTGAGCCACCCAGGCACCCCTCTTTATAATTTTTATTTCTTTATTAGATTTTTTTAAATGTTTATTTTTGAGAGAGAGAGAGACAGAGACAGAGACAGAGCGGGCACAAGGCTAGGGACTTTCAAATACATTATCTTATTTAAGACTCAGGACCTCATGAGTCAGGGAAAGCTAGTATTCTCATGAGTACGTATGAGAGTTGCACAGGTTTGGAACTCAAGTTTCTTATCTTTAAAGCTAGTGTTCTCTTTGTAGCTTCATGTCTCTTCCCCTCTGTGCTCAGTTCTTTCCTCAAAGACATGCAGCCAAACTCGTCTTCACTACAGTGATGCAAATTAATGAGTCCATATGACTCCTCTGTTTCTAACCTTACAGAAAGATCAAATCACATGCAATTAATAACAAAGTTCTACTTTCCTTATACCACTTAAATAAGATGTGATGACACTGGGTATTGAAAAATTCTCTTCTTTCCTGAATCAACTTAAAAGGATAACTATATTCCTATTGTCATTGTTAGTGACTTGCTTGGAATATCTATTAGTTGCATTAGAACTGACCTTTCCCTACGGACCTGTTTTCAGAAGTTGAGGTTATCCTTTGGGGACATTCATAAAAATATATATGAATTATATGAATGTTTATGTTTGTCACAGATATGTGCACATTTATATGCTAATATTACTTACGTGGTCTTAATTATATCTAATAGTTATACTATTTTTCAATGTGCTGAATTAAATCTCTTTTAGTGGCTAGGCAATAAGTAAATATTTTATTAAGCTTATAACACAGGTCCCCTGCCTGCTTGCTCAAAAGACCATTCACCAGTAATGTCATATTTGAACCAAGGATAACAGTACTCCTGTGAGCTAATGGCTCCTGAAGCAAAATTTAAAAGAAAAAAAAAACAGGTGATGTTGTGAAAATAAGAGATTCTCTGCCTTTGGCAAATCATGCCCACATGATTAAAGTAAATGAAAATATATTCTATATTTTTTATGTCCAAAGAAGACCATACAATTTGTTCAAGTAATATTATCCTCATTAATTAATCCCCTTTACCAAGTTCTCCCTTGAATATAATCCAAATCCTTAACATTGTAATTCATGTTCTAATTCTCTCTCATTTATCAGTGAAGATGAGACTTTAATAAAATTCTGTTCTCTGTACCTTCATAATTTAATACATACAGAAGCAACCACTTCTATCATCTCCACAACTACCCTCAAGGTCAAGTCACCATCATCTTTCAACCTGGGTCACTTAAGTAGCTTCCTCACTGGTCGCTCTGCTTCTGTCCTTGTCCCCAGTAATGCTTTATACAACACTGCAGCCAGAGGCAGCTTTTTTTTTTTTTTTTTTTTTTTTTTNTCAAATTAGGTCATTCCTCTGCTCCATGGCTTCAGTAGAAATGCGAAGTTCTTTCAGTGGTCTGGCCTGCTCTCTGCTCTCATGCCCTGCTCTTTCTCCTCACTCATGCCACTCCAGCCACACGGGGCTCCTTGTTACCCTGAGAGCATACCACACCTGTTTCCACTTCAGAGTCTGGAACACTCCCTCCCAAATATCCCTTTGCCCCTTCAGGCCTTTGCTCTCCTTTTTGGTAAGGCTTTCCTCGCTTGTTAAAAATTTGCAACCTCTCACCTGCCCCTTCATTGTTATCCTTTGTTCTCTTCTATTTCCCTTCATACAGTCATATGATTGTCTTCTACTTTATTATCAAATTAAGTTATTAATCTTGCTCATTATCTATCTCTCCCCACTTGAATATCAGTTCCAAGAGAGATATGTTTGTTTAGCACTCTACTGATCCAACTCCTAAAATAGGGCTTGGCCATAAGTAGGTATTTAAGAAATTTTTGATGAATGAATGGATGCTTATCAATTCCTAAATCAGATCATGGATTAAATAAATGTTTACTGGGTCCCTATTTATCATAACAGACATTACATAAGTAAGAGAAGCCTGGGTGCCTCAGTTGGTTAAGTGTCTGACTTCAGCTTAGGTCATGATCTCGCAGTTCATGAGTTGGAGCCCCGTTTTGGGCTCTGTGCTGAAAGCTCAGAGCTTGGAGCCTGCTGCACATTCTGTGCCTGCCTCTCTCTATGCCCCTCCTCTGCTTGTGTCTGACTCTCTCTCTCAAAAATAAACATTAAATTAAAAATAAATAAATAAATAAAAATCCTTCTCACTCCTGAAGAAGCTTATACCTTCTACCTTCTACATAGGATCCTCACATTTATGAAAAAACAAGAGACAGAAAAATAAACTGTGAAAAATTTCTTGAGTTGATAGATATATTTTAAACTTATTTATGAAAATGTTGAAATGGTAGATAAATGACGATAACTTGCAGCAACTAAAAGATAGAGATTAACCTAAATATTTCTATTTCTCTGCTTGCATGTTCTAAAATATTCCCTTTAGTAGGCTTAATGATGGCAAATTGCTAAATCAAAGGGATGCTTTTAAGTCCTTCAGGTCAATTCATAAAGTAACTTAGTTGCAACAATAGTTACAACTATGTCCTGTTGACATTATTTCTTTCATTCTTCACACCACATTTGTGTTTCCTTCTACTCTTATAACCATAAAACCATTTTGCTTACTGACTATATATACTTAATTGATGTTTGTTCATTTATTTCCCTGAATAAAATATTGCATTTTTCGTTCCAGGCACTTGAAAAGGTTTAGCCATCATGGAAACTGTACAGGATGAAAAAATGAATCAAGATAGTAATGTAATTATATTTGTACACATTAAAATTTGACACTCAGATGTAATGATTTTCAATTTTTATTGTTAAGCTAGGAAAAATGTAGAATATTTATATACACCTTCAGGATTAAATTCTAGATTTTTATGTCTTTCTCAATTGGTTTGGATCTAAATTTCACATAATGTGAGCATAACTTAAATTTCCTCTCTTTCTTCTTGGCTATAAATACTTATATTCATTGCCTGCTAATATATTCTCTACAGGATCAACTGAAGATGAGGAGTGAAGACTCAGTTCAGTTAGTTTTGTTATATAATATATTTCTGTAAAAGGCTCAGAGGTCACAGAGTTTATCCACTATAGTGAGATATATTAGGGCAGTCCTTTCATTAAAAAAAAAATGACATGAAAAAAGCAGCAGAAAGGACAAATATTCAATAATCCCACTTACATAAAGTACCAAGTACAGGCACCTGCAGAGAGACAGAAGGTGGAACAGAGGTTACCATGGACTGAACGAACAGGAATGGGGAGTTATTGTTTAACGAGTATGGAGTTTCTCTTTAGTAGGATGAAAGTTCTGGAGATGGGTGGTGGAAATGATTGTACAACACTGAGAAGGTACTTAACGCCACTTAATTGTGCACTGAAAACTGGTCAAATGGCAACCTTTATAGCATGTATATTTTACCATAATAACAGAAAAAAAAAGAAAATACTGCCTGTGGCACAAAATTTGATGTATACACTCAAGGAAAGTTTTGAAGCTCAAACTAATAGATGAAAATAAAGGTTCAGAATTATCTGTAGATTCAAATTACATATATTTTCTATCACTTTCACAGTTGGTTATTATTATTTATTTTACCCTAAATATAATATCTTATATAAAATAATTTGAACTATGTAGCAAATATACTAGTATCAAAGTTGTGCAATATGTTGTTGTTTGATGTCAAGAAATTCTATGAAACACCTATGAAACATTCAATTACTTACTTGCAACCAGTGGCTCCTCTTCTGATGGTTTAAAGTAAAAAGAAACTTTTTCCAAATCAAATAGTGCAACCAGTGTATCTTCTAACATGGCTTGTTCATCTGTCTAGAAAGAAATAAAATACAAGATATGAATGGATTTCAAAGGATAGAACATCACATCACATCACATTTCCAGACCAAAACTAGCTTCATTTGTGTTTTATTTACATGCAGACCAAATTATCAACACTTATCTAATAATTTACTGCCCACAGTGTAATTAACAAATCCCTCAAAGTTACAAGTCTCTTTAATAGTTTTATATTTTTACTTTTCCATACTATCTAAATGGTTATAGCTACAACTTTGCTAGATTCAAACTGTGTTGATTTTTATTATTTACAAACAACTGTGTAAATAATACAATAAGCATGCTATCTGCCTCTAAACTTCTATAATCTTAAAAATATAACAGCTAAAAGGCAAGAATATTGTTTTATTGAAAAGCTACAGTACACAGTTTCCATCCTGTTTTACAATAAGATAAGCTATGCATTATTCATTTTGCAACCTTGTAGAGCTGTGATGAAAGCAATTTGCATGTAAGCAGTAATTTTCTTCCAAAGAGCTTAGGGACAAGAATCGTTTTTATCTCACTTGCCCTTATGAGGCCTTAGTCTAGAGTCTTGTGACTATGAAATCTGATTTGATTTTATCATTTCTTTCATTCTAAGAGCATATTATTCTACAGCTGATGCAGGTAAGGCCCAACTGTGGTAACACATTCCTCAGCAATACTATCTTTCTAATACTATATCCTGGCTTTCCTTTAGCAGTTTTGTGCACCATCTAGAGTCTTTTATCAATTTCCTCCTGAAAGAAAATTAGCCTTATCATACACAGCTTATTTTTTAAAGGTAACATTTGTTTCCTTTTGATTATCAATGATGCTTTCAAATAATGATTTTAACAAGATTTATACACATTTTTAAAAGTTGATGAAAGCATATAGCCTTTTTTTGGGAGGGGGGAGGCATGAGTACAGGGTGAAGGAGATAGTAAAGAATGTCCACTGTGTGAAGAAGAATCACTAAATCAAACTCCAGATCCGAAAGATGTACAGCACAGAAAGCAGAATGTTAAGACAATCATCACCTTTGCACGTTGGTTTGGTATATAATACAGTGTATGGTACACAGTAAGTGCTGGATAAATGTTTATTTTAGTAAACTGTTATTTTTGAAAATCCTTTGAAGCAGCAAAAGTATGCCATGAACCTAGAATTGGAAGGACAGGGCTGAGGAATCAGCATTTTCCCAACTGAGAAGAATATACACAAGGAAAAAATATCCCAAACAGGCAGGACTCTGATTGCTGGAGTGCAAGCCCTGACACTCCAGCAGACGTGGCTAAAGTGATACGTGAGTGACTATGGACTGTGCTCAGTGCCCAGGGACACATAGACTGCCAGGACAGGCAGCTCCCAGAGAACCTTTCACATTCCTAGGAGGCTTTTATGTGCTTCTTACAGACACAGAAAAAATATGGGTTTCTTTGACTTTTTTTTAAAGCAAACTCTGGATTATTTTAAATCAATTCTATAAAGTTAAGGGTTTCAAAAGACTAAGGGAAAAAACCGTTTTCTTGAGAGATAATTCACATACTTTAAAAGCCCCCCATTTAAAGTGTATAAGTTTAGAGGTTTTAGTGTACACACAGAGTTGTGTAACTATCACCATAGTCTAATTTTAGAATATTTGCACCACTCCACAATGAAACTCAGTACCCATTAGCATTAACTCCCCATATTCCTGCCCCCAGTCCTTAGCTCGAGGCAACCATTAGCCTACTTTTAGTCTCTGAAACTTGCCTATTTCACATATTATACAATAATGGACTCAAATAATATGTGTCTTTTGCAGCTGGCTTATTTCACTAGCATAATGTTTTCAATGCCCATCCATGTTGAAGCCTGAGGATATTTGTATACAAGTTTTCGTGAAAATAAAAGTTTTCATTTTCATGGATATTATACAGGAGTAGAATTTCTAGGTAATATGGTAATTCTATGTTTAACATTTTGAAAAAGTGCTAAACAGTTTTGCAGAATGGTTGCACTGACTTCAGTGTCCATCAGGCCCATACATACCAGAACAAACTGATGGTTGCCAGAGGGAAGGGAGTGGTGGGATGGGAAAAATGGATAAAGGGGAGCGGGAGATACAGGCTTCCAGGTGTGGAATAAATAAGTCATGGGAATAAAAGGCACAGCATAAGGAAAAATAAATAGTGTTGTATGGCTGCGGATGGTAGCTACACTTGTGGTGAGGGTAGCACAACATATAGAGAAGTTCAGTCACTATGTTGTACACCTGAAACTAAAGTAACATTGTATGTCAACTATATTCAAATAAAAAATATATGGAAAAATTGTTTAAAAATGGCTGCACTATTTTACATTCCCACCAGCAATGTATGAGGGTTACAGTTTCTCTTTACCAAAGCTTGTGATTGTCTTTTGGATTACAGCTATCCCATCACAAGTGTCCTAGTATCTTATTGTAGTTTTGAGTTGCATTTCCCCAATGGCTAATGATGTTGATCATCTTTACATGTGCTTTCTGGCCATTTTGTATCTTCTTTCAAGAAACATGTATTCAAATCCTTTGTTTGCTTTTTTAACTGAGTTGTCTTTTTATTAAGAGTTAAGAATTCATTCTAGAGTCTTGGGGCACCTGGGTGGCTCAGTTGGTTAAGTGTCTGACTTTTGATCTCAGCTCAGATCATGATTTCACAGTTTGTGAGCCCACATCAGGCTCTGCGCTGACAGGTGCGGAACCTGCTTGGGATTCTGTCTCTTCTCCTCTGCCCTTCCCCTGCTTGTGCTCCCTCTCTCTCTTAATCTCAAAATAAATTTAAAAAATAAAAAAAAAAGAATTCTTTCTAGAGTCTGGATATAAGTCACTTATCAGATATATAAGTTGCAAATATTTTCTCCCATTCCTTGGGATTTCAAACAAAATTAAGTTTAAAGTAAAAGTACCAGCACTTGATTAAACAATGACAGTTTTAAAGTAAGAGTAGAATAGAAATGAAGCCTCATTCACTCACACATTTAACGAAAACTTAATGCTACCATGTGTTAGGAAGTGGGCTTCCCTTCTTATGTCATTTCTATTTGATAGGAAATGATTAATATTTATTTAGTTTTTAAACATTTCCCAAAGTGCCTTATTTCAAAACTTTCATTAGTTAAATCTTTCTCAGTTTTATTAACAATCGAATAAGAAATCCATCACCCACATGGAATGCATAGAATCTTTTCAAAAGAATCTAATTTTGTTTCTTTGAAGTACACTGAGGCGGACTTTCTTACCTTATCCTTCCAGAACCCTCGATGACTGTGCAGTACTGCAGTTACCTCCCTATCTTCATTATCATTGAAGAAAAAGATTTTGGTATATAAACTCACATACATTTGTTTAAAACCTCAACCATGTTACTTGGTAGTCACACATTCTATGTGTACTTTAATAGGTGACATAGGATCTCATATTTAAAATTACAATTCTATTTAACGAGCACTTTCAGCTTATATGTAAGAGTGAACATATTTGCCTTTAAATATCATGACAACTATCAGAACCACAGAAAGTATATGTTAAAAGACAACTTTGATTTATCAACTATTTTGTGATGCTTTCTTCATATGTGCTGTGGGAAACGGACGTATAAATATGGAATATTCTACAATACTTAAGGCAGTGTTTTCATTAACAGGACAAACATGCATGCAAAGGAAGGAAATAAAATCATTTAACATACAGAAATTTTAAACAGACTGTCAGACAGTAAGGCATGCAAGTTGTCAGAGCTTGTCAACCAAGCAGGCTCTAGGACATCAACCTCAGTGGAACCGTGGGTTTCATGGCAGGCTATTTCTTCTGGATTGGAAATCAGGAACCACAGCAGAAAGACCCTCTTTCCTCTGATGATCTTTCTCAGTCAGTGCTAAGGGATACAGCAATTAGTAACAGATGGAGGCTTTCTCAGCAGCCTGAGAATAAATAAAAATCAATAAAGAAGGAATACCTTCTACATACTTATTACTAAAACCATATTTGCCCGTGGAAAAATGCACTCTTTTAAAGTAGCTGACTAACTGCTGATACATAATGAATAACCACTTCTTATATGGGGAATATGCTACAAGGTGTGTTACAGTTGTCACAGATAGTGAGAGATATTGGTGATTCCTTACCAAGTTTGGTGACAGGAGCGACTGAAAGTGAAAAAGAACCCCTGCATTTGCTATCTGGTCCAGCCACCTTCTGCTGGCTTCCCCAGTGTCCATCTCGTTGTCTTTGCTGTTGTCAAACATCTGGTTTAAGGCTGCCATGAGCTGCTCAGAGAAGGCACAGACTGTGGCCACAAGACTCTGGCAGAAAACCATGTCTCTTCGGAGCTGCGTCTCGCTGTCTGTAACCCAGGAGAACATAGAGACAGTTTTGAAAAATGTCACAGGTGAATAAAATCAATTCATTAGGCATTTATATTTTCTGTTATTGGTTCTGGTAAGCAAATCTGGATCTCTTAGATTTATCTATTAAACTTCATGAGTTGTAAACATGCCCAGTTTATAAATTCTTATATTTCATTGAAATAGTAATATATTTACAGTTTTAACACACACAGATTTTTACCAGGATTCTTATTCTGCAATTGGTTGGATTTTTGATGGGCCCACACTAAAGGTATGTTTACCCTGTGAATTGCCACTCTTGGGCCACTGTTTTTTCAAAGTGGAAACAAGCTTGCCTCTGAGAACCTGATCACAGAGACTCATTTCTATGGGTGTTTGGATACATACAAACTCCAGGAACTATATAAATATAAGCCACACATTCTATGCATTGAAAAATCACTTGTACTAGAAGAACAATAAAAGTGAAAATACTCATATTCTTAAAAGTGTAGTGAATATTTCAAGGGCTCAGGATTTTCAGAAATGAAGAAGCATTATCAATATTAGTGTAAAATATATATATATAAATGTTGCCAGTATTTAGTAATGAGTTCTTGCTTTATTGATAAAAGGCATGATTTTTAAGTTGTTTACCAAGAACAGTGATCTTATGTTTTTAATAACCATCAAGGGCATGTGAACACATAATGTAATTGCTGTGTGTTACCTAGTTTCACTATTAGCAAAAGCAACTCTTTAAAAAATTAATATAAAAAGGATTGACTATTTTAAATATTTAATTTTATAATGAAAATATTCATTTATTATGTTGAACTATACAAACTTGCTGCTTTACTAGGTCAAAATGATTGAATATGGAAATTCCATATGGCTCAACTTATTAACTTAATCAACAACATGTGTAAGACATTTCCCTTAAGTGATTATATGCCATGTGTCTCATTCAAATAGATAGAAAAGAGTGTTTTACAGGTAACTGTGAAATAGCTAAACTGGGAAAAAACTGTCCAAGCCTCAATTAAGAAAAAAGCAAAACATTTATTTTCTTGTCCACAATTTCTAACAAAGTGTAGACATTCAGGAACTATTTACTGAATTAATAATGAAAATGATGAACCAATAGAGCAACCAACAAACAAATTAAGTGGAATGAAAATGTATGAGCTCATTCTCTGACTTCATGAAATGTCTGGATTTAGTTTAACCTAGAAGGACAATTCAGACAGCTTGGTAGCCAAAATGTGTAGCTGCAATACTGAGTTCAAGACAGAAACTACATAAAATTGCCCTATATCTTTCTTGTACATTCTTGCTTTGCTTTTCTATTGTCCTACAGCAAAGCAGAAAATATGGAAAATTAAAATAATACTTCAGTAATTTTAGCAAGAATACTCCCACCTATAACCTGAGAATAATTTCATAATAAAAATTGAATTGGAAAGAAATGCCTTATATGAAGAATGGAAAGTTAAGGTCTAGAGAAGGAAGGATCCAATTCCATTGAGAACTTTAGAAGAAATCACAAGGGTTAATAACTTTGCCACTAGGAGATATAATTCTTCAAATTCCTTTTGAGAAGAAATGCTCAAATTTCTTCCCTTGTTTTAAACCTTAGAAAGAACGCTTAGATGTTTATTCTACACTCTGTTACTATATTGTATATGCGTTTAAAGCCAAATAAAATTTTCATTCAACCTCTTTATCAAATCACATAATGATCACACAAAGTTGTATTTGTTCATTAATTCTAACTTTTCACACTGAACACACCACAGGAATTAAACATGGCACCAGTTACCAGGGGTATGAAGACATCCAAGTTGCGGTCTCGGCCATGTCTGTGCTCACAGAAACAGTAACGGAAGTTGACATGCAAGATGTCCTTGGGCCACAAGGCCATTTAAATTTCAAACCAACATATTTTTAAATGAAAAATATTTTATAAATGCTTACTATTTAATGAGGCGATTTTCAGTTTACTTTCCTATTTTCAAAAAGGCTTGTTTGCATAAACTTCAATATGCACATCATACTGAGATTTTCAAGTAACTTTTACATATTATTGTTTCTGGTGAGTAACAAAGGTAGAAAACTCAAAATGGCAGAAAGGGGTCTTTACGATCTATCTATCCTCAAGTTATGTTGACAGCTTATAAATGCATTACTTCCCCCCATTCATCTCTACACCAGCAACAATCTTCACAGACTTGTGAGATTGTCTCTGAAAGCAGCCAGGACCCTGGCTGTACAGACCTCTCCTCTTTGAGCAACACACTACTGCTCAGGTTTCTCAAATGTTAAATGCTCTTATAAATGCTCTTAGAGATCACACCTTTGGGCTCTCTGGTTATGGACACTTTCCCACCCTTTCTGTGAGCAAATGTTAAGTCATCCTTAAGAGTCAACTCCTTGAACTACTGAAACCCACTGAACTTATAAAATATTATCTCCTCTGGTGAAATTCCCCTCTCTCTCAGTAAGTATCCTGCACTCCTGGATCTGCCACCACAGGCCTGGGGGCATCCGTGTACACGTTGGCTAGTTACTCAGCATTATGAGAGTCTGTTTACACGTTTGGGTTCCCCAAGAGACCATCAGCATAGCAAGACCAGGGGAAGTGGCATATAATGTGAATTATGCTCATGAACCTAAAGGCATATAATCTGATTTCATCTACCCATTCCACCCATTTTAAACCATATAACCCTACATATCAGATTCCTATATATAATGTGAGGTATTTCTACTTCTTAGATCTACAATAAAGATAAATGAGATTTAGCACTTATCAAAGTAAAATTGCACAGCATGATTACTGTGATTCTTCTTTTCTCCAGCATCTAGCAGGGTGGCACTGAGTGGAGCTCAGTTCTATTGCTAAATAGGGAAGAAACCACATGATGAACAAAGACACCAAAATAAGCAAACTCCCAGCAAAAACTGACAGGTCTTTTCTTATAATTATGCAGATGTTCAATATTCACAAGTGTCCATACTTCTCCAAAACTATTCTGATTCCTCATTTTTATCAATAAGAACTACAGCAAGAACAACAGCTGCTTCTAGCTTCTAGCAAAAGAAGAAAGGCATGGAGAGCTGTTTTTTGGTGACAGTTTGTTTATTGTTTTTGCAAACTAATAAGTCTCTTGTAGTGGGAATACACTCAAAACAAATGGATGTTTTACTTATCAAAGGCTTCCGTTTCATTCCAGTATTTAAGTACCTACTTAAAATCACCTTATACAAACATGTTTTAAAATAGTAACACTTCATTTACTCTCCACTGTTTAAAAAGCTCAAATTCCATAGCCGGTCTAAAAAAGAATGAGATGGTTTCTAGACACACAAGTATCCCTAGTTATTATTCTTAGACTGCAGGGAAAAGAAATTTTTTAAAAAAGTAACAACAAAGAAAAGAGAGATTAGAGAGAGACAGAGAGAGAGAGAGAGAGACAGATAGGAATAAAGGTAAGTTAAAAACAACATTTAGCAGACACAATCTACCCTTTACAAGTGGATAGCATAATTCTGCAGCCAATAATATGGAGTAATTTGGCTGCATTCTGATGTTAACCTCTATATGAGGGAGAAAAAAGGGTGAGTAAATAAAGTAGGAAAAAGGAGAATGCTGATGGGAATAGAAAAATTAAATTGAAATCAAAATAAGGATCTACAAGAACAGCCATTTGAATACTAATGAATAAAGCAATGTGTTCCAGGACCACTTCTGCAACTGACATCACTAAGTTTGAATTTCATCTGCCACTTACTATTAATGCAACTACTCAACAAGGCATCTAATCTTCCAGATGCTCAAAAATATGTGTTGAATGAATACCAGTTAGTAGTTATTATTAATTAGCCTGAACATTAATTTCTTCACCTTTAAACCTATGTAAAAATAATATTCTCACAGAGTGATTGTGAGGACCCAAGGAAATCTATAAATATGAGATCTATCAACTAGTGGTTATTAGTGAAACTAAAAAAAGTAAGATATTTTGTTGTTGTTATTATTACTCAGTCAAAAAACAAGACAACTACTTCTTTAAATAAAAAACCAGCCAACAAACAAAAAAAGCTCTCTGGCTAACTTGACTCATTCATTCACTTATAATTTAAATTCTCCAGGTGTGAAAGACTGTTAAAGACTCCTCCTTCTAAGTACAGTCCACTTCTCCACCCCTTGATTTTGGCCCACCTAC
Source organism: Crocuta crocuta (assembly GCF_008692635.1). Taxonomy (NCBI): domain Eukaryota; kingdom Metazoa; phylum Chordata; class Mammalia; order Carnivora; family Hyaenidae; genus Crocuta; species Crocuta crocuta. The sequence goes on from NW_027527951.1 coordinate 7,389,933, forward strand.
CTCTTGTTCATAAACCAAAATTAGACACAGTTTCACAATAAATCCCATTTGCACAATTAACTTTACCAAAACCTGGTTCCTTCCTCCTTTTTAATTATATTCTCTGTTTGTGTGTATATATATATATATATATAAATTAAAATTAAATATTATATTATATATATAAATTAAAATTAAATGAATATATATAAATTAAATATGTATACTTTGAAATTTGTATTTTTTTCCTTTTTTTAAATTTAAATTTTATTTAGTTAACATACAGTACAATATTGGTTTCAGGAGTAGAATTCAATGATTCATCACTTACGTACAACACCCAGTGCTCATCACAAGTGCCCNATCTGTTTTGTTTCTTAAATTCCACATATGACTGAAATCTATGGTGTTTGTATTTGTTTTTCCAGTTTATTTCTCTCAGCAAAGTACTATCTAGCTCCATCCAATCATTGCAAATGGCAAGATTTCATTCTTTTGGATGGCTGAGTAATATTCCATTGTGAACTACATCTTCTTTATCCATTCATTATTTGATGGACAGTTGGGCTCTCTTCATAGTTTGGCTATTGTTGATAATGCTGCTATAAGCACTAGGGTGCATGTACTCCTTAGAATCTGTATTTTTGCATCCTTTGTGTAAATACCTAATAGTAAAATTGCTGGATTGTAGGGTAGCTCTATTTTTAGTTAAATATATATTTATATACATTTCCTTGTTTGTACTATAATTGATGATGAGCATGTTTTGTATTTTTATTAAAACTAAGTATTTTTTAAAAATCTTTCCAAGGCTTTAGAGAGAGTAGGGATAGTATTTACATCTAATTTATTGAAGGCATTGCCTTGATATCATGAGACTTCTAAGGTCATGGGACACAATAATTTCAAACAGTAAAAATGGGAAATATTACCTGAATATTCAAGAAGAGCCAAGAGTATCCTACACTTCACCTCTGCACAAAAAGAAAACATAACAGTTAGCCGTTCAGTCTTTTTTTACCATTAACACCACATTTTAATTAACTACGTAGGAAAAATTAGCACAATCTTACTCCATTAGATAATAAAAATCCCATTTACTTGACATTCTATTCTTCCTATCTACTATATAAATTCTATTCATTGCTCAATAGGCTAAAATTCATTCCATTTCTAAATTAAATTAGCCTGAGAGACACCCTTCAAATTCTGCTACCTTTGTAAGTCATCCCTTATAGCTGCTGTAGTTTGCACGGTGTTCTCTAAACTCCTACAGGTATTGTGGTCTTGATCAATAAGCCCTCAAACAGCACTTTTCCTTAGTTATTTAAACTTTTAAATGTTATATATGCATTTATAAACTTTATATATAAATATACATATTTTTTATAAAAAATTTTTAATGTTTATTCATTATTTTTGAGAGAGACAGAGAGAGAGGGAGAGAAAGACAGGGCACGGGCAGGGAAGGGGCAGAGAGAGGGGAAGACACAGAATTAAGCAGGGTCCAGTCTCTCAGCTGTCAGCACCAAGAGCTCAACACAGGGTTCGAACTCATAGACTTTGAGATCATGACTTGAGCTGAAGTTGGACACTTAACTGACTGAGCCATCCAGGAGCCTCTATAAATATAAATATTTTATTATGCATTACATATTAAAATCGTAAGTTAATTATACAGATTATAGTTGTAAATTATATATAATGTATAGCTATATAATCTCTCTCTATATAGACTTCCTTTCCTATCTATATGTCAAGATAGTGTTCTCAAGTGCAGAAAAATATTAAACATTTCCAAATACTCTTCTTCCCAACACATTTCCAAATGAGGGCAATCACAAATATTTGTTAAATGATGTGTATTAGCTTCATACTCATTGCCTTACTTCTAATTGGTAGTTTACTTGCAATAAGGAAATATGAAAACATTCAAAGCTTCTTTATGTGCCCATCATGGGAAATAAAAAAAGGTTGGGTTGCATCCTATTCCAGACACGTTCACAGTAGAGCGAAAGCAACAAAATTATCTGATAAGAAATATTGGAAATACTTGAAAGAACATTACATTTTACAGGGAAAATAACAAGAACATGAGAATTTCAGAGGCAGGAAAGTATGAGAAAGAGTCAGAAGAACCATCTGCTACAGTCGTCCCCCTTATCCATGTGGGATATGGACTAAGACCCCCGGTGGGCGCCTGAAACCATGGATGGTGCTGAACACTATATAAACTATGTTTTTCCTGTACATACGTATCTATTACGAAGTTTAATTTACAAATTAGGCACAGTAAGAGATTAACAAGAACTAATAATAAAATAGAACAATTATAATAATCTATTGTATTAAATTATGTGAAATGGTCTCTCTCTCAAAATATCTTACTGTACTGTATTTAACCTTCTTCCTGTGATGATGTGAGATGTAAAATGCCTACATGATGAGAGGAAGTAGGCACTGTGATGTAGAGTTAAGCTACTATTAACCTTCTGATGATAAGCAGAAAGACGATCTTCTACTTCTGGACTGTGATTGACTAAAGGTCAATGAAACCAAGGAAAGCAAAACTGCGGAATTATAGGGTACCCCTGTACTATCTCTGTGCTATTCAGAAAATTGCTCAAGTACAGTTGACCCTTGAATAACAAAGGCTTGAACTGCATGGGTCCACTTATATGTGGAATTTTTTCAATAAATACAGTACAGTACTACAAATGTATTTTCTCTTCTTCATGATTTTCTTAACAGTTTCTTTACTCAGGCTTACTTTAAGAATATAGTGTATGATATGTATAACATACAAAATATGAATTAACTGAATGTTTATGTTATCAGTAAGGCTTCTGGTCAGCAGTAAGCATATTAGTAGCTAGGTTTGAGGGCAAGTAAAAAACTACATGCAGATTTTTGACTATGTAGGAAATCAGTGTCACTAATCCTCATGTTGTTCAATGGCCAATCGTACTTTAACATTCAATGTGCTCATTCATAAGTGATGATAATACCTATCTCATTTATTTCATGAGCCTGTGTAAGAAAAATAAAAGGGGATATATATTAAAAACCTTTAAAGTACTCTGTATCTATGATGCACTATAGTTATTATAATCTGGACCTAGCTAAAGTTGGTATAGAATTCTAAGTGAGTCCTGAAATACTTTATACATTTTTTAAAGTTACATTGTCAGGTGAGTAGGTACATAACCTAAGAGTTAGAAAGAGTGTTAGCAAGAGCATATAGTAAAGAATGAATACCAAACATACAACAATCTAGCATAGAAAAGACTTTATTGTATCATTCAGAGACAGAGACAGAGATTGGGATATAGTTAGATAGCCCCATTGAAAAATGGCTCCCAACATTAGATTGATGAGTTTAGACTTATCTAACAAAAATTACTATAAAGTTCTGGAGCAGAGTACCAAATTATTAACATATTTTAGGAAGATGAATATAGTTTATAGTAATACATAAATCAGAAAAGATGTAGGCAGGGGAATCACCAGAAAACTATTCCAATTATTGAGGTAGGGAGAAAAATGGGAAAATTGGAGACCTATGATTTTAAAAAAAGAAGAAGCTCTTTAGGATATTTGGAACAGAGGCAGAAAAAAATGGGAAAAAAGTAAGTTGCTGAAAAAAATTATAGATTTTGAGAAAAGTACAATTTTTGTAGGGAGCAAGAGTTGAAAATGTGTTCACTAATAAACATTTGAATTTAAAGTGATGATGGGTCCAATTCTGCCACCAAATCCAGTGTGTTTTTACCCCATACCATCAAGCAATTATTCAACACTATCTGGGTATCCTACAATTTGACTCAGTTCTGGAATCAACCTGAAGATAAGCATCAGATCTCACAGGGCAAAAGCTCAGTTTCACAAGACTGCTCACCCACTTCCCCCCCCCCCACACACACACACACACTTCAGGCACCAACTGTGGGTCCAGGTTGTCACCTGTGTTTCTGACTAATTGGCTACAGACTGGAAAGTCCAACAGCTCCATCCTTGATTTTGATAATTTGCTAGAGTGGCTCACAGAATCCAAAGAAACATCTAAATCACCAGTGTATTATAACTCAGGAGCAGTCAGTAGGAAGGGATGCACTGGGTAAGGAAGGCATGGGAAATGGTGCAGAGCTTCCATGCTCTCTAAATGCACCACTCTTCTAGAACCCACCTGGAATCTCATCCTTTTGGGATCTTATGGAGGCTTCTTTACATAGGCATGGTTGATTAAATCAATGGTTATTGTTGACTGAACTAAATCCCCAGCCCCTGTCACCTGGGTAGGGGTGGGGAGGGAAGATGAAAAGTTCCAACCCCCTAATCACAGGGTTGGCTTCCCTGACAACCAGCCCCCATCAGTAGAAGTTTTCCAAAAGTCACCTCATTGACATAACAAAAGACACCTTTATTGTTCTCATCACAAGAAATTCCAAGAGTTTTAGAAAATCTGCCAGGAAAGGGGACAAAGACTAGCATCTATTTCGTATTATAAACCACAATGTCACAGTGTACTAATCAAGTAAAAATGTCTTCAGTTGGCTGATAATTTGAGATCATAATTTGGTGTAGAGATTAAGCAGGAGACAGGTATCATCTTTGTGATACTACACAATGAATCTATCCCCCCATTTAGTCTACTGTTTTTTTCTGCTCTCTTCTACCCTCAGTTTAGAAGGCTATATATGGATGAATGACACTGTGATGTAGTTTAGAAAGGGTACTGTAACAGTGTTTCCTATATAAAGATCATATAATTATATTTTGATATCATATTTGAGATACACTTGATAGATATTTTGAAATCAGAGAAGAATGAATGAGGAGGTTCAAAACACACTATCCCAAAATATGGCAATTTGGCACACCAAAAATTTCAACATGAAGGAATTTGAGGAAAGGCGGGTGTACAAAGGACTCTGCTTCCCCACTGAAGCAGATCATAAACCCCTCATGTGAGAAGTGCCCTCCCAATCCCAGAAGAAAAGAACATCCTTATCTCAGAACACAGAGGAATACTCAGAGGAACAGGCCTTACTAAGTTTCCCCAGTTTATGAAAAGTTTCCCTTTGCTCATATACTTTTGTCCTGTCACATTTTAGCAAAATTTTCTACTCTTCATCAAATGTAGTTTAAAAGCATTTTTTTTCCTGGTCTTCATTTCCTTAGAAGGGCTCCCATGTAATGTAAAGATATTAAATGAATGTAAATGGGTTTATTTTTGCTTATTAATTTTTTTTGGTCTGACTAATTTATAGGATCCCAGCTAGAGAACCTAGAAGGAAAAAGATTACTTTTTTTCCTCCCCCACAGGAACGTCAGAATGGGGTTGTCCCAGCTACTTATATAAACCATGAAATTCTGGCAAGGTGACATTATGTTCAATTTCTAGCCAAGACCTATCCCTTCATTAAACAATCCCCTATATAAAGACAAGTGGGAAACTGAAAATTAGTTTAAGTTGAATAGGATAAATTCATGATGAATTGGTGAGGACTTATGATGAAAATGTGATATTTTTAATTAATTAATAAATTATTTTAGAGAGAAAGAGACAGTAAGCAGGGGAGAGGGGCTGAGGGAGAGAAAGAGAATCTTAAGCAGGCTCCAAGTGCTCAGCATAGCCCCTGATGCAGGACTCAATCCCACGGCCCTGAAATCATAAGTTCGATGCTCAACTGACTGTGCCACTCAGGTGCCCCACAAATGTAAGTTTTTTAAAACGAGTATCATTAAAAACTAAGCTTTATATCTTACATTAGAAAAAGTTTATATGTCAAAGATAAAGCTTCTTAAAAAACAAGAAAAGGGGGCGCCTGGGTGGCTCAGTCAGTTAAGCATCTGACTTCAGCTCAGGTCATGATCTCAGGTCATGAGTTCAAGTCCCACGTCAGGCTCTGTGCTGACACCTAGCTCAGAGCCTAGAGCCTGTTTCAGATTCTGTGTCTCCCTCTCTCTCTGACCCTTCCCTGCTCATGCTGTCTCTCTCTCTATCTCTCAGAAATAAATAAAGAAAAAAGAAAAAAAAACAAGAAAAGGTTTAAAGATTTCTCTGTTCTTGATACTGCATTTACTCTAAAAACAATTATAAGATGAAAAAACCCTTCAAAGATGGTGACAACAAGTCCATTTACAACTTGTAGGAGTTTTATGATATTGGCATTTATTCCACAAAAAATACTACCTTTTACACAGTAAAATAAACATATGTTTAAATTCCTTTAAGCCCTTTAAAGCGCTTTAAAAATATATTTATCATTTTTGCTATTCATTATTTTGGGGGGTTTTAAATTCAGACTTTTCATTAAATATGATGTTGTGAGTCACAAGTAGCCATTATATTTAGCTATAAACTAAAATTACAGGGGTGCCTGAGTGGCTCAGTTGGTTAAGCATCCGACTTCAGTTGAAGTCATGATCTCATGGTTTGTGAGTTTGAGTCCCATATCAGGCTCTGCTGACAGCTCAGAGCCTGGAGCCTGCTTCAGATTCTGTGTCTTCCTCTCTCTCTGCCCTTCTCCCATTCATGCTCTGTCTTTCAAAGATAAATAAAACGTTAAAAAACATTTAAAAAAAGTAAAATAAAATTATAGCCAAGAAATTCAGCTGTCAAAAACAAAAGATTCCATCACACAGTAGAATTGTTGTGATTCTTTGGAGTTTCCATATCTGTACAAACTTTTCCTTCTACTGATCTCTAATTACTATCTAAGATGTTATATTTGAGTACATTTCTAGGTGGAAAACTTAGTAAACCTAGAGCATATTCACATCTCTGTCATTTGGTAAATGAAGAAACTGAGGCCCAAGAGAGTTATGTCACAGGCTCATCCTCTATCCAATTTAAGTGCTCTCTTTGTCAGCAGAGTATTGAATTCTCTGTAGTTCACCCTAAAACAAATGGTAGTGACTAGGGTTAGGTTGTAATTCTGCTGAATACTATTTACCATATCCAACTAACATACAAACGACCAAGGGATAAAAATTTAAATGCTGGCATGTACTTATTTATTGTAGAGGTTTCTCAACCTCAGCTCTATTGATATTTTGGGCCAAATAAGTCTGTTGTGAGGGACAGTGCTATACACCGTACAACATTTAGTAGCATCTTTGGCCAATACACACTAGATGCCAGTAGCACATTCACAATTGTGACAACCAAAAAAATATCTCCAGACATTGCCAACCACTGGTCTAATGTTGGTAAGAAAATCACTGAATCAGGCATTTAAAAAAAATTAAACACATTTCTCATTTCATTTTTTTCACTATAATCATTTTGGAAACCCTCAGAATTTCCTACTTAATATTCTGGCCCTAAACAACATGAATTCAGACTCACTAGAATTGTCTTAAAGTGTTGCATCTCCAATTATAGGTTGTACCAATTAAAGGATGTTGAGTAAGCAATGCCATGGTAGTTAATAACAATAAACTTGGACAAACACTTCCAAAATGAAACCTGAAAACCTATGTTATTATTTTGATTCTCATAGAGTCACAATTAAGTTTTTAGACTTCCCATAAAACTTGGCTTCATGACTTTTGTGAATCCTATAGAAATTTTTCTGATATTGCATTATATTATAAAATATGAAACTCTCCATGTTCCATTTGTCTTCCTAACTATAAGCCCTTATTCTATTTACTGAGAATATTCTTCATAATTCATTCTACATTGTTTAGATCCTTGGAACATAAGGCTCTATAATTCTATCCCTTTTTCCTTCCTCCTCCTTCATCCTTTTCAGTTCTTTTATTTTCCTCATAACATGAAATACTCAAAAAGTAATCAGGGCATTACTGAATTTTTGGGTTTAAATGATTATTGCTAATGCTATACGATGTTCTTTGCTTTTCATCCTGACCTTCAACAAATTTTCTGATGTTCTGAGCAAGATTCCGGACACTGCTGGGAAGATTCCAAGGGTCTTGCTTGATGTGAAGCCTTAACCTTTTTGGACAACTCAGTTTTGGTTCCATTTCCTGCTGAAATTCTAAATAAACATAGAAAATCTCTTGTAAGTCTCAACCATTTACTGAACAGTTAAGAAACCTATAAGCTTCAGAATTCTCTTTCATTCCTGCCATCCTGGAGTATTAGCACGGTGGCAACTCCTCTAGTTACATTACGGGAGAAAACTGGTTAAATCTAAAAAAAAAGTCAAACCTTATTATTATTTTCTTATAAATGTTTAAACCAGTTTAGATTAAAACCAGTTTAGAAACTCTGTTTTCAATGCCTGAAACTAGAGGATAGAAAGTGGCAGCTCTAGATCTTGGTGTGTTGGCTGTTCTGTTTGCCAACACACATCCCAGAAACCCATTCCCCCACCAATGGGCTATAACCAAGTAGGCATTTATGCTGGTTTCAGTAAAAACAATGCAACATCTCTTCACTTAACTCATTTCTATTCATTCTAGTCTCTATAGGTACTGCACAGTTTAAACTTTCAAAGAAACTAAAAGATTCATTACTGATGTTTTAATATATATTCAAAAATTATCAAAATAGAATTAATATTAAGGAGATTATGAAGCATGAGCAGCCATTTTCTTCTTAAATTATGCTTTTGCTTCATGACTATATTATTTCCCATTTTTGTTTCCCAATTGCTTCTAATAATGATTTTTTAAGCCTTACCTTGTAATCCTTGCCCTGGTGTGAGGTACTTGGTTTGCTCAAAGGCCCTTACAACAGCCTGCCCTTTTAGGAGATTGGTGATCGAATCCACCTATCATAACAGCAGAGATTTCTGAAAGTTATATACTTCTCATAATATATAATATACATTTACAAAAGTAAATTTTGTAAAATAGCTTTGTCTTAGAGCCACAAATACTTTTGAAATCTCACGATGCCTGCAAAAATCCATCTTTGAATAAAATGTTGGAATAAACTCACTGATAACACTTGCAATATTTCCTACTATCCCACAATATATTAATATAAAATATAAATACACTTTATATGTTCACTTTACAAAAGGAGATTTCTAGAGTTATTAAAAAAAAACTAAAGGTCATCATAATCTTTCACAAAGCAGTAAAAGCTTCTACATTATGAATTTTTGTTATGGATATATAAAATTTTTCAAATTTTTTAAATGTTTAATTTATTTCTGAGAGAGAGAGAGAGACAGTGTGAGCAGGGGAGGGTCAGAGAGAGAGAGAGGGAGATACAAAATGTGAAGTAGTCTCCAGGCTTTGAGCTAGCTGTCAGCCAAGAGCCTGACGCGGGGATTGAACCCACAAACCGTGAGATCATGACCTGAGCCACAGTCGGACATTTAACCAACTGAGCCACCCAGGTGCCCCTGGATATATAAAAATTTTTAATGGAAAACACCAGGGGTGACTGGGTGGCTCAGTTGGTTAAGCATCTGACTCTTAATTTTGGCTCAGGTTGTAATCTCACGATTCATGAGATCGAGCCCCACGTCAGGTCTAGTGCTGACAGCATGGAGCCTTCTTGAGATTCTCTCTCTGCCCCTTATCTGTTCTTTTTCTCTTTCTCAAATAAATAAACATTTTGAAAAAAATTTTTAATGCAAAACACCAACACAAGCACTAGAACAACCTTGTGCTCCTTAAAATTAGGAATAAAGTTAAGCAAGAAAGGTCAAGAAAAATATGAAAAGAAATAAACAATAAAAAGAATAATGCCTATGTTTATAACTGTAACCTGAAGCATAAAATACTGATAGTCACAACAATCCTATAAGTTGGTTGGCTGAAGAGTCTTTATTCCCCTTTTAAATTGTGGAAATTGAGGAGGAGGGGGCAGAGGGTCACATTAAAGCCTTTCCATTCTTACTCCAAGCTCTTTTTACTCTGTCTACAGAAGGGCCTCCTGACAGTTTAGTCTATAGAAGAAAAGAAAAAAATCATACCTGGCTGAAAAGATGCTCAAGACAACTATGTATCTTGTCCTGTTTATCATGAGAAATGCGAACACTGAGGGGAAGCTCATCACCTAGATATAAAAAATAAATCTTCTGTTTAACATGCTAAAATATTTTAATATAAGCAAAATAAGAAAATAATCTTTAAACATGAGCTCTTATTCAATCATGTTCTTATGTTTGGATAAAGAGTCACAAAAGATTTAATAGCAATTAGACAATCAGATGACTACTCTTTGAAATGGAGGTGAGGGGAGCCTGGGTGGTTCAGTCATTTAAGCATCCAGCTTCAGCTCAGGTCATGATCTCACGGTTCGTGGGTTCAAGCCCCACATCGAGCTCTGGGCTTACAGCTAGCTTAGAGCCTGGAGCCCGTCTTTGGATTCTGTATCTCCCTCTCTCTGACCCTCCCCTGCTCATGCTGCGTCTATTTCTCTCTCAAAAATAAATAAAACATTAAAAAAACTGAAATGGAGGTGGAAGTGGAGTGCCTCACAGGAAAAAACCTTGTATATCCCATATCAATGATTCTGTCAAACGGTGCAGTTTAATAATGGTTAAATAGTCAAAATAAACTGTGTATTTCAAAATTAAGATGTGTCCTAATTGGATGCAAAGTCTTTGTTCTTAACACACCCCAAATAAGCTCTTTGTAGGATATTTCTATCTCTCAGCATTTTCCTCATCCTTCCTCTCCCTGCCATCAACTTTTAAGGCCAGTTAAGGAGCATCTACTTTTTCAAAAGTCCTCAGTTTCAAAGCCCTTCCCACCTCCTCACACAATCAACATCTAATGTTCTAGTATAGCCCATTTCCAGTGTCCCTAACATCCTTCATAGTACCATGAAACTACCTAAAATATATATTCAGATCAGAATTCATTTGTTTCTCTCATATCTTTTTAATTCACTCTGTTTACCACCGGCATGAGATGTTGACTTTATCCAACACGTGGGACTGAAATGCAGTATGACTGATAAAGGTGAAAACACAAGCCAATCAAGCAGCTCAATCCCTGGAAAGTATCTACCAGAGGATGAGCATAGGCAAGTGAAGGTGCCTCCTTGGCTGGACGCACCTGAGTCCATCTCATCGCTGTGGAAGTATGAGCTGCACTGGCTGCTGCAGATGCTGGTGAAGGAGGCGATGGAGTTCCTGTTGCTGTTGCAGTCACTGAAAAGAAGGAGGCACATGTCACTTTTGAAGCATATCTGCCAGCTCTTATAACATAAACACATCATGACACAGTTCTACTTATTCATATGTCTAGTAGAAAATTATGAGAAAGAGAAATTCTGTTCAACTCACATTCTATCATACATTAAAAAACAATCATCGAATCAGTCATATTTCAATGTCTTCTACTACAAAGCTGTCATCATCAAGACAGTATGGTATTGGCACAAACACAGACACATAGACCAATGGAATAGAATTGAGAACTCAGAAGTGGACCCAAAAGTATACAGCCAACTAATCTTTGACAAAGCAGGAAAGAGTATCCAATGGAGAAAAGACAGCCTTTTTAACAGATGGTGCTGGGAGAGCTGGACAGCAACATGCAGAAGAATGAAACTAGATCATTTTCTCACACCATGCACAAAAATAAACTCAAAATGGATAAAGGACCGGAACGTGACACAGGAAACCATCAAAACCCTAGAGGAGAAAGCAGGAAACAACCTCCTTGACCTCCACCGCAGCTACTTCTTACTGGACACATCCCTAAAAGCAAAAGAATCAAGAGCAAAAATAAACTGTTGGGACCTTATCAAGATTAAAAGCTTCTGCACCGCAAAGGAAACAACCCAGAAAACAAATAGGCAACCAACGGAATGGGAAAAGATAGTTGCAAATGACACATCAGATAAAGGGTTAATATCCAAAATCTATAAGGAACTCACCAAATTCCACGCCCGAAAAACAAACAACCCAGTGAAGAAATGGGCAGAAGATATGAACAGACACTTCTCCAAAGAGGACATCCAGATGGCCAACAGACACATGAAACGATGCTCAGCATCCCTCCTCATCAGGGAAATACAAATCAAAACCACACTGAGATACCACCTCACGCCAGTCAGAGTGGCTAAAATGAGCAAATCAGAGAACTCTAGATGCTGGCGAGGATGTGGAGAAACGGGCACCCTCCTACACTGTTGGTGGGAATGTAAACTGGTACAGCCCCTCTGGAAAACAGTGTGGAGGTTCCTCAGGAAACTAACAATAGAACTCCCCTATGACCCAGCAATAGCACTGCTAGGAATTTACCCAAGGGATACAGAAATGCTGAGGCATAGGAGCACATGTACCCCAATGTTCATAGCAGCACTCTCCACAATAGCTAAAACATGGAAAGAGCCTAAGTGTCCATCAACAGATGAATGGATCAAGAAGATGTGGTTTATCTATACCATGGAATACTACATGGCAATGAGAAACAATGAAATCTGGCCATGTGTAGCAACATGGATGGACCTTGAGGGTGTTGTGCTTAGCAAAATAAGTCAGGCAGAGAAGGACAAATACCATATCTTTGCACGTATAGGAGGATTAGGAGGAACTTAACAGAGGACCAAGGGGGAGAAGAAGGGGGAGAAATAGTGGGGGAGAGGGAAAGAGGCAAACCACGAAAGACTTTTGAATACTGAAAACAAACTGAGGACTGATGGGTGTGGGGGGAAGGGGGGAAATGGGCATGGAGGAGGGCACTTGTGGGGATGAGCGCTGGGTGTTATACGGAAACCAACTGGACAATAAACTATTTGTAAAAAAAAAATTAAATTAAAAAAATGTCTTATGCCATGTAAGCTACTACCAAATGAACTTTTTAAAATGGGAAGTTAGAAAACTAGGAGTCCAACTACACCTCAAATTCTTCATCATCTATTTGATGCTATATGTCTGTAGTTAATTTGTTAATAGAGACAAGGTCATGTTTCATGATCTCTGCTTTTCAATTCTTTCTGGTAGCTTCAAATTCTAATGTATCAGTTGCACTCTGAGCTAACCCCAGAGAAGCCGGCACCTTGCCCCACCTCAGAGCTCAGCACAGGCCACCACTCCCAAGAGGTGCTTGGGAATGGTCAATGTCCCAGGAAAGAATAATTAAAAAGTTGGTGTATGAATATGGATACATTACAGATTTCAGAAAGAGTACAGGAGGCAAAATACATTTTTCCTCTCACAATTGGTAAAAATGACTTAGTTAACTTTAAACTTACATTTAAAATTACTATTTTAGCATGGAGGGAGACTTTCAGGGTAATTTTAATCATCTGATAACTAGAAATTGAGGTAAGAAAGTATTTTTAGATTTGTAATTTCCCAAATGAAAACAACCACAGGTGCCTATTAAACAGCCTACTGGCATCCTTTGAAGCTAAAAGTAAATGAAATGGTAAACATGGTTAATCTGTGTTATATATTATTAAATCTCTAGGAATAATTAACTCTTACATATTCATTAAAATCATTTTCACATAGAAATTGGGAAACTACAGTGGCTGAGGAGAAACTGTGAGCCAGACTACCTGGTTTCACAGGCAAATTATGTAACTCATGTGGTCTCAGCATCCTTACATTTAAAATGAAGTAAGGAGGGGGCAAGATGGCAGAGAAGTAAGGAGCTCCGTACTTGCACTCACGCCCATACATCACACAGAAAAGATCTGAAGCCATTGGAAACCTTAAAAAACCTGAGAGATTGGGAGAAAAAGGACGCAGAATCCACTGAGAGAGCCTTCTAACGGCTACCTCAAGAAACAAGCTAGAGTACACAAGGTGGAGAGTCCCAAATATCACTACGAATAGGAAAATAAAATAACCAAGGTCCCAACAGGAGAGACCAAGAGATACCACTCAAAAAACACTCTCTGAAGGGATAGGCCCTGGAAAGACAAAGAGTCTTCGTGGATATAGCAGCACTCATAGATACAGAGAGCATAACAGGTCTTTAAAACCAGTAAGAGTCGGAAAGCTAACTAAAATGATGAAACAAAAGAGCTCTCCTCCAAAGAAACTCCAAGAAGAAGTGACAGCTAATGAACTGCTCAAAACAGATATCAGCAGCATAACTGAACAAGATTTTAGAATAATAATGNGTGGAAATTCAAGAGGCTCAGAGGACACCCCTCAGATGTAACCTGAATCGATTTTCTGCATGGCATATCATAGTAAAAATGGCAAAATATAAGGACAAAGAGAGAATTCTGAAAGCAGCTAGGCAGAAAAGGGCCCTAACATACAAAGGAAAACCTATCAGAGTAGTGACAGACCTATCGACTGAAACGTGGCAGGCCAGAAAGGAATGGCAGGAGATCTT
>NW_027527951.1:7404165-7432528 GCF_008692635.1 Crocuta crocuta
TATAGGAGGATTAGGTGGAACTTGACGGAGAAACAAAGGGAAGAAGAAGGGGGGAAATGGTGGGGGAAAGGGAGAGAGGCAAACCATGAGAGACTCTTGAATGCTGACAAAAACTGAGGACTGATGGATGGGGGGGAGGAGGGATGGGCGTGGAGGAGGGCACTTGTGGGGATGAGCACTGAGTGTTATGTGGAAACTAATTTGATAATAAACTATTTGTAAAAAAAAATAATAAAAAAATAAAATAAAATGAAGTTAATATGAGAACATGCCTCATAGGGTTGTGCTGGGAATTATGTGAAATCCTCTTTCCCCATGTGTCTGGTAAAAATGTTTTTAATGGTAGCTATTAAATTGTGCTAGACACCTCTGAGAAGAATGCCTTCAGTAATACTTAATATATTTTCATTGTAATACACTGCATAATAAATAACAGCAAATAAGAATTTTTGTCTTTGATTAAAGTAAATAAGGCAGGGCATGCTGGTTAGGACAGCTGTCACTGAGGTGTCAGGAGACACATGGGTTGAAAAAACAAGCAATTCCAGTTAAGGAAGTCCACTGTAGGAGCCATGCTGGAGAGTCTGGGAGGAAGATGAGGCAGACTTCGGAGGGAAGGTGTTATGGGTTGATGGTGTCTCTCCCTAAAATTCACAGCTGACATTCAGTACCCAGGACTATGATCTTGTTTGGAGGAGCATTTTCACAGACATAGTAAAGTTAAATGAGATCATTAAGGTGGGCCCTAATCCAGTATGACAGGTGTCCTTACAAGAAGGGGAAATGTGGACATACAGATACACATGGAGGGAAAAGAACAGGAAGACACAGGCGAAGACGGCCATCTACAACCCAGGAATGAGGCCTAGACCTGATCCTTCCTCCATATACCTCAGAAGAGAAGGCCCCACTGACACCTTGATCAGAATTGTCAGATAATAAATAAATAAACCTGTGCTGTTTAAGCTACCCAGTCCTTGGTACTTTGGTACAGCAGTTCTACCAAGATTATACAGAAAGCATGGAAGAGAAGGAAGAAAGACACAAAGCTGGTCATGGAGGTGAGCAGGTGAAATTAGCTTGGAACTTCGAATATAAGAAGCAAGGAGACAAACACAAGAAGAACTCCAATTCACTACCAATAGTCCAATAATCAGAAACAGGTATTTGAAAAAAAAATTTAATATAGGCTCAAAATTTGCCTATTTGCTAAACATATTACATACTCTGTAACAGAACAAGTCCCCAGGTTAGGTCCACAGAGCCGGAGAAAAAAATCCGTTTTCCAAATTACTAAGATTATGAAAAACAAATAATTTGAAAGATCATGCGGGATCACTATGGTTTTTCTGGGATAGATAACAGCCTGCAGTTATTTTGTGAGGGTAATAAAAATGACAATCAAAAATCTTTTTCAAGACCTTTGTGAAAAATACGGAATCATATCTGACTGTGTTGATGAGATGAGTTCAAGGAATTAATGAATTACCTGTAAGAGTCTCTGTTGCTGACGGTGTCATGACCTGAATCTTCCTGCTCATCTCCCGCCATGTTAAAACAGACTCGTTTGCTATTTCTTTCTCCCTTCTCGTTGTCACTGTCTGTTGGTCCTGTGCACTCTGATGTCTTACGTTCTAACTTAGGAGAATACGTTATGGAAGACAGAAGGCTGCAATGTGATATTAAAAAAAAATAAGTGCATGTTTTCAAACTGGCTACTATGGATAACCACCTTACTTATTTAGGCTTATAAATATTTTTAAGCTGTTTCTTTCATATAAAATAAATATTTGATTGCATAAAAAACAATCATATGGGGCACCTGGGTGGCTCAGTTGGTTAAGTGTCTGACTCTTGATTTCAGCTCAGGTCAAGATCTCAGTCTGTGAGACTAAGCCCTGCACTGGGCCCATGCTGACAGCATAGAGCCTGCTTGGGATTCTTTCTCCCTCCTTCCCCGCTCTTCCCCTGTGTGTGTGCATGAGTGCATGTTCTCTCTCTTAAATAAATAAATAAACTTAAAAAAATGATCATATGGGGCGCCTGGGTGGCTTAGTCGGTTGAGCGTCCGACTTTCGCTTAGGTCATGATCTCGCGGTTCGTGGGTTCGGGCCCTGCGTCAGGCTCTGTGCTGACTGCCAGCTCAGAGCCTGGAGCCTGTTTCAGTCTGTGACTCCCTCTCTCTCTGACCCTCCCCTGCTCACGCTGTCTCTCTCTCTCTCTCTCTCTCCTAGAAATAAATAAAATATTTAAAAAAAATGATCATATGAAGTTCACTTTTTCTTCTCAGAATAACTAACAGAAACAGCACACAATTTAGACTAGAAAACTGTGTTCAAATCCCAGTTCTGTCACTCTCTACTTTTGTTGCCACAGCAAAACTATGATAGTTCACTTTGACATCTATGATATGGGAAAAATAGAACTAGCTCAATATGATTCTGTGACAATGAAATGAGAATATATTCCAGTACATAATGGGTGTCACCCTTTCCCCTTAGCCATTATCACCACCATCACTACCTGGAAAACTTTAAAGTGCTACCAAAATATTAAAATAAAGACTAAATGTGCTTAAATATCCTCCTGGCTTACCCTCAGATAATAAAATCCCATCTACCCATCTATCCCTGCCTTCGTCTTCTCCCAGGCTTCCTCTATTTGACAGACAGAATATCATATGATCAATCCTTTCTCACTTTATACAAGTGATAATGTCATAAGACATTAAGCAGAGTTACATCCAATATAAGGATAGAAGGCAGCAGGGGTAGCTACCCCCCATATCATCCACAGTCTATAGTCACGATGATATGTCACAAATCTACCCAAATGAAAAGTTCTCCCATTTGGCTCAAGGCTAACAACACAATCTTCAGATTCTCAACTGGTATCATAGTTGACGTGTACTTTGGGTAGCATGGATCCATCACTCCGGACTTGAATGTTTGGCTGTAAAAAGTTTCTGTTAGTACTCACTCAAAATTATGCAAACATGGAATCAACTTTTGCTATCAAATAAAATGCTGTAAAACTTGCAAAACGAAGTGAACCGTATCTTAACAAAGGGGTCCTGCATGGCTTCTCCAGGCAACAACTGTCTTCTTGCCAAGTACTGACAGCATTCTGTTCTAATCAAAGCACAAATGTACATATCTTCACACTCATCTTTCCATAGCAAGGTCATGGTTGTTTTATTTCAAGTCTATGAGAATGTCTTATACCTTTCATGGATAACCCACAGTGCCATGCACGGAGCAAAAATTTGTTAAGAGAATTCGTTAATTACTTATTAGGCACATCTATTGTACCATGCATTGTTGTTGGTGCTGTGCACACAGCAGTTTACAAAACAAAAGCCCCTGTCCTCCTGGAGCTTCCCTCCTGTTCTACTGGGAAGAAACAAACCATAAACACGTAAACTATATAGTGTATCGCATGGTGACAAATGTTAAGAAGGAAAATAAAGAAGGGAAAGAAGCTGGAGCTACAACTTTAAATAGTGTAGTCAAGGAAGGTCTCACTGGGATATGACATTTGAATATTTTGGCATCTTATAGTTTTTAAATACAGTTAAAATCAGGGGGCTGCGTTTCAGTGCTCAAGTCCCCATGAAGCTATAAATTATTTTAAACAGAGTTTTCTTATTTGCAAAGATTCTTTCATGTCTTGGAAGACAGATGTGTATTTATTCACTCCTTCTACCCAAAAGCTTAAAACATTAGATTAACTCCAATTACCCAAACCCTATACTGCACAGACAGATGAACTCTGAATGCTAAAGAGGAAGGAGATGCAGGAGTTCTCATTCTGCAAGAAGCACTCTGTGCTTTATGTATCTTTTAAATCAGAAGTCATGGGGCTGAGCATACTCAGTTTTTTTCAAAGTCATATGAATTATATCCACATATTAGCTTTCCATTTTAAACAGCTGCAATGATGCTTGCACTGACCCTGTGGGAACAACTGTTAGGCTAACAAACAAATTATAGAAAACCAGTGTTTCTGACATTACGTTTTTGCATAAAATTTCTAGATTCTTAAAATAATAATGCATAAAGCTTTAATATTTGTGCATATGGAAATAGTTTTCTTTTGCTTTTGCTCATTAAGCTACCTATTACAGGTCTGTTAATTCTCAAAGTCTTGAGCAGGCCAATCTCCTTCTCACACCCTTGATGAATACTTTTGTATATGGTATCTTGCAACCACCTGTGTGTTTTTCTATTAAACTGAGACTTAAATATCATCATCTTTATCATTTTCATCAGACTTACATTTGTTGAGCTCTTATGCCAGTCACCATACTAAATACTGATAGGTATTCATTCATTCAATCCTAAAACTCCCTTATGAAGTAGGTATTACTATGATGATGATGATGATCCTCACTTTAGAGATGGGACAAGTGAGGCACACTGTTATATACATATACTTCGCAAATTAGGAAGAACATCTCCTCCCTGCATATCATTTATACATGCTGGAGGGAGGAGGAGGGTCAGTAGTGCTGACCACCACATCCCAGTCCTCCTGGACACACAACTGGGTGGCCTCCCCTACCCTATGAAGGTAAGAATGACCATGTAACTTGTTTTCACCAATATGGTATAAGTGGAGGTGACATGAGTCCCTTTTAGGTGCAAGGCTTTAAGCCAGTGTGCAGCCTACCACATTCCCTTTTGCTGATGTGACAAAGTGACCCCCTACTGATGGGGACTCTGTCAGCCTGAACCCTTAGTGAGGTCAATGTGGAGCAGAAACCCTGTGACCCAGATGGTCATGGGGAGTGAGCAAGAGAGAAATCCTCTTGCTTTAAGTCTGTGAGGCTTTAGAGTTTTGTTAACATCAAACAACAGCAATAACAGTTGTATAGAAAGGTGGGTATCTGGAAGAATGACATATGTGACTGGGATATAGGAGTATCTACTTTATCCTGGGGAAGTAGGCACAGCCTCTCTACAGAGTAGCCCTTAGTCTGACACCTGGGAGCCTAGAGGGCTAGCTGCAGACCTCAGGAGGAGCGTGAATCCGGCAGAGGTTGTCACGTTCCAGGATCAGAAAAAGGCTAGAGCAGCTGGAGTTCAGGAAAATGGGTTTGGAGAGACTGACAGGGGCAGAATGTGGAGGGCTACATAGACCACAGTGATGTAGTTGATATTATTTTAATGGCATTACAATGCCATTAAATGGTTTCAAGCAAGGAATTGGCATGATTTTACCTTTACAGAGCCTTCTGGCATCTGCTGAACGTAGAATGCATGAGGGGGACATAGCTGGAAACTCCTACAGTGGATACTAGTGAGGAGACAATGGTGACCCATTCTAAGGTGATGGTGCAGATACACTCTGATGTATGACTGACCAAACTCGACAAGGTACTACAGGAGGAAGAAAGAGAAGAATCAAAGGTAATACCCAAATTCCGGCTTGCAGAACTGTAGATGTGGGGAAAACCTGACTAAAAAGAGGGAAGATTCTCATGACGGAGGAGTCAAAGTAGGTTTAGTATAAGGAAACCTAGAATTCAGTTTTGGAAACATCTTGAAGTTACAGATTTAATGTGATATGTCCCCGTGCTTCATAACCCACATCACAGAAGGACTGTGGGAATAAAATCAAACAGTGTGTATACTGATACAACTGTGCCTGGCACATAAGCCCCTACAGTACATGTTAGAGCTTATGAAACTGTGCCTTCTTTTCATACATTTAACAGCACAATGCTTGGGAAAACCTCAAAGATAATTCTACTGTCGGCCCTACCATGCCTACTTGTAAGCCCAGCTCACTAAGGGTCCCCCAATGCTGGTTGTTGACCATTCAGTCTGGGGCATCTGCACCTGAAAAATGCAGTCTGTTCTCAGCTTTCTTATCTTCACTAGCCACCAGTAATCTTTATTCATTCCCTCCATGACAGAATACACAAACTCCATATTTTAAAGTCCTGCCAATGATTTTGGATTATCCACAAATTATCCTTTACTTAGGTCTTGTACCTAAGTGTCATTAACCAAAAATAGCCCATGCAAGGGCAAAAGTATTTAGCTCCTCCAGTGAGACACAGAATCTTGAGTAAGTTCATAAGGTCACCATATTTCATGTTTATAGACAACAAATGTGTCTCTAGTCCCATATTTGGATCTGACTGAAGTAGAAGCATTGAGTGGGATATCTATGCATTGAAGGAAATTTTATTTCTAGGAGAAGGTTCCCAAGTGGCAAGGTGAGCAGATAAGCTCAGTACCAGGCCCTTTCATAGGAATGAATGATTTCCAGAAAGGCCAGCAATGAGATGTTATGAGGCAGTTCCTCTTAAAACTTGGCAAAGTGTCCGAGATCTGCTTCTCCACTCTGCGGAGGCATCTCTGACTGACCGAGAATAATTACTACATGGTGAGAAAATTGTTTGGTAACTAGCTTTTCAAATAATTTTTCAAGCTCAACTGCACTGCAGTGTCTCTGAATGGGGCAAGAGGGACTCCAGGCAGTTGGACAACTGCACTATTTTAAAGTGATTATGTTGCACATTGAATTACGTGGAACATATTTATATTTAGAATTAAATTATATGGTGCACACAGAGAAGACCAAGGAAGTTTCTCAAATCACTTACTCATTTCATGTCATTTTCCTAATAAACATGCACAGGAAGGTAAAGGCTTTTAGGAAAACAGAGTGGGAAAATCTTAAGTAAAAATAGGTAATTATTTTAAGTACTTTTGTTTAATAAAAATAGCCTAACTTCTTTCTTCAACGAGTGCTTTAAATCTAAAGCATTTTAATAAGCCAAGTAAAGGGAGCTCTTTGGCTCTAACTGCTTTCTTAAAAATGTATCTCATTAGCTAAACTTTAAAAAAAAAGTCAGTAAATTCACAAAGGCAGATGAAGTCTGGACAACTACCAGGAAGTGCTGAGTAGTCAATGCATTAGAGGCCTGGTCTCCAAGGTAGTGTCCATGTAGGTACATCAATACTCCTGCCATTGGTGAAGGACTCATGTGAAAAGTGGGAATTATCACTCTTGGCCTAACTGGCAGTGTGGGATTGGTCCAGATGTTCTCCTAAAATCCCTCTGAGACCTAGGATACATGATCCAGTGCCACTATTTATTCCCTTATTAACAAAGACTCTTACTCTGCGCACTTCCTAAATACTTCTGGGGGAAAAACTGGTTTGTAAAATATAACATATCGTGTAATAAAATTCCATTTATTAAATAAAACAAAATATAATGCTCTAAGATATTAACTTATATGTCACATAAGTAATTCTCACACAATCCAAAGTATCATACCATTGCCTAAGAAGAGCCACTCATTCTCTTCACAACCTCAAACTATTTAATTCATCTGTAAGTGGGACAGTCACAATATAATACACTGATTTTATAAGCAGTTTTTTAAAACTAGTGTATTAGACACAGGAAAGCAGAATTTCCAGTCTAAATTAACTCATAAAAATGTCAGAACAAAGTAACATAGTAAATAGTAACTATCTAAAGATAACCTTAGAAATGTGATGCATCTCGGACTTTAAGATAGAAATCAGAAGGACGTAAGGGAGGAGAAGCAAAAATAATATAAAAACAGGGAGGAGGACAAAACATAAGAGACTCTTAAATACAGAGAGTATTAGTTATTATTATATAATTATAATTATATATTATTAGTATAATGTCCAATTACAAAAAAAGGCTTAGAATAAATTCTAAATATTTTACATCACAACTGAATTATCCAAGGAAGTATGGGATAATGTGTGCGTGGATTAAACAATACACACTCAACAGCAATCTAAATCTGTAACTTTATAAAATGAGCACAATAAGAATAGGATAGATTCTACCAACTTCATATATACTCAGCAATTCCAACTCCTTCAAGGACGAGCAAGTATGATGATTTTTTGTATTAACTTTTATAATTATCATCACAAACTTGTAATGTGTTATTATTCTTTATCCTGTTTAATACATGACAAACCAAGCTATCACAAAGCCCAGTTGTTTTGACTATACAGAGCTGTCTTGACTAGCTGTGAAGCATTATCACACACCATGATGTGGCAAATCATCCCACAGAGCTGAGGCAATTGTCCAACCAGCAAATTTTAAAATAAGAATCAGAGTTGACCTCTTTGGAAAAGTTTTTATTTAAAACAATTTTTTTAATGCTTATTTATTTTTTGAGACAGAGAGAGAGACAGAGCACGAGCAGGGGAGGGGCAAGGAGAGAGGGAGACACAGAATCCGAAACAAGCTCCATCCAGGCCCTTAGCTGTCCACACAGAGTCTGACACAGGCTTGAACTCATGAACCCCAAGATCATGACCTGAGCTGAAGTCAGACACTTAACTGAGCCACCCAAGACCCCTGGAAAAGTTTTAGTTAACTTTGCTTCTCTGTTCTTGGTAAAAATTTCCAAATGGCCAGCAGAGCTATTTTAGTTATTGCTCAATAAACCATTAATTTAATCAAAAGGGGAAAAAGTGGGCTGGTCATTGGTCTTATGTATACATAATTTTGCATTTACTCATTTAAGAAGCATGCTAAGAATGTTATATTTTATATTTTCCATACACATCTATTGAGTGCATATATATCAAATACTGTGTTCTGCCCTATGAAGTATACAAGGAGATCCCTATATCTTGTTGGTACTCTTTCAATCATATTTTTCAATTTTCTACTTTCACATTGAGCCCATTTAGTGTTTTCTAGAAGACAAAATTTTGTCTCTCTCTTCTCTGGTATTAAATGTATCATTAAAATATATATCTATGTATTTATCATGTTACATCAGTTTTAAGGTATTGGAATAAAGAGGATCTATGTGATTCTCAAACACACACACACACATACACACAATCCTACATTTCTATAAACAAAAGAGAGAATGATGGCTGTTATAGAAAGTCACATTTTCTATAGCTATTTTATTAGGAACATTTAAAAGTACAGTAAATAAAATACTTACTCATCGATTTGGCAAACACACATCTCCACCTCTTTCAGTGCAGTCTGAAGTTTGCCCAACAGTTTCTGATAAATATCTTGAGTTTCTAGGTCTTCCTCTTTTAACAAATACCGGAGCCCATGCCCATCCTGCTGTCCAAGAGACAGACCTGAAGGGGCTGCCATGGTTGTGATTGTATGCTGAATGTACACCATAGGGCTCAGTTTCCCTGGGGAGTTAAAATCATTCCAGAATAATACGATCTTTGACTTATAATAATGATCCAGTGCAATTCATTCTAGACACCCAAGTTTGCATAAAATAAAATGCCAAGCCAATGCTGAATTTCATTTCAGGAATTAAAGCTTCTGGGAGTTGTGATTAAAATATGATTCAATCTCATACCCTACTGTGATGGTGTGGAATGGCACTGCGCTGAAGTAGCTTCTCCTGTGTTTTTTTCATAGTTACGGGGCCATTTCAGACTCATGGTTTTCACAGCAGGATAAGCTGTGTCTATCATATATAGGAGGAAGGCAAGAACAACCACTCTTCTTAGAGAAAAAATAATAAAAATGTATAACTCCATTTTCATTTGATAAATGCTTATGTATAATTATCCAAATGAAAATAGAGAGGAATCCTGTCTTTATAAAATTCAGACTTGTTTACACACAGAGGAATCGATCCTATTTCAGGGATGTTGGAATAGTTATAATTGCCTAAAGTACTTTTCATGATTTAAGAAAGTTTCAAAAGCTAACATACCTTGCTCAGATTTATTTTCTTTATCAAGAGAATTATGCTTCCTACTATCCAGTTGAACACCAAATGCACTCCCCAGAGAGGTTGATGTTTTGGGATAGGAAACTTCCATTATGTTGACATGGCAGTTGGTAGGGCAGAAATCACTGCTGTGTAATGGGGAGATTTTAGATTTGGCCTGTTTAAAAGTGGGCCAGGCTCTATTCTTCAGTACCCGTGAAAACTGTAAATTAAAGACGAAATAAAAAGCAGTTAAACGCACAGCGACAACTCAAACACTTCACTTTCATCATTCATCACAAAATATTAAAAAATTAAATCATGTCAAGTGGAATGAGGGAAACAAGTTTTGCATTGTGAAACTAAGTCATTATTTTAAAACCCACACATTCATAATAAAGCAAAGCAATATTGTGAGCAAATGCATAGGATCTTTTGAAACTTTTGATTACAAGTTAGATGCTAAAAGAATTTTTTAAAGTTTTTTAAGTTTTTAAAATTTATTTAGAGAGAGACAGAGACAGTGTGAGTTGGGGAGGGGCAGAAAGAGAGAGAGAGAGATTCCCATGCAGGCTCCACACCATCAGCACAGAGCCCAACATGGGGCTAGAACTCATGAAACTGTGAGAGCATGACCTGAGCTGAAACTGACAGTTGGGTACTCAACCAACTGAGACACTCAGGCTCCCCTAAAGAAATAAATTTTAAGTGACCAATCCCACTTACTAGGACTCAAGTCCACAGGCTGCTAGCAGCTGAGAGTCTGACAAGAAATCATACTGAAATCCAAGGATACGGAGATAGGAACACAATACTTAAAGCAAGCCAAAGCAGCAGTAGAGGATAGCCGTCAGAGGAAGAGTGGATTATTCCAAACATTGTCAGAAAGCAAGTCCAAACCTGAGTCTCAGAACAGGTGAGACAGCAAGGTGTGGCGGTGTTGACCCAGAAGGGTGGACAACAGGCAGAAACAACGATACTTCCCATATCTCCTGCTAAGCACTGCTGAGCACGTGGGTCAGGATCAGCCTGAAGACTGGTGTGGACTCTGCTTTTATGCCATTGAAAATGAAGTGACACTGAAGGAATCTGCATGAGTTCCAAGAATGGCTACCCCACAACTTTGAAACTTGTAATCCAAATCCATTTAATCCTTGCCATGGTCTATATGGCCATCCAAAGTCTGATCTGCACCGAGTTTATTATTTGAAGTTCTCCTCCCCTTGCTCCCTGGGCTCCTTCTTGCCTTCACTCAGGCCTTCTTACATACCATCTACTCATTCAAGGTCTTTGTATAGACTATTCAGTGTGCCTAGAGTGTTCTTCTCCCTTCATTGCCAATCGTACTTCTATGCATCTTCAAGTTCTATGAAAAAATCAGCAGGCCTACCATGAGCCTTCATCTAGGTCCAACTTCCTTGGCTATATGCTAGGGTATAGCACATTGTAACTTTCCTTACAATTATAAATAATTTTCTTATCTCTATCTTGGTGGGTAGTAAATTCCATTAATACCTACATCTGTCTTGTGTACTTCATGGAGTTGAACTGGATTATACTTTCAAAATCAAAGGACCAACAGCCACTGGTTATATATGTTTAGTTACACTTAGGTTATTTATAACTGATGTGATGGTGGGCAAGTCACTGTCTTGTTACCATTCTTAGTAAAATAAAGAATATGGATAAAATAATCTCTGTGCTCTCTTCTTGCTTGAAAACAATAAGCAGATCGTATTTATTTATTCGAACAGAGTAGTAATTTGGGCACTGAAAGATTAAAAATTAAGACTGGTTACCATATAACGTTTTTCGGTTTAATTTAAAAATATTTAAAAATAAAGATGTGATATCAAAAATCACAACTTACAAGCTCATCATCAGAATATAAACTATTTTATCTGCATATTAAACTGTGCTTTGAAATCACACATCTAAAGCTATGTAGCTCAGCAAAGTACAAGCACACAGTAGCAATTAAAATGGAAGTGGATTAAAATGCAGCAAACTGTCAATAAATTAGTAGAAAATTTGATAATAACGTATAGTGAAAATATCCTAACCACTAAAAGAGCGGAAGTAATTTAGGGAATTACTGTTCTATCCCCTCACTTTACTAATAAAGAAACTGTGACCTGAAGACTTATCTGGGAAAGACCTCAAATTTAAGGCCAGATGCAAACTCGCAGTCGGAGGTGCTTTCCATTGTAGTTGTAGGACAAAAATCTCAGATGAGGCCCCGCGGCACACACAGAGGCAGAGAAATCAATTTTACCATGACACAGCATCGACCATAATAGACAGGTATGCTACTTCTGCCTTCTTTCATTTTAACCTTTTACCTACTTATTGAAAAATATAAAGAAAAGCATCTCTGCCAGACTTGCAGTAAATGTTGGAGACACAGCCTTTGCCCTCATGGAGCTCATGGCCTAGTGGGGGACACAGGTGAAAACAATATAATATTTTTCTTTGTAACCATTATATTATTACAAGTATATGTAATGTACATGTATAAATATGTGTACAACTATATGCGTCTATAACAATTATACAATAAATATGATAGCCAGGACAATTAGAAATTTGATTAGTGCTAGGAAGGAAGTGAGCAGTGACGGGCTATGGTGTTACCAGAGTGATCAGGTAGACAAGGGGGAAGGTTGCCATTCCAGCGCAACCAGATTCCTGTAGCTTTCCAACATGCACTGCAGTACAAATGCCTATGGACACAGTCTGTTTCCTCTCCCTGTACACTCAGGAGGGGTGTGTAACCACGACCAAATGGCTGGAACTCTTTCAAAGAGTGCTTAAGTCCTTTCTCAGAAAACAAAGAGGCTTACGAAAGCGGTGCTA
This sequence comes from Crocuta crocuta, assembly GCF_008692635.1. Lineage (NCBI taxonomy): Eukaryota > Metazoa > Chordata > Mammalia > Carnivora > Hyaenidae > Crocuta > Crocuta crocuta. The sequence continues at coordinate 7,416,743 of NW_027527951.1, forward strand.
TCTTTCATCTGAGGGTGTCCCTAGAAAAGGGGAGGTGCAGGAGGGACCCCCACAGTCCTAGAAATGGGTCCTAGAAATGTGTTAAATAGATTTTGCAGATCAAAAATGTACTCCTAGAGTGCATGCTCTAATATTTAATTGTGACACCTTCCTGTAACGAAAACCTAAAGTGAGGAAGGCACGGTTCCTGCGACTGTAGAACACACACAGGAATGTACTCTAGTCAGGTCACCCGGTGGTAAGTGGCCTCGCCAACATGAACCCAGCATCTTATTTAGAAACATCAAAAAGAATACTTAACTTGTTAATCTGCTTTGGAGATGCTCACAGAGACAAGAAAAAAAAAAAAAAAGCTCTTTTCCATAAACGAAAATTTCAATTTTGCAATAAAGAAATGTACAGAGTATGGGGGAAGATGAGCTGGATGGATGGCAGTTTAGACCTTTCCTGGGTAGAGTAGCCCACTTATTCCCACCTTTATTCATCCATCCAACAATTACACATCGAAGGCTTTCTAAACCAGGCTCCATTCTAGGCGCGTGTGGAAACATCACTGAATGAAACAGACTTCTGCCTTCTGAGAGGTTATGTTCTAGTGAGCAGAGAGGCCAACACAAACATAATAAGTCAATTACACCATGCTAGAAGACGATAAGTGCAGCTGAAAACAAAATGGACCAGGAAAGAGGTTGGAAGTTTCAAAGGTAAGGTGAAAAATGCACTGCCAATTGTAATCCAGGTGGTCAGCATAGGCCTCACTGAGAACCTGGCATTTAAGTAAAATATTGAAGGAAGGGAGAGTAGGAATGTGGGTATAGGAAGAGAAGGCTTCCCGGCAGAGTGAACATCCGATGCAGAAGCCCCAACGATGTACATCAGGAAGACAGATGTGGCCAGAGCAGAGAGTGAAAGAGGAAGGAAAAGGAGACAGACAGGAGTAAGGAGATCATGGGTAGAAGGAGGGCGCAGCTCATACAGCTCAGAGACCTTTGGAAGGACTTAGTTCTTATTGTGATTGAGACTCACAGCCCCTCAGAACACACTGTCAGTGGGCAAGGGTGGAAGCAGGAAGACCACTGGTGGGAGAGTTGATGTTGGCTAACTTTAAGCTGTCTGTAATCCAAGCAGTGAGAAAAGGCTGCATGTTGTGAAGGTAGAGCCAAGAGAATGGTATGTGAGAACGAGGAGTAAAGAATTTATGTGAGGTTTTAAGACTGAGCAATGAAGTGGATGGGTCTCATTCTGAGGTAGAGAAAACAGCAAATATGACATACTGGAGGGGCAAGACCAGGAGTTTATTCTGGACATTTGAAGTCTGAGGTATCTGTTAGACCCAAATGGAGAGGTCAGATGGTGAGGAGATCACATGTGATCACCAGGGGATGGAGAGCAGAGAGAGAGAGTAGGGGAGTAAATCCTATGTTCTGCAGCCCAAAGATATGAGAGTAAAAAGGATGAACAAGTGGAAGACACTCATTGTGACTGAGCCATCCAGAAAAGACAAAACCAGGCATAGACAGAAAACTGCTAAAGAGAGATACGTGGTGAACTGCATATTTTGCCAAAATATAGGTCATCAATTACCTTAAGAAGAGCCATTTCAGGGCACCTGGGTGGCTCAGTCAGTTGAGTGTCTGACCCTTGATTTTGGCTCAAGTCATGGTCCCAGGATTGTGGAATCAAGCTTTGTGTCAGGCTCCACACTAGCGAGGAGCCTGCTTGGAATTCATTCTCTCTCTCTCTCTCTCTCTCTCCCCCTATGCCCCTTCCCACTTGCATACTCTTCAAAAAGAAAAAAGAGCCATTTTAGTTACATGGAGGGGACTTGAGCCCATCTTGACTGTGTTGAGAATGACAGGTGAGTGAGACGACAGGTATAAAAAGCAAGTAAGTATAGGTAGTTCTTTTGCAGGATAGAGTTCAAGAAATGACACAGTAGGTAGAAAAAAGAAAGGAGGTCAAGGGAAATATTGATTTTTAAAATCTAGACGATATTAAAGTGTATTTGTATATTGATAAGAATAAATAATTCTTGGAAATGGAGCTTCAGGTTTCTAACACTCTGGTAGAGCATTAATTCATGAATTATTAACCATGACAATACATTAAAATCCAATTACAGTCACTTGACAAAAAGTAAAAAACGCATAAAGGTAGGCTACTATTTTGCAGATAATCTCCCATTTCAATTAAGCATAAAACTCCACTGGCATAGAGTTATAAAAATTCTGTATCAGAGGAAGGGAAGATGGGGAAAATTTTACCACAAATTTTCCAGATCCATATATCAATCAGTTTGAGGATTCTGTGGTATTAATAACTAAAGGTGCTTGGAATATTTAAAGTAGGACTTTGGATTCCTACATGCCAATATTTTTGTGTCAACAGGAACTATCTCTTGAAAGCCCATTAAATATTTATATGGAGGAAACATCCCTAATATACAAAATAAGCCCAATTATGGAATTATTCTACAACAGAGAATGAATCTAGAATTAAAAAGGGTTCCAAGGACAATTTAGGGTAAGAATGTTTCTCCAAACAGTACATAGTTTTATGTCTGGATCACCCACACATCCTGCCCCAAGGAGATTAAATGCCTGCTTAGGATTCACTCAGGTCTCCAGTAAGGTCTGAAACTTCTCTCATACATGTGCTAAAAAACATCTGTGGCCTGTGCAGCTGGCCAGAAAGTCCATTATGATTGGGACAGCCTGGCTATAGAAACTGCAGAAATCAACTTGATTCTATTTTTAAAACCTGAAACTTTTAGAGTCAAAACAAAGGAAAGCCAGTCTCTTTGAGATTTTAGTTTCTATGGATACATTTTATTTTACAAAAAAAGAGGGGTGTTTGAAGCCTTCATCTGAAAGGAAAATATGCTACTGAAATAGTTTAAAAGTAAATACATGAAATTAAAAACATAGATCACAAATGCCATAGTTTCTGTTGACAGGCATTTGATTCATAAATGGAGCTAACCTTACATAACCTAGAAAGGCTATTATTGTCTTAGGTATCTAAATTTTGTTCAAATTAAAAATACCCTTGAAATATTTTCATGCTAACCTTGTTTCTCTATCTAGTGAGAAAGACAGTCAATTATTCTGTATTTGTGATCAATAAGGGATGCTGAAAAGGATAGCTTTGAAGGCGTTTAAGTTCTAATTAATTTTCTCTTTATTTCAAAAATTTAAAATAAAAATAAATGAGACAGCATTCCATAGGACAGAGACCTAGTCTGCTACTTGCCAGCTCAGTGACCTTAAGCAAATTCTTAATCTCCTGGAGAAAGAAGCAGATGGTAGGAGTATTCAGTACATATAGCTGTTTCAAGGCTCAAAGAACAATAATGTACATACAAGAGCTATCCACAATACAGTGATATTATTTTTATCATCTAAAATCACCACCCATTAGTCTGCCCATCTCTGCTTTAAAAGCTTTCTGGGCTCTCAGTTACTTCTGAGAAAATGGAGGAAACTTTTTACTTGGCAGGTCATGTTTTTGAGAATCCCCAGCATTTTGGGAAAGACCCTGTCCCTTATGCTTCTAATCCTACCCCCAACATAACATGCTCCAGTTTATCACAAACCATATTTTTGCTAAAATCCAAGGTATGAAACCTTCTTCATCCACCATAACCAATCCATCATAGAGCTGTATATATTTTACCTCCTATGTATTGCTTGGAGTGATCCTTTTCTCTCCACCCTCAATGCTTCTACATGAGACCAAGTCACCACTCTTACAAACAAATCTGACTATTATGGCACTCTAAAATATCACTGGAAAAAATCAGATGTTGTCAGTTTTCCTTTTAATGTCAGTTTACCTTTTAACTCAAATCCTCCTTTCTAGTCCAGGCAACATGCCAACTCTTCATCAATAAAATCAGTCTCATTTCTACATCTTTGCCTTCACTTATAGTATCTCTCTGTACTTGAGTGCCATCTCTACTCCTCTTCACTCTGACAAACCTTTCCAACTTATAGCAGCTAGCATTTGCTGACTATTCAATCCACAAAGATTTCTCCTTTACTGAAATGCTATTGCCCTTGTAATCAGACCCATTCTGTTTAGCTGTGTAGTGAAATTTAGCAGTGAAATTTGAATGATATATACGCTATGCTGCAGTGTCAAATGCAGATATACAAACAAAAAATAGATTTATAATAAAAGTGAGCAAGGCTCAAGTTCCACAGCTGTGTTCAGCTGCATGCCTTTGGGCAAGTTACTTGACCACGCTGAGCTTCAGCCACTTTATCAATGAAATAGATAATGTGTCTCAAGTCACTGTGTGGATAAAATTATACAACATATGCAAACTGTAAAATATCTGTGCAATGCCTGATGCTATAGCAGATTGCTACAAACTGCTGTGTGCTGCATAACTCCAGGGAGCACATAGAGAGGAGGGTATAGGGTGCAAACACATTCAACCAGTTGTCGTGGCACATCCTAATAAGTTAAGTAGTTAGTATTATTATCACTTACTTCATGTATTTTGACCTTCCTTCCATACAGATTTTCGGTGTGGGAGGGCAGCCATATTTAAACAATTACTGCCTACATAACAGGTACGCATTTACTAAATGTTTACCTATTCTTCCCACCTCAACCTGCAATAAATTTGCTTCTGTGAAGTTGAGTTTTTGACTCATGCCGTTGGCTTTCATTAAAGAATGTATTAAAAATATCTGTCACATAAAACAAACTGTTGCTTCTTTTTCAGGGATATGTTTGCAGACACTGCCCTGACAGTTCCTGGTGTCGCCTCTTTGACATTCAGTGTGAGAGTAATTTCAGTGTGAAAGTAAGTTCTTTTAGAATTTAGTCTAAGAAAAGCTTTGCTTCTCTTAAGAAACATGTATAAATTACAGGGATGCTGATAAATATGTAATAGACTGTATTTCTTTTTTTTTAATTTTTGGTTATCAGGAAACTGCAGGTCAAATACAATATTCCACTTTAGCAACTAACTAGAATCTTAGCACTTGCTGACCTTATCACCCTTTTTTCTTGGTGGTCTATACCATCTATTGTAATATAACTTTACCTATAAATGTATCTACTAATTTTCTGCCAATGTCTATTCTCTCTTTCTTCCTTTCATTAGTAAGTTTCTCTGAGTTTTACTTGGGCACATGGATGCCCAGTTAGAGACAATATTTCTCAGCCTGCTTTCACTAAATGACTAATTGGATGTCAACAGGAGTGATGTGTACAACTTCCAGGTCATGGTCTCAATAGGAAAACTCTTTGCTCTCCACTTCTTTTCTCTTCTGAGGGGCTATAACTTAGACATGGTGCTAATGAGCCAACTTTGACCTTGTGGAAGAGGGCAATGTCTTAGGGGAGACAGCAAAACTATAGAAGGAGTCCCAGAAGACTGTTGATCCAGTCCCCACTGGGTTCCCATCCCATTGAACTTTCATGAGAGTGAAAAATGAACTTTCAATTTTAAGCCCATTATATTATCTTGGTAGTTCTTACAGCAGCTGAATCAATACCCTACCGAATATACCCTCATCTTAATGTTTTGTTTTTACTCATAGTTTACTTTTTTCATGTATATTTCTTTAACCTATTTCTACTGGTTTGTTTTTGTATGAATGGGGAGAAGTAGGAAGAAAATTTTTAAAAAAGAGAGAGAGAAATGACCCACACACACTGACAAGTTTGACAACTACAATCTGCTTGAACACCTATCATACTTTATACAGACCCATTTCTGAAGGAGAATTATTCTCTTTTCAAAATATGTTCAAAGGGGAATAGTAATTTGCATTTGTTTCTACCTTTTAATTTTTTTTTTACAAATAGTTTATTGTCAAATTAGTTTCCACATAATACCCAGTGCTCATCCCCACAAGTGCCCTCCTCCATGCCCCTCCCCCACCACATCCATCAGTCCTCAGTTTTTGTCAGCATTCAAGAGTCTCTCATGGTTTGCCTCTCTCCCTTTCCCCCACCATTTCCCCCCTTCTTCTCCCCCTTGTTCCTCAGTTAAGTTCCTCCTAATCCTCCTACCTTTTAAATTTTACTTCAAAGCACTGTCTTATCTTAGAGAGAAAGGAGAAATAAAAAGAGAATCTTCTGTTCTTTAGCAACAACAAAGCATTCATGGAATCTTTCCTGAACTCAAATAGGTGAACTGAGCTTAACAATCATGGAAAGGGAATTAACAGATGTGACAATCTTGAGTATCATTTTTCTTCATGTGAATGGATTTATTAAAAAAAAAAAAAGACAACCCCATTCAACTTCACAAGATAAACATTTTAGGAAATCCTAAAGAAAAATATGGTGATCCTTCTTTCCCATGCCCCACTCCACCTGAGGTAACCAATGTTCCAGTATTCATTCTTGCATTTCCCTATTCTCATACAGCCCTATCTGGACATATATGGGCTTATCTTTTACTATGTATCAGGAGTGTAAAATATACACAATTAACTCACATTCATAAACACTAAGATAAATAATATTTCCTAGGATGGCTGTAACAATTTTTAAACAACCAGCCTCATTTTAAGGGAAATAATTTAATTAGCTAGTCTATTAAAAAAGAGAAAATATCTTACTATAAGATAATTTTGGACTTCAACTTCTACTAATTCCATCTCTAAATTATATCTTCAAATCTATCAAATTTTCTCTGTCTTCCCATCTTCACCATAGGCCAAGCTATCATCACCACTCACTGGGACTATTCCAAGAGCTTCCTCCTCATCTCTATCCCTCAGTTCCTCCTTGCAATCTATTCCTACAGAGGAGCCAGTGCCATCTTTTATAAACCTAAATCAGATGAAGTCACACTCCTGTTTAAAAGCTACCAACTCTTCTGGTTGATGTGGAAAGAAAACCCAAACTCCTTCCAAAGTTCCCAAAGGTAAAAGGCTTCCACAGCTCTTCTTACTGGTCCCTGCCTAAGCCTCCAACCTCATGACTCGCCATACTCCCCTTGACACCCTGGCCTTTTTTTTTTCCACTTTGGGGCCCCTGTTGAGCTTTATTTACTTCTTTGCTGCTCACTCCACTCAAATATAAATGCCCCAAGAAGAAAAACGTTTTCTCCTTTACTGCCATATTCCTGGCCAAGAATATGTGCTTGGCATATAAAATGTGCTCTATAAATATGTCAAATAAATGTACAAATCAGTCAATTTCAAACAGACTGTTTTCTGTGTACTTTCTGATTGAGAGCTCTCTTCCCTCTGTTCAGAGAAAAGGAAAAGAACTATTGACTTCATAATTACAAGGCCTGGATTTACATCCCAACTTTATCTTTTGTTAGCAAGTAATTTAGTTCTTTAGGCCTTGGCTATTATTTTTGGAAAATGGGAAGTAATGACCTAGCTTTCAGGTTTGTGAAGATCAAATAAGTTAATGAATGTAAAGGCATTTTAAAAAATCTAAACTCTAAAATATNATAAACTGGTACACAAATAAGTAATAAAATATCAAGAAGTGAATTAAATTGGACATTTAAATAATTTAAATAATATATACATGTAAGATATGTACACAAAACTTTTATTTACCTTTTTATAACTGGATATTCTCTGACATATGTGCTCAATTTTTTCACTGCAAATGGCACTGAATTTACTCTGAAGGTCAATAGGAATCACTTCATTTAAGGAGTTAAGGCTGGTGCAGTTTTGCACAAAATGATCATCACTTTTAGCCAGGGCTTCAAGAATCTGTAGTAATACACGTACACACACAACAAGAAAAGAAAATATTCAAAATTAGCCAAATACAATTTTCACAATTCTAGAACACAGAGTGACTTTTCCCAGCACACTTCTTTTAACTGCCTGGGATTTCTATGTTCAGTAAAACTCTTGTCAGGAAGTGATGGACTTGTGTGTTTGCCTCTTATGTTTTGCCTTCCTTCCGCTGGCTATAAAAGGTTGCCTGAGGGAAGTGAGTGGACTTCAAAGACTCCCTGCTGGATAAATCAGTATGCTCTGATGTGGGAACACACTGCCTATATTTTAGTCAGTTACTCAGAACATTTTTTTCCCTAAATTTGGTACTTAGAACAACAAAAACTAAGGAAAACCAATAGAATGACATCTTTATTTTCTATGGGAGCCCAGAACAGAGAATGCAGAGAACAAATGTTTGCTGAAAAAAATGAATAAATGACAAGAAATTCTCTTGCTAACGTAAAATCAATGTCAGTTGCAGTGTCTGAGCTCCAGCTGATAAACACATCAGATAAAAGTGTCTGTATGAAATATTTAATTAGGAAATCCTTTAGGATATTTGAATCCATTTGTAAGACAGCATTTTTGTGTGTTTGTGTGTGTACATACCACTGATCACTGAGAATTTCCAATGAATGGAGAATTATGTGTCATACTGATGATTGTTCAAAGACTGCAAGGGTTGACTGCACCCTTACCTGACATTTTCATAATATTGTATAAGACAGACAATGTATAGATGCTATGTTTATTTGAGCTTCCTCACAGAAATCTTCACTTCCCTGTCTTGCAGAATACAGAGTGTGAGTTTTTGGTTTAATCACTATTATACAAAGTAGAGTTCAATGTATCATTAGCTGTGTGAGCTTGGTTCATTTCTTAGTATCTTTTCTTCATGTAGGAAATAGAAATATTTGCAGTGCTTATACAGTTATCATATATAAAATAATCTATGTAATTTTGCAGATTTGAAATAGCTAGAAAATGGATAAAATAATGATAATAACCTGGGTCCAAACTTACATGGATTGCCTTAATAATATAATGTATTTGGGAAGGGGTGGTATTTTGAAAATACAGATTCTATATTAAAAGATACAAAGTAGTACAATGTCATTGAAATTATGCAATTGTTTTGGAAGTTGACTTTCAGAATATAAAACAAAAACATAAAATAATTATTTCTGAAATAGTGCATTTGGATTTCTATATTATTTTCTCCTACTAACATTTTAAAAAATACATACTATTGATGCTAAATCTATCTCAACTACACATACACACATATGAAACAAGAAGTGACATCTAAATAAATAAAAGTAGTGAAGCTATATGTCATATTTATTACCTCTAATACCTGAATCCTCACAAAGCAGATGAAGGGGTGCCTGGGTAGCTCAGTTGGTTAAGCATTCAATTCTTGATTTTGGCTCAGGTCATCACCTGACATTTGTGGGACTGAGCCCCATGTAGGGTTCTGTGATAACTTTGGTATTCTCCCTCCCCTTTCTCTCCCCCCCCAAAATAAATATATAAACATTTAAGTAAATAAATAGCAATGAAATACTACAAGCTCAAACCCGGGGAGTATCCAACAAGAATTTTATTGATTCACCTAGTGAAAGGATCATGAAAAGCAAGCATAGGGCCGCCTTTCACTTATCACATTTTATCCATTTGGATGAAAACTCTTACTCCCTATCTTGCTTTAGCCTAAAGACTAAGGGTGATACCTTCCCAATTAAGAATCACATAAAAATCTTAAGATCTATTCTTAAATGTATCTCTCTAAGCTTTGTGAAATTATATGAAATAAACACGAGACTTGCAGAATTTGAAATGTCTTATAATACATTTCATGACTTCAAACACTTTTCAGAGAATTATCTACATTTAAAAAAGCACCACCTGTCATGAAAACCATCTGAAAGGTATTAATGATACTGAATCAACAGATGTAACAAACTTGGTAAATGCAGAGAAGCCTTTGCCAAATCAACTAACACTCACCTGGGCAAGAGTCCCATCTAACTTAACACTGTACTTCAAAAGAGATCAATAAAAAAAAGGAAGGTTGTATGCATACTGAATAACGGTGGGGGGGAGGGGAGAAAGTTGAATGAGCTAACATCTGAGGCATACACAGCTGTTTACGTTTTGTAAAGTGGGGGTGGGGGAGGGTTTCAGTAACTCTTCTTAGAATAAAATCCCTTGTTTTCCCAGGATCACTCCTACCTTGGCAGTGAGGCTGAAGAAACCTTTGGGCTCGATCATTTTCTCCACCACATTGCACTTTATCCCAGCTGTGCTGTCATACTCGTACACAACACCATATTCCAGGTGGACATTATCCACTGTCAGACTCACGTGCTCCTTCTTCCCATCGATGATGGCCATGGTGTTAAACTTGTCAATCACCTCTGGAACAAGGACAGTTTTCATTCAGCAAGTTTGGGAAGAGTTTTGTTAGTCTCTTGAAATATTTTGAGTATCTCTGAATAATGTTTAAAGATTTCTTTAAAGGATGGCTAAATCTGATATTCTTGTTAACATTTCTGAAAACAAGAGCACTTTAAAAATACATGTTTGAGCGATCCAAATCTCACCACTCTAACATGGCTAGTCTTTGCACATCCATTTTGATCTATCGACCATATGTATGCCTACTTATACCAATACACACATTATACATACAATTTTATAATTTTTATTTTAATTAAAAGCATTCATGATTTAAAATCAGGGTTCCTAAAGCTGCCTCAAATATCGAATGAATATTTGTTCAGAGCAGAAAAAATACACAAAGCCATCCTGAAGAAGTAGAAAGGAGATGCACTAACCATTTATTTCAGCAGACAGGATGCCTGAATTTTCCCAAACAGCTATCTGCAGGATAGCTCATTGAGAAAATTTGTCCTTGTTTGCTATAATAACATTTTCATCTGGAATGTCTTCCTACAGGTTTTGGGCCTACAAACAGTCAGCTGGTATAAAAACACCTAAAATCTCAAGCAAGAAATCATTGAGAAACCTAACAACAAATATTAAATTACCAAAACAGGATATTAGTTAACTAAAAACAGTTAAGTCTTAGGATGGTAAATAGTAAACATAAAAGAAACAAAAGCAGGACAGTGGTTTGTCTTAAAATAACTGAGTCCCAGAATAGCTAGAAATCAATCATCAGAGCATCTCACCAACCCCTTTCACTGTGGCACCAATGAGGATGAGCAAAAAATGACTAACTCTAAATGAGGACTAAAGGGCTCAAGATAATTTCCTGAGATTTGTCCTAGTTTAAGTAAATGAGAAAGTTGCTGTGTCATAACAATCTTGGTGCTCCAATGTGGTTGAAATATTTCTAATACTGCCCATGATCTGAGTGGCTCCTTCCAGGAGTGGAGGGAACACAGCTTTCCCTGGGCTGACCACTCCCGTCTGATCAGTGTGTCCATGTAAGTAGGCTGGTTAGAAAAAACTAACAGTACAATAAAAAATGTCCAAAGACACCTACCAATAATATAAATGGAGAGATACCAGGAAATTTTAAGAAAAGTTTCAGGGACTTCTGTGAAAAGTGTCTAAACAATAATTCAAGGTATTTGTCAAATGCAAACATAAATTTAATTGCCTCTGTCCCTTTACCCTTGGTGAAGAAGCCACTGAATACAGCAAGCTGTATCTGATTTGTTTCACTGAGAGAACAAAAATGATAGGAGTCCTTATCAAAAGATCTCTTTCTCTTGTTTTACATTATTAGTTTGCCTCTTTCACTACCATTAATGTTAGAATACAGTAAAAGTTACTTGAATCAAGAATGTATTTTCAAAGGGACAATAGACCTTCTTTTTAAACTAGGGCTTCAAATTTTTGTGTGCATGCAGATCGATCTTGGCAAAATAGAGACTGTGATTCAGTAGATGGGTGGGGCTGGAATTCTGCATTTCTCCCAGTGATGCTGACGCTGCTGGTCTTTGAACCACATTGGATTAGGAAGGTCTACACAACATTTAAATTCAAAACAGAAAACGCATATTAACTTGGGTTTGAATCCTCATTCTTCCATTTACTGGCTTGGGCAAGTCCCTTAACCTAACAGGCCTCAATTTCTTCCATAAAATAAGGATGATAACAATAACACTTTCATGAGAGTTCCTTTTTTTTGATGACTTTATGATAATCCATGTAAAACACTTAATAAAGTCCCTAACAAAGTATAGTACCTATGACATGTTAGTGACTAGCTATTATTACTTATATATTTCACAAAACATCTATTTGGAGATAATGACTTAAGAAAGTGGCATACAAGATTTTCAATAATTGGGCAAGGCACAGGCACACTGAAAAAGAATAGTACTGCAAGCAAATGAGGAGTGATGTGGGGAACAACGCAAATTAAATATTACATTCCTTTACTGCCTAGAGCCTGTTGACCAGTCCTTGGAACAGGCAAAGTGGCCTTCCTCTGGGAGCTCAGCTGCCTCAATAATGACACTCCACTAAGGGCAAAGGGAATCTTACCCTGATCTCCCAGGATCCTGTAAGTCTACTTTAACATATAAAAAGTCCCTTTGTAAACTTTTATCTCTACCTCCCCCACCCCAACATCTAGGTTGGCAATCATTCTCCAGGATTATGGTCCCACTGATACACATCCGAAGTGTCCGAGGACTGAATTTTTACTAAACTGTAAATAAATAACCTTTTCCTAACAGCAGCTAGCACTGCAAGGTCCTGGAAACTTTGTTTCCAAAATACCTTAGAGATGTACACTATCCCTGACCCCTTCCCAACTTGAAGATATATAACCAGTCACTCTGTACAGCCTCAGTGCAGTTCTTTCTGCCCATGGCTCCTGTCTTCATGCTTTAATAAAACCACCTTCTGGCACTGAAGATGTCTCAAGAATTCTTTCCTGGCCATCGGTTCCGAATCCCAATACTTCAAACCATTATCAAGGAGTAGAAGGAACCCACCTTCTACTTTGCAGTCAAATGCATCCCCTACTTCATCTCCTGGGGGTTTGGAGTTAGACTTTTGAAGGTCTTCTTGAGCACTCTCAATGCTATTATAAACCCATTGTATGGAGTCTTGCTGGAATGAGGAGGGGAAAAGAAACCTTAGAAATATTAGTGCTTCTTAAAATGCATATCCATTTCATAAACCTGCTTTATGAGAGTTGACAATTTATTTATTCTTCTCGTTTATTTAAAGATAATAAAATTTGAAAGATAATAAAATTTTCAAATTTGAGAGAAAATCAACATCAGAGAGTAATAAAAAGTCAATGGCAATTATATTGCTTAACAAACTAATTTTTAGCCTTGAAATTTTATATTCCAAAGATGTTTTTGAATATTTTTGTTTATTTATTTACTTTGAGTGAGAGAGAGCATGCAAGCAAGCGTGGGAGGGGCAGAGAGAGAGGGCAAGAGAATCCCAGGCAGGCTCCGTGCTGTAAGTGTGCAGGCTGACTCAAGGGTTGAACCCACAAACTGTGAGACCATGACCTGAGCCACAATCAAGAACTGGATGCTCAGCTGACTGAGCCAACCAAGCACCCCTTTGAAGATATTTGAAAATAACATGTACTTCCCAAGTGTCTTAATTAAATGCTTCAAGTATATCTTAAAATAAATTTTAAATTCTATTATTAAATAAATAAATGTTGGACAGTTTTCTGAAGAATCAGTCATCTATCAGTATACAAATCATTTAAATGCTCTGCTAACACATATATTTTAATACAGTTAATGCTTTTTTGAATCAAACCAGTAAGAAAATTGGAGGAACATATTTCATTCCATTGGATTCCCAAGTGATATAACTATTTTTTAATCCTTCCATATCGTTAATCATCCTATTTTTAATTAAAATAGCAGTTGTAGTCTTGTCTAGATAAATGAGAGAGAGGAAATGGTTACCAATTAAATGCTTTCAGGTTTGCATTACTTGAAAGTTTATACCTTTCTTAGGTAAAATGATAAATTGAATAGCACTACTGAAGTGTGATATAATTTACATTATCCTTTTTTCGCATGTATTAACATCACAATTGTGTTTAATTACTATATTGCTATACATCATGAAAATCCTAGTTAATATTTGATCATTTGAATACACCTTGGTAACCTGTTGTGGCCCCTAAGGAACCACACACTCTGGTATCCACACCTCTGTGTAGCTCCTTCCTACACTGACCTGAGGCTTGGTCATGGGATCTGATTTTTCAGCATGATGTGAATAGAGGTGATCGCTTATACTCTCCCCTCCTGAAATCCAGATGCCATGCAGGAAGGACCATCTGCTAGAATGGAAAAGGGGGCCATGTGGAGGGGCTCTGGAGTAGAAGGTGGTGAAGGAGGGGAGATGACAAGCCCATCTGTTCCAAGCAGAACTTTCCTATACCAGTGCCTTCACAGGTGCCAACACTCAGTCAACCCAAAGCATCAAGAGAAATAGTCAATCACTGTTGTTTTTAGCCACTAAGCTTTGGGACAGTCTGTTTAGTGGCAACAGATATGTGATATAGCATGTTACTCACTGAGTGAATTTTTCTGTTTATTGCTTTTCTTAATCATGTTACTAACCAACTTCTCTCTAAGAAGGCAGTCAAGGAAAATGAAAAGAAATGAAATTCAAATCAATTTGGCTACTTGTTAAAATTCCAATTAAAAGGGGAAGGTTTGATAATTTCAAAAGTGTCTTTAAAAAATTCATTCAATGATACAGTTCAATAAACATTTATTAAACAATTGCCAACCAGAATAACCTATGAGTCTATGCGTGAATTCCAATTTGTTATACTAGTTTGACCTTATAAATAAGCAAAATTGATGAGCTCAACTTTTTTGTAGGTTCAGTATTTTACAGGATGTCAGTCTTGGCCTATGAGAAAATAACCATTCCTCTTTCTGGTTTGGACATAAAGTCATAGTCTCAAATCTGGAAGAGTACTTGATTGCATACAGCAGAAAAAATACAAAGCCTCTCCTCTAAAGTTGCTTTTGCATTTAATTGATTAATTTGAGAGAATTTTCTCTTATAGACCAATATTCACTTGTACCTTGCAGGATAAGCTTTGCTTATAAATTAAGATTCTAATTTTATTTTTCTATGGCACTTGAAATTTAATCAAAAGATGGTGGTTAGAATTTTAAGCAATGACAAGTACATTTTGGTATTTTAAGAGTTAAATTCAGTTACTTAAATAAATATATCTAAAATGCAATCACAGAGGCTTTAAAAACCCACAGAGACACACAATGACCATTACATATTCTAGAGTATAGCAGGGGTCAAGAAAACAATTCAGACTTTGGATTTCAAAGTGATAAACAGTTAGGTATCTGAAAACTCATATCATAATACAAATGAAAATACCCCAGAGCTCTTTTTAAACAGGTGATAATACTGTAACAATAAAATGCAATCATTTACGCGTAACTGATTATGATTAATTATGCAGATAAAACAATCATCATGAGATTTACAATGCTGTGCTTAAATGTGAACCTAGAAGCAGAAGCCACAAACATCTCTGGCACCATCCTGTGTTGTCCCCTGGGCTTTCTCTGCAAGTGTGCAATGAGACCCAGATAAGCCAAAGGGCAGCTTACCTTCACTGGTCTCCTGTATTTCCTGCAGGCTGTGACATGTGCAATAACACTGGCATGTGTCTCCTTGCTGACATTGATCCCATTTACTTTGATAATACACTGTCCAGGGTGAAGACCGGCTGCTGCAGCCACAGTCCCTTCAAATACAAATAAGAAAATGGTCAAAAAACTAATTTTAGGAATGAGATTCACTTTTATCACACATACAGTATGGAAAGCCATTTTAAATAATAGAGAGTAGCTAGTATGTTCTTGATAAATCTTGTTCTGATAGTAATGCCTTCTCAAAATTTGTCTACTTTTAAACTGGCCATTCAAACAGATTAACAGAACATTCCCCATTTCCCTGAGAATTAGTTTGAAGGGAAACTTTAGCTATTTTTGTCATAATTTTTAAGTTTATTTATTTATTTATTTATTTATTTATTTATTTGAGAGAAAGG
>NW_027527951.1:7432591-7608486 GCF_008692635.1 Crocuta crocuta
AGAGGGAGAGAGAGGGTGAGAGGGTGAGGGGGGGAGAGAGAGAGAGAGAGAGAGAGAGAGAGAGAGAGAGAGAGAATTTCAAGCAGGCTCTGTGCTGCCAATGCAGAGCACAACGGGGCACCAGAACTCATGAAATGGAGATATCATGGCCAGAGCTGAAATCAAGAATTGGAGGCTTAATCAACTAAGCCATCTGGGCACCCCTGAAGGGCTATTTTAAAGTGACCTTTACAATGCTAATCAGTTATTTTCCCTTTCAAATGTCTCATTAGTCTTAATTTTCTACATATACAAATACAAAGGCAAAATGAGAAAGCCAAAACTGTATACCCTATTCACCTTTCTTTATTCTATAAAAAATCCTAAAAATAGTATTCACTTTATTTTTCTTAGAAACATTTATTGCAAGGATATTTTTCAAATTTATAATACCTTATAAATTTCAGTCTTATTTCTTTGTAATTTATTTTTTAAACTCAAGTATACTTAACATACAGCATTATATTAGTTTCAGGTGTAAAGTATAATTATTCATCAATTCTATATTCACTTTCATTTTTTAAAATGCAAATAGTTGGGGGCGCCTGAGTGGCTCAGTCGGTTAAGTGTCCGACTTCGGCTCAGGTCATGATCTCATGGTTCATGGGTTCGAGCCCCATGTTGGGCTCTGTGCTGATAGCTCAGAGCCTGGAGCCTGCTTCAGATTCTGTCTCCCTCTCTCTCTGCCCCTCCCTCACTCACACTCTGTCTCTCTCTGACTCTAAGAAATAAATAAGCATTAAAAAAAAATTTTTAATGCAAATAGTTAAAAGAAATTTTTAAAAAATATCAAGTCAATTAGTAACTACAATTGACTGACTTTGCTAAGTAAAATAAGCATTCAGGATATCTACAAAGGGTCAAGGAACTACAGAATTTTGGAGTACAAAATCAGATAACATCAACTGTCCATCATTTATTTGCACAGATATAGACTTCATATGGAAGTGGCATATCTTTTCAGTGAGTTAAAATTTTCAGAAGCTTTCAATTATTATTATATGATGTTCTGAGCCAATGAACATTTATATAGCACCATTAGTAAATATAATGAATATAATTAATACAAATGATTACAAAACTTATGTTAGAAGAGCCTTTCTTTGTAAGCAACTTCTCCCATGAAGGAATTATTAAACATTAAAAAAAATTTTTTTAATGTTTATTCATTTTTGAGAGACAGACAGAATGCAAATGGGCGTGGGGCAGAGAGATGGGAAGGCACAGAATTGCACGCTCTCTCTCTCTCTCTCAAAAATAAATAAACATTAAAGCATCAATCAATCAATCTAGACTATGGAACTTGGGAAAGAGATCTAAGCTGGAGATAGAGATTTGAAAATTTCCAGCAAGAGGATTAATAAAATTTCTAACAGAAAACAAGAAGGGAGAGAAGAAAAGATGGAGCCAACAGTTAAGGGGTTGATAGATGAAGGGAGCTGGCAGAGGAGAAAAACCTGAGAAGTGTCAACTTAGAAATCAAGAGATGAACATTTCCAGCAAACAGGAGTAGTCAGTTTAAACAAATGCCACCAAAAAAAAAGCTCAATTAATAAAAAGGTTATCAATGTCTACTGTACTTTACATTCAAGTTCATGATAACTCTATGAGACAGACTTTGGAGACATGGGTGGAAGATGAGGAGAGGTGTCTATAGCAATGAGCTAAAACTACAATAGGAAGTGAGGAAGCACAGCTGAAAATACCGACTGGCATTTTCAGGGTAGTTTGGTCATGACAAAATAGAAGTGATTAGAGCATTATTCTAGGGCTGAGCTTATCAACCTTGGGTGTGCATATAAATCACTTGAGGATATCATTAAAATGTAGTTTCTGACTCAGTATATTCTGGGTGGGTCCTAAGCTTCTGCATTTCTTTTTTTCTTTTTAAAAGTTAATTTATTTGTTTTGACGGGGGCGGGAGGGGGTAAGACAGAGAGAGAGGGAGAGAGAGAATCTCAAGTAGGCTCCACACCACACTAACAGTGTGGAGCCTGACTCAGGGCTTGAACTCATGAAACATGAGATCATGACCTGAGCTGAAATCATGAGTTGGACACTGAACCAACTGAGCCACCCAGGTGTCCCAGATTCTGCATTTCTAACCAGATCCCAGATGATGCCAATGCTATATATATGTCTGTGGATCACATTTTGAGTAGCAAGGATCTAGATGGGAAAACAAGAAAGAAGGAAAGATTTTATGTTTGCTATTCTAGGTTAAGATCATTTTGTTTCTTTTAATGGGAAAGAATTGAGCATGTTCACCACTTGTACTATAATAATCCAATGAAGAGAAAAGGTTGAAATTCTAGAAGGGGGATTTCTGACAGCAAAACATTCCAGACTAGGTATCTGAAGGGATGTGATATAGACCATCTATAGAAAGATTCACCTTGAACTCTAAAAAGGAAAAAAAGACCTCTTCCTCAATGGTGGAAGAAAGCTGGTGATGGTGATACAGCCAACAAAAGGTGTGGATGTATAGAAAAATATATAGGACTCTGAGGGCTTCACACCTAGGATCCTGAATTTGTCTGTGAGGTGATAAAAGAAGTTCATCTTAGAAGATAGGAGGCAATTATGAGGAAAAAAAAAAAAAAAACGGAGGTTATCAGAGAAATGAAAAGATTGCTGAGTAGTAAGACAGGCCCAGTAAAAGACAGGATGGTGAACAAGGATGACACTAATTCCACATCCCTGATAGTGTTTTTTCTAATTACTCAGAAGAAACAGCAAAAAAGATGATTAAGTTGATCCAAGGCTAAAGAGGCAACATGGGTAAATCTGAAGAATAATGACAAGAGGACCCTGGTTAATGCTGGCAGAATGACTGAGGTCATTCTGGACCTACCAGGGGGATAAGGCTGGCTAAGGAAGGGATATTATTAACCAGGAGAAAAAAAGAAGGTCAAAAGACTGGAGGTCCCAAAGGAATGAAAATAACAAGCTGAGAATATCAGAGTGATAAGAGATTGGAGTACGAAATTGGTATATTGGAATTTTAGATTCCAAAGGTAAAACTTTAGTTATTGGTGTACTCTAGTAAGTAGTCATGGGAAAGGGCTGAAGAAGAACAAAGGGAAAACCGTTTTCCTTTCTTCCAGAAAAATTACAGTGCAAAAGGCAACCACAGAGTAATATCTTTTCATTTAATATACATCTGAAAGGAAAAGTACATGAACTTTTCTGATCTGACTTCTACCCTTTAGAAGCCAAAAGCACAGGAACTAGATGTGGGAGGATCCTACAACTACACTCCAAAGACAGAGCTCTACTCTTTAAAAGACACTGTAATAAGGGCAGAGTTACAACTTGATTCGTGCAGGTTTTCAGTTATTTTATAGTATTGATAATGTGACTTACTCATTTTGGGCTTAGTGAAAATCAATAAGATATTTGATGTTTCAACTATCCCCTCTCAGTATGAAATGTATCCCATTTCAGTTTTATAATATTAATGACTTGTTAGAAAGATTTTAGATGCCTATTAGTCAATATAGTTTAAAAATCTGAGTGAAAAGAGAAGTTTTTGAAATAAGATTCATTTTTGTCATATACACACTAATGAAAGCAATTTTATAATCTAATAAGGTCTACCTGGTTTGCTTTTGATAATTTTGATTCTGATAGCAATGCCTCTCAAAATTTCCAGTTTAATGTTTGGATTAAGACATTTTACATTTTATATTTCTTTTTTAAGCTTATTTACTTATTTTGAGAGAGTCCAAGACAGAGTGAGTAGGGAAGGGGCAGAGAGAGAGGGAGACAGAGAATCTCAAGCAGCATCTGCACTGTCAGCATGGAGCTCCAAGTGGGGCTCAAGCTCACCAAACCATGAGATCATGACCTGAGCAGAAATCAAGAATTAGATGCTTAACCAACTGAGCCACCCAGGCGCCCCTACATTTTATATTTCTTAGTAATGAAAAGCACGTATGTCTCTTTGTAAGAGAAATACATAGCCTCTTAAGCTTATAATGAGAGTTCTTGCTAGAACAGCAAGTTACATACTATGTAGGATCTAACAGTTGTTCCCTTAAATCATTACTGTGTTAGTATAAAATTTGAAATATACATGATAGCAAAAGATATCAATAGTTTATTTGCCTATCAAACAAAAATATAATAAAACACAAATATAAGTTATTATATGAATTTTATGGTTTCTAAAATGCTTCATTTATAGAAATACTTGAAGTAATCATATAGCAGAAGATTTTAAAGCACACAGATCATTCTTAACATTCTTAACATTCACATCTTCGAATTACGGACAAAAATATAGTTATTTGCCACCAGATAAAAAATACAAATGTAAACCTTAAAATCATTATACCTTTTCGCTAAACTGAAACATGTAGAAAACCAAGATTGGGGGACATCACTCTCTTAAGAGTTTTTAACAATGATAAATATGCCTTATAATTTTTAACAGTTTCTTAGGTATATTTATTTATTTTGAGAGAGTGAGTGAGCGAGAGAGCAAGTGGGAGAGACAGAGAAAAAATCCCAAGTAGGCTCCATGCTCAGTGCTGTGACTGACATGGGGCTTGATCCTCCAAACTATGAGATCATGACCTGAGCCAAAACCAAGAATTGGATGCTTAACTCTCTGAACCACCCAGGCACCCCAATGTTTTGAAGAGAAAGGGAGAGAAAGGGAGTGGGGAAGGGGCAGTGAGGGAAGGAGAGAAAGAATCCCAAGCAGCCACACTGCCAGTAGGGACCCTGACACGGGGCTCAAACCCACAAACAGTGAGATCGTGACCTAAGCCAAAACCAAGAGTTAGACACTGAACTGACTGAGCCACACAGGCACCGCCCAGGTCCCTTAATTTAAGAGATTTTTTAAAAAATCTATTCTTTTAGGAACATACTACCATTGAGCTAATCAAGTAAAAATAGGATTGAGAAAATTCCTAACATGAGCACATTTTGAATATATTTTTGTTTAGCAAGCAATATCCAAACATGCTAAAAAGCTGTTTGCCATGCAGAATGGATTTCTCACCTCTTCCTACTGCATGTACAACTGATGGGCCATACCCTCGGATCTGGAATCCAAGTCCCTCAGCTGAATCTGGGATTTTCACTGTCCTGAAATCAATCAGAAAACAAAGTGAGATGACTTTAACATGCCACAAAATTGGTTAAAACAATGGTGTCCAAACCTTTATTCATTCTTTCAATAAATATGTACTGAAGATCTACTGTGTAAAAGACACCAACTGGGCGAGAAACCAGGAGACAATCAGGGTGCATACTCTCACAAAGGCACACAGCAGCCAAGCACGACAGACTTCCTCAATTGAGCACCGTCATTTGTGTGGTATATGGTGAATAAGGAACAGGCTCTAGGGTCAGACAAAACTAGCTCTGAATCCTCATTTAAGTCACTTGATAGCTGAATAACTTGCATGAACTCCTTACCTTCTCCGAGCCTGAGTTTTTCCACAGAAAGATGATACTAAAACTTAGTTTGCAGGGTAGAGATTAAAAGAGAAATCAGTAAACTGCCCTGAATCATGCTATGAACTAGTAGGCACTTCAATAAAATGGAAGCTTCTCTCCTTAGCTTACTGTCACAAAGAAGACAGTGCACTGTGACTTCTTTATTAAAAGTAATAAACGAAACACAGAATTAATACATTCCTACCCGTTGGGAACTTCATCAAAGAATAACAACAAAAAGCTAGTTATAAAGAACAGATGTAACAACATGGATGGAACTAGAGGGGGTTACGCTGAGTGAAATAAGTCAGGCAGAGAAGGACAGATACCATATGTTTGCACATGTACGTGGATTAGGAGGAAGTTAATGGAGGATGATATGGGAGAAGAAGGGGAAAAACAGTTGGGGAGAGGGAGGGAGGCAAACCATGAGAGACTCTTGAATGCTGAGAACAAACTGAGGGCTGAGGGGGGTGCGGGAGAAGGGAAGGGAGTGATGGGAATGGGGGAGGGCACTTCTTGGGATGAGCACTGGGAGTTATATGGAAACCAACTTGACGATAAACTATTTAAGGAAAAAAAAGAACAGCTGTGTCAAACAGCACATCAAAATAATTTAAGAATGTGATTAACATTAGCATTTACTCAGTGAAATTTTGAAAGAATATTGCATCAAAAGGAAAACCTGAATAAGAAAAGATATATTTTCAACGAATCCCCACTAAAAAGAAGATGAAGGAAAGAAGTGGAGTTAAACTGTGAGGACAAACCAGTGAGGGATATCCAGTTTGGCACTAAGAAGTGAGCTACTCCACAGAAGGAAGCCAGAGATCAGAGAGCAACAGTGAAAAGCAGAGAACACAAGATAAGGAAGAACATCAGAACAATAAAAAAGAGTATTTTAAATTGAAGTCCAAAGCAATGGCAAATGAATACAATGCAATAAATTTTGATGGATAGCCCTTGATGCCCAAGAAACAAAAGTGTTTTCCAAAAGATGATGAATTAATCATGAAATAAATGTTGGCAGCACTTCAAGGGCACGTTAGACAGAGTCTGAAGTTAGGTACAATGGCACTTACTTAGAGGTTATAAAATAGCCACTAGAGCAGTTTGAGCAATGTTGTCCCTAGAACATTCAAGAAAGCCACATATAGCATTTATGCCTGACGGCAGAGCCTGGTATTGCTATCTGAAATATAACCTAGGCAGGCACACCAGCATCCAGTGATAGAAATGTCTGTCCGAGGAAAACTCGAAAGTATTATTATGAACTAAGTTATATACTAAGAAGTGATCTGCATATTGCTGGAGTAGAGGTCAAAGAACTAATTTATCCTTTATCCTTAAATATATGCTTTTTTGTGTTTAAGGCTCTATGCACTTTCAATAGCACCCTGTTACTAGTGTCTTTCAAGAAAAAAAAAAGACGCATGAAAATGGAAAAGAAAAGGGAATAAATACATTTTCTGAGCATGAAACAAAAAAATAGAAGAAAAGCTCATGCTTTTATATGTTATGAATGAGATTTCACTTTTGCTGAAATGACTTAGGGCTTTCTGGCCATGGTGAGTTATTGTTGCTTTTGGATTGTGAGAAATTCTTAATAGTCTCTCAGTTCTTTCTAAGCAAGGTCTTCTATTCTTCTAATATTGCTAGGGAAGGTTGACTCTAATCTTCAAGATTATTATATATTTCTTTAAAACTTTTGTACAAAACACCATGAGATGCATTTTGGTCTATTCTGGGACTCTCTTCATAAAATGATCTTTGGAAAATATGTTTCCCTGCTGTGACCACTATATTGTCTATTTAAGGAAGAATTAAATCCATACAAAAGGAATGCTCTATTTCTTGGAGGAAGTAAGTAAGGAAGTAAGCACTAAATAATCTGCGACAAAGAAAGCTTTTTGAAAAACTCTTTGATGCTATCAAGTATAAAATACATCTAGATTCAAAGGAAGACTTCATTTGCATTTACCTTTCATATTTACTCCTTTTCCACCCCCAGACAGGATACTACATCAAGTATAAGTAGCTATTGTAAGAAAATATGAAAGAATGACTTATAAGAATCCTATATTAGCAAAAAGGAAAAGCTGTAGATTTCAAGCAAATTAAAAGATAAAAAAATTAGTATCCTTAAAATAGAATATAATATAAAATGATATAATAAAGAAGCAGTGAAGAAAATGAAATGAAAGAACAGATAAGCATCAAAGATAACATCACTGGAGTACACACTATCTGCTGAACAGATTACTAAGTTCTTTATTAACCTAAGTTTATTTGATCTTAGAATCTTCATGACATAGGCATTCTTATCATCTCCATTTTTTAATGGATGAGGGTGTTGAAACAACACAAAATGCAAGCAAGTGATTGGAAGAGAAGCTTGTACCTGGATCAGAAATACTGGGTTCCAGATACTGTGTGACAAACACTGAAGGAAGAAGTTAGAGGACCCAGGTTCCAATGCTGCTCATCTAGCAGCTAATACTGGGACTGAGGATTTGCCCCTATATACTTAGTCTTAAAGTTGAGGACTTCAGAAGTGATCTGACTGTTGAAATGTCCAGGATCAGTGAATCAGTAGTTGCAGGATTAAATCAGGGAGCAGTGGGGCCATAGGGAGGACCTTTATGTTTACTAATGATTGCTTCAGACTATTACCCCCTAATGCCTTTCTAATCTATCCTTTTCCTTTACAATGTCCTCAGAGTTTCCAGAGGTAGGCAACGGGGTGAGCCTTATCCTAGACAGGGTTGGACAAAGGGGGAGTAATAGATCAAAATTAGGGTTAGAGAGAAGATACTGTTATTGGTATTCTCTGCCCTCTAGCCCAAAGTCTTCCTAAATTAGAAATTTTAATGTGTCATCTCACTCTTTCCTTGGTAAGTTTTAGCAGCAACCTGGCTGAGTTAATGCTGCAAAATCTAGCTCATTGCATCGCATTTCAAATCCTAAGATAAAGAGTGCACCCAGCTATAGCTGAATATATATATATTAAGGCAGGGAAGAATACTATGTATACTAAAAATATTTTCATAAGCAGTTAAATAAACCTTTTGTTTTTATTTATTTTTATTTTTTTAATGTTTTATTTATTTCTAGGAGAGAGAGAGAGAGACAGCATGAGCAGGGGAGGGTCAGAGAGAGAGGGAGTGACAGACTCTGAAACAGGCTCCAGGCTCTGAGCTGGCAGTCAGCACAGAGCCCAACGCGGGGCTCAAACCCACGAACCGCGAGATCATGACCTAAGCAAAAGTCGGACGCTTAACCGACTAAGCCACCCAGGCGCCCCAACCTTTTGTTTTTAAAGTGGCAACCTTCATTTAACTGAAAATTAATGAAGTTGATTATCACTGTTAATGAGTGATATAATTAAAATTTAAACAGTAATTTTGATATAATCATAATACTTTAAATAGACATTATGCTGAGAGCTTGATATGCATTATATTGATTAATTATTTGGTTAAACAAATCATGGAAATGTGACATGGGAACACTAGACCAGAAGTGACTTACAGAAGAAAAGCCAATGTCTTCCAAGAAATATCCATAATATCCTATTAATTTTCAAAAAACAGATAATAAAACACAATCCTATTTTATAAATATAGGATTGTGTGAATCTGCATCAGTACTTAGAAAAATCAACTATCTGAATTTTAAAAAATAACAATAGTTATTTATCGGTGATATGATTAAAAGAAACATGTCTTCCTTTAGAAAAATCTATACTCTAAATTTGCTATCATCAACATGATTTTTTCTAATATAGGTAGATGGATAGGCTTTTTTTTTAATGGACATATTTCTAAGTATAAGAACACAAAGAAGTGTATTTCACGGGCTGTGATTCCATTTCTTATAAGCACTTAATTATAAATGGTATTGAACCAACTCATAGACCTGAAATTGTTAGAGATGAACATGGGAAATGCACTTTTTTATTATCAAGCGTTCTACTAGTGTTCTTCACTTATAATCAAACTCAACCCAACCCAGACCAGGAAAATTTGGGCCACAAAAAGAAAGAATTATTTCCACTGAAACTACTTGATTTGAGCAGCAAGCATTAGCATTAAGAAGTTTTTCCCATCATTTAAAGACTGGTATCAGTGATGTTGGTGAGGTTTAAATGTTCCAAGCAATGAGACACTTAATTCTTGACATGTATTTAGTTAACGTTTCTATTTTATTCATTTCTGTATAATTTTTTTAAATCCCACATAAATCATACAACTTACTCCCTTGGCTTTGTGCTCACAAGAACTCTTAGAGGCTTTCTGCTGTTTAAGCATGATTTCAGGAAGCAATCCACTTCATTGAAAGGTCTCATAAAAACTAGGTCACCATTAATAGCAAAAATCTTTTTCCCCACTTCCATGCCAGCCATCTAAGAGAGAAATAGCAAAAAAAAAAAAAAAATTAAATCATATCTTAATAAGGAACCTATTTTTTTCCACAGAATTAGAAGCTGAAAAGACCCAGAACTTACAGATTTTTGACATTTTAACACATCTGCAACGTTTTTATACAACTTTACACAATAGAACTGTGGGGGAGATACACAATTATCATTCTCTTTGACCTAGTTTAATATTTGATCACCCATTTATACAGAAATCCACCCCCTTCTTCTATGACTTAACTTTGTACTACTCCTGTGACCCTCTTTCTATTATATCTTATAGTGCTTTTTCTTATTTCATCCTTTAAACTACAGTCAAACCCTAGGTTAATTTTTTTACTGTGTTTTCTATTTATATCCAATTAACTCAGAGAGGTTCAACCTCTACATGGACATCAATGACAACCAAATATGCATCACTAGCATGATAGATACCGTGTAAGTATCTCCAGGGCAGGAGAGAGGGATGGCCTGGAACTCAAGGAAAAGAGCTCCAAAAAGCACAGATTGCCAGGGGCTGAAAAGATGACAAGAAAGACATTACCTCTCCAGCCCACAGGCCATAATTCTTAACCAGTCCTACTGCCTATAAACTACATCCTGCTTTGATTACCAGCTAAACAGATGAAAACCTAGCAAAGGACATTTAATTAATGGCAAAGACAGATAAAGCTGTGCCCTAAGAACACCCGCAGAAAATGTCTGGGAGAAACATTTCCTTCTCACAGAAAATTACTGAAAATAGTCATTTGTTGGCCTAGCCCACTAAGTATGAGTTGACCAGAGTTATTGTTTGAAATTAATGTGCTGTACATAAAACATTGCCTTGCATGAGTCTGTGTTTTGGTAAAAGACAGACACCTTGGGCATTAGCAGATGGGAGGATGGATGGAAGTTTACCGGTAACTTTAAATAGATTCAAAGTTTAAAGCCATGCTTCATTCATTCTCACAGTCTTTATTTAAGATTTATATATTTAGACATTTGCTTGAGGATTAAGCATTGTATAAGCCAGGCAGCAAGGTAAGAATACTTTAAATCTGATATATTTGGGATATAACACTCCCAGTAGGTTCATGAGGACAGGAAATTTTCTCTCTTTTGTTCATTGCTGTATTCCCAGAGACTAGAACACTGCCTGCATATAATAGGTACTAAACAAATCATTCTGAATGAGTGAAGAAATGATCAGGAGATTTCTCTATTTAAAAGGCTGGCGAAGCGTGAGAACATTAATCAGCATTAACCTAACGATAAAGTAAGTCAAAGCATGTGCTTTACTGATGAAAGTTATATATATATGAGTCAAAAGGGATAGGAAAATAAAAGACCTAGCCCTTGATTTAGTGGAAGAGTTATCTGACATATATAAGATAGCCCCCACTGGATGTAGTCTCCACAGGATTCGAGGCAAGAAGGATGAACAGAAGTCCCAGGGTCATGAATGAAACCTGTGACCTCCTAGGAGGTCAAGAAGTTCATAGTTGTAGATCTTTACAGTATCTCCATCCAACTATCGTTGAGTGCATGGACTCTATCACAAATCCCAAGAGCATCTGGTAGAACCTCAGAATAAGATCACTCAGTAACACTATTTTCAATAAAGATACATAAAAGCTGATTTCAACTTGTTTGGAACGTCTCTATTTGTACGACATGGACAACAAATTTAAGTAAAAATGCTAATTTACATTACCTCAGCATTAGACCCCTTTTCTACCAACTTTATTATTGGAACTTTATTTTTGTCTTCTAACCCAAAACCGTAGCTGCCTTCATTAGATTTAATCTGAAATGCAAAATATTAACATTATTCACAAAGCGACTATGAAAACAGGCACAAATCAAACAGAATAAGAGAAGAAAACTTATATAGCATGTTGACTTACTAATAATGATTTGGCTATAACATTTTCCACTACTTTTAAATCATGTTTCATAAGTCGGTGCTTCATATTTGATCCTTCCATTTCCTCATCCGCAAAAAAACGAAAAAGTAGGGGTTCATCTTTGAATTCACTTTTTTCAAGGACTACAAAAAACAGAAATTCAAATTGTTATAATTAATCCAAAATTCAAACTCATTTTCCTTACTCACAGACATTCAGTGAACAAGTTACATTCACAAAGATCCCTATGATATTGTTCTTGCTCTTTCTATAACTTCAAGCTGACGTTCTCTTTAAGTTACTATTAACTAAGGATTTTGAATTTTTAAGTATTTTTTCAATTTTGACTCTTTTGTACTTACCCATCTGTCACTTTCCAGATTAAAATCCAAATTTAAATAAAAGATTATATTGAATCAAGATATGTATGCAATCCAAAACACAGAAACCTACAGTGTTTTGAATTTGTAGTGAACATCTGGAGTATGTTTTTAATATCCTGAACAATTATGGGAAAATTCAAGTGGGTAAATGTTACTCTTATGTGTGTGAGAAATTCCCACTGTGGTCACTTTTGTTCCAACACTTCAAACCAGAAATGTATCTTCTGGGTGAAATGTGATTTTAGTTTCCACTAATTCTTAGTTCTTTTCTGTTCAAAAACGTTTTTCTCAAATAATCTTATTTTAATAAAGATCAGTTTTTTCCCCTTTTATCTGAATGTTAATATTTCCCCCCAAAATCCTGAAGGTTCCTGGCATGCCCTGATGACACAAGGTTTATATTTAGTTAACCTTTTTAAAAATAAGGCTGGGAGAGCCTGGGGGGCTCTGTCGGTTGGGCATCCAACTTTGGCTCAGGTCATGATCTCATGGCTCGAGAGTTCAAGCCCTGCGTTGGCTCTGTGCTGACAGCTCCAAGTCTGGAGACTGCTTAGGATTCTATCTTCCTCCCTCTTGCTCTGCCCCTCCCCCACTCATGCTCTGTGTGTGTGTGTGTGTGTGTGTGTGTGTGTGTGTGTCTCTCTCTCTCAAAAATAAACATTAAAAATTTGTTAAAAACTAAGGCTAGGTATTGATAGACAGAATTTATATTCAGTGTGATCCCAACAGCTGGCAAAATGTTTTAAAATAGAAATCTTCTTTATTTCTATTTATCTATCTATCCTTAATACTTTGAAGGGTGCTTGTTGGAAAAACAGGATCCATTGAACCAGGAAGCTAAAGGAAAGATAATGGTCCCATGGCACTGTAGAAAGTTTGTCTTTATTATGAAACAGACCTCCAGGTCTGGGATTGATTCTGGGTGTAACACTGGAAGAGTTGCTTCAACTTTTGTTTTTTAAAAATGTTTATTTATTTTGAGAGAAGGAGAGAGTGGGGGAGAGGCAAAGACAGAAAGAGAGAGAATCCCAAGCAGGTTCCATGCTGTCAGTGCGGAGCCCTATACAAGCCTCAACCTTACAAACTGTGAGAGCATGACCTAAGTCGAATTCAAGACTTGGTGCTGAACCAACTGAGCCACCCAGGAGCCCCAGAGAAGTTACTTAAACTTTTTGAACTGTAGTTTTCCCATCACTAAAATGGGGAAAACTTCTTCATAATGTACAGAACTAAAATGAGGTAATAAGTGTGACTAAATTGCCATATAGAAAGCAATACAAAATGACTGCTATTTGGGGGGCGCCTGGGTAATTTAGTTCCTGCCTCCTCCTCTCTCTCTGCCCTTCCCCTGTTCTCTCTCTGTCAAAATAAACGTTTTTTTAAAATGATAGCTATTTTATTTCATTATCTTTACAGAGTTCCACATAATAGCTGTTGACTGGATGATGTATGTATTGATCTCTGAATGGAAAATTGGCCAGCAACTTGGGTCAACAAATGAATCTACTATCAACCACAAATTAAACAGTTAATACAAATCACAGTTGACAACAGAAATGAGAATATACTTGAGATCAAGTTGGGTCTTGACTATGTGATCTTAGCACTTTCCCAAAATCTATTTGCTATTTTGCTACTGCTATTTTCTTCCATCAAACAGTCTAACGGGAATGAGAAAGACATCAGTAAGGCCAGGCAAGAGCCGAACTGGTTGTGCTTTACTGACATAGACTTTCATAGGGAAAACTTTTGTTGTTAACTCAATATTTTTTTAATTCAATATTTAAAGATATTTAGATAAAATTACTGCTCATTTATCCCTTAAAGAGAAATTAGAATATTTGAAGGTTTTCAGATTGATATTATAGTTTTAATTCCTTATAATAATGCCATTTCTCCCAATTTTTTTTTAATTTTTTTTTAATATTTTTATTTATTTCTAGGAGAGAGAGAGAAAGACAGCGTGAGCAGGGGAGGGTCAGAGAGAGGGAGTCACAGACTGAAACAGGCTCCAGGCTCTGAGCTGGCAGTCAGCACAGAGCCCAATGCGGGGGCTCGAACCCACGAACCGCGAGATCATGACCTAAGCGAAAGTCGGACGCTTAACCAACTAAGCCACCCAGGCGCCCCTCATTTTGTTCTTTATGGACTGATAAACTCTCTTTCACAACTCATACAGGGCTCTAGGGATAGTGGGATGTAATGGAATTCCTAAATGAATGTATGCTAACCAAAGATGCTCTCAACATCACTGCAAATTTGCTATATTTCCTTCTTCGTAAAAAAGGTGATAACCTGAATGTGACAAACAGGCAGAAGTGTTATCCAGTGTGTGTTTATAAGCATATAAAAGCAGTGAAAAAGATTGTTTGGATTTGTGGAATTTGTAAGACGGTATGAATAGAGAGGGAAAACTAAATCTTATTATTTTTATAAATTTAGGGGGAATGAAGTCATCAAACAGGAAAGAAAATCTTTAATTACTAGCCAAAATGAAACACATTTTTTTCTAGAGATTTAAAATTTTATTCTCTGAGATCATTTTAAAAGCATTTTTTCAGGGTGCCAAGGTGGCTCAGTTGGTTAAGCGTCTGACTCTCATTTCAGCTCAGGTCATGATCTCACAGTTGGTGGGATCAAGCCCCATGACGGGCTATGCATTGATATCCCTCTCCCCACTCACACACTTGTTATCACTGTCAAATAAACATTTAAAATAAATAAAAGCATTTTTTCCTAAAAAGAACAATAATTATCCAACCATATATATTCTCATTTAATCATTAAAATTTTTTAATGTTTATTTTTGAGAGAAAGAGAGACACAGCATAAGCTGGGGAGAGGTAGAGAGAGAGAGACACAGAATCCAAAGAGGCTCCAGGCTCTGAGCTGTCAGCACAGGCTGACGTGGGGACTGAACTCACGAACTGTGAGATCATGACCTGAGTTAAAGCCTGAAGCTTAACCAACTGAGCCACCCAGGTGTTCCTTATTTAATTATTTTAAAATATACTGGCATTCAAAAGAACTACAAGTCTTATCTAAAATTATTTCATTTTTTAAAAAAAGCTATTTAAAAAAACCCCAAAACTTCTAGTTCAAGCTTTTGCTATTCTGAAATCAGTCTAGAAAAATAGAAGGGAAGTCACGGCAACTGGTAGATAATAGTAACTAGTATAGCAATGGCACCAGCGGTGAAGTTGAATGCAGATGTGGTGACCCAGCATGGACAAATGGCAAGACCCATACACTTTTGCTGGTTCATCTCGAAATAACTTAACTAAGACACTGACATACTTGCAGGGTCCTAACAAAAACAAAACAGTGAAATATATCTGTAAGTTTCTAGAATAAAAATCCCTACCATGGTGCATAAATCCATTGTCACAGAGTCCGACGCCAAATATCATTGCCTCTTCTCTGGTACGGCAATCCCCCTGTTAACCACATAAAAATATAACACAACTTAGGCAACTAAAGCTGTTATTCCGTCTTTACTTCACTTGAGGTTCCCAGCATGATATTGACAAAGCCATACATTTATTACATCATACATTACTTTTGTAAGCTCACAATGCACATAATTGCTATATATACACATATATATACCTTTTTTTGAGATTAAGTGAAAAACAAAGATTTAACATTTCCTGACAAAAGCCACAGTGTTTAAATATGAAAACATATGTTAACTAAAATCTATTGCTACCACAAATGATCCCTTTTCAGTCTTATATCTCAATTGCCCAGCAAGAAAATAACCTATATATTGAAAACACACTAAATAAAGTTAATGAAAAATCATTATGCAGGATCTCTGCTTTACTTTCCTGGCTTTGCTCTTTAAGGACACCTAAAGGAACCTCTTAATGTAAGATGAGTTGTAAGACACTAAAGTAAATTGTTTGGCTTAGCCTGTACTTGTAAGCTTCTCTTCCACTATCTTGCAGAAAAAATAATCAGATCATATAACCGAAGCAATAAAGAAAGCCCAATACAACCTTCTGATATGTTTTTATCTAGATAACTTCTAGTTTATTCACAGAAGTATGGAATCATATATATGAATACATAAGTGTGTATGTGTGTGTAAAATCTTACAGTTGTAGATTTTGTGATTACAAAGTGCTTTCTCATCTTATTTCTTCCTAATCAGGTTGGCCCCATATTGTTGCCTGAACTCTGTGTTTATTTTCATCCTTGCTTTCAGGCTTATTATTATTCACCTACAATGCATGCTTTGTATGTTTTGTCCACTCATTTGTTTTAAAGTATCTGTTGTTAATCCTAGCAAGTTTTTCTAATGTCCCTGTGCCTGTTTCTCTCTTAGATAATGATTCCAGTAAGTAGAATAGTTGTGAAAATAAAATCGAGAGAGATTAAGTGACTTGTCCAACTTTGCATTACTACTTATCAGCAGAACCATCATCAGATGCTAGCTTACTGGAGTCCCAGTCCATTGTTCCAATTTCTACTACATACAATTTCTAAAGACATTGTTGTAACAGACCCCTGAGAAAACCTGAAGGGAAAAAAAAATAATTACAACTTGTTCCAGCTTTTGAGTAGTTTATTCTATTCTTCTAATGCTCATATTTGAAAAGTATTTTAAAAAGCCAAAAAGAGAAAACAAGTTGCTCATTGATTTCCACTGAGTCAGAACTTTAAATATTTATTAAGTACCAAATTTTGCTTCAAAACACCTTTCTTCAGTTTTCTCACAGAGTCAACATAGAGTACAAGTTCATGTAAATTCTATGAGATTATAATTGCTATGTGAAACCCCAATTCTGATACCAAGTACAGAACCAACTCCAATGACATGTATTGACCACAATGTTATAAAAGGTTCTGACTCTAGTTAGCCCATTGGATATATGAATTAGTTTTTATCTAAAGATAATTGTTTACTTTCATCTAAAATCTTAACTTCTAAATAGAATACACACTTGCATGAAATTTTAGTGTATGTGAATAAGTACACTTCAGTGATACTCCAATTACATTTAGTTTTCTTGATGTATCTCAGTTAATATTTTAAAAATAAGAACATCTTTCTCTTGAGAAACCATATAGTACAAAAATTAACGTTGAAGATTCTGAAATCAGGTTACCTAGATTCAGCTCCTAACTCTGATTCATATTAGCTATATGTGCTTGGCCAAGCTATCTCACTGCATCTCATCTGCACATGGCAATTAAGAAAAAGGTATCT
This sequence comes from Crocuta crocuta, assembly GCF_008692635.1. Taxonomy (NCBI): domain Eukaryota; kingdom Metazoa; phylum Chordata; class Mammalia; order Carnivora; family Hyaenidae; genus Crocuta; species Crocuta crocuta. The sequence continues at coordinate 7,449,992 of NW_027527951.1, forward strand.
AAACCACCCCAAAGTTTAAAGCAGCAGTGAAAGTAACTCAGCAACTTCTATTTGTCTACTTACCTGTGCAATTAACCAGTCTATCAGTTTGTTGGCCATGACTACAGATTTGTAGGTTCTTAAATGGTAATCTTTATCTCTGTAAAGGAAACAGAAGCCAAAAACATTAAGCAAAAGGACAAGTAATTGCAGGAAAACATGTCATTTAATATCAGTGTGCAACAGAAGATTCAATATAATCTGAATCTATTGTCCAAATTGTGTGCAAATAAGAGAGATTTACAAGGTATACATAATACTTGAAAACTCCTTCATTAGCTCATATCATAAGAGCTAAAACATTGGTACCAAAGCAAGACATTTCTTCTTTGACATTTCCTTTTATACAAGTAAATTATTACTGCTCTATTATCTGGTAATAACTTAGCTAGTAATACAGTATCTCATTAATAAAACAATAACAAAATAGAACTTCTTCCCTCAAAACAAGATAGACTCTACAAAAAAACAAAATCTTCAAAATTGGAGAATAAAGCAACCCCTTTTATTCCTGAATTCTCCAGGAAGGTTGGATTTGCAGCAGAGGATTATTCCTTTGGCTCAGTCACAGTGGCAGATAGCAAGCCTGTCCTGAAGTAAACATGCTGAGAACCCTGTCATTCATTTTGTCTGATCAGAGCATGGACAAGTGACAACACATCCCCAGGGAACCAAGGAAATCAGCACACTGTACATCAGCCTCTCCTTTCACCAGACTTCTCAGATCTGAGAAATCTTTCAAAGTTAAGTTAGATACCAACAAAGTACTCCTGATCAGAATGGGGCCCAAGGGCAGAAATCTATAATTCATTCATTTTGCAGGCCTGGATCAAAGGGAAAATGACAGTCTTCTCAAAATGTCAAAAGATCCAAACCTCAAACAACTTGAAGTGATAAATAATTACTAGCTCTGTTCACAGTTCTTTAGCCCCTGACAGCAATTTACAATTAATATTTACCTCATTCTATCCACTTTCATAAAAAAAAAGTCCCTGAAATACGGTTGAAATTTCTGAGATTTTATTAATAAATACACTAAGTTGGCCAGTAATCAACAGCAGATTCTTTTTTTAAAAAATCCTTTTAGCAGCACCTGGGTGGCTCAGTAGATTAAGTGTACGACTTCGGCTCAGGTCATGATCTCATGGTTTGTGACTTCCAGCCCTGCATCAGATCCTCTGCCTCTCCTCTCTCTGTGTGCCTCCCACACACACACTCCCTCTCTTTCTCTCTCTCTCTTTCACTGTCTCAAAAATAAACATTAAAAAAATCATTTAGAATCTACCTCTATGTTTCTGATACTTCAGTATCCATTTCATTTTGGTTTCCATAAGCATCAGTAAAGAAGGAAAAGGGTAGTCAGGCTATTACAAAACACATGTGGGCCTGTGAATTCTTCACCCAAATCATTTTTCTTTTTGTAAGCTGAGTTCACACATATTAAAAGCATAACTATCATACATTCCATCCATTTTATGTTTTTCCCCTATAAATTTTCCCTTGACAACTCATAAACAATTGTCATTTCTAGCCAAAGAACAATTCCTTCTTATCAGCTCATACGGAATATAACCTTCTTGATAAGAAGTCCCATATGGCTCAAAAATATTTTCACAGTACGTTTTCTCACATACAAAATGTAAATATACACAAGTGACATGAAAAGTGTAACCACTATTGCTTTTTATTAGTTTCGCAGGAAAAACAAATTAAGTAGTCAACTGGTACTGAGTGAAATAGCCATCTTTTAGTACTAGTTATTCAAAATAGTTGCAGGGTGTCTGTGCTAAAATTCTAGCAGAGAATCCATAAATATGGGTTCATTTTCACTTCTTTCCACTTTACAAAACTTGTTTGTGGAAGTGGACAGGGCACGTTCAGAAGTAATTGGTGAGATTCTATTTCTTCCTCCAGGATCTGCACTGTATTCTCTATAAAACATTAATGGGCATTCCAATACACATAAACAGCAACTTCTGAACTTTTTGTTTGTTTGTTTTTTAAGCTCTGAGTTTCTTTGGAGTTGGAAACCAGAATGAAAAATAGAAACATGGCACAACAAACATTTGGATTCTATAGCTATGATCTGAAATGCCTCTTCATTCATTTTGGAAATAGAAAATCCTTTTTTGTTTTTTTTGCTCTGAACATTAAGTTTCAGTTAGTAAACTCTGAATGATATCTGCCCACTGGAAATTAGTGTATCATGACACTACATGCTTTAAGTGTATATGTTACAAAAATACAATAATACTCCTGAACACTTTTATTAGTAATAACAAAAAACTCAAAGTTTTCTGCTCTATTTTTAAAGAGATAAACTGAAAATTAACTATGATTCTACTTCAAAAAAATAAGGCATATCTCTACAGGAGGAAAATCATGGTTGAGAATAAAATTATAAAATTTTACTTATTAACTCCAAAGAAATTCTTAATTTTCAAGTACAAAATATATTCTTTGGATAAAAGACTATTAGTAGGAAATATTCTGAAAATACACATCCAAGTTTCAATTATGCAATTTAATTGAAAAAACTCAATATACAGTAATCATAGTATTTCCAGGCCATCTCCCAGTCAACTATTATTTACTAAATGTTAACTGTGGATCCTTTCATTATCAAATCTGTAATTTAGCATGAATTAATGGCAAATAATTTTAGAAATCAGAATAAAAAGAGTGGAAGAAACTGCATACTTAGAGCCTCAGAAAATGTAGGAATATTTTAAGATAAATTATTACTTAAAATCTTTAAAAGTAAATTCTTCACTTATGGAAGAAAAACGAAATAAGCCAAGAAGTTCCAACTCAATGATATTTACCTAATGTAATATAAATACTTCCCCAAAAGTTGTCCAGGACTTAGAAACCAGACTCACCTTATCACTGGAGTAAACAGACTATGGAGACGGCAATATAATCTCACTCCCTATTATAAAATAAAGATTATGTCAAAAACAAGGAAGATCACTCAAAGGACAGACCAATGAAATTGTGAGACAAATAAATCCACCATCAACATTCTGGAATCCCTATATAATCTCTACCAATTTAGAAGTTATTCAACTATTATACTACATCAGAAAAATAGTATCAATGAAATAATAAAAACAGGATAAAATGTGCTATGAGTTTGTCATACACATACAACATCTGACATATACCTATACAAAGGGTTTTTAAAACTATTTTTCTTAAAATGTAAAATTTCAAGATATAAGTTGAAAATCTATGCAGCAATACCTCATACTACACGTTCATTACACATCAATATAAATTTTGTCAAGTGTGCAAACAAAACTGTCACGTGAACTTTATATATTTACATTATTTTTAATTTATTCAAGTATAATGGCCACTTGTCATTAAATGTGACATAGTTTTTCAATGGATACAATCTTCTGGTTACTGGAATTTCATTACTTCCATTTAGAACTACATAAGAGAACAAAAAAAGTGACTAAATTCTAAGATACTCTAAACAGCAAGAATTGAGAGGTTTGCTTATCTATGTCATTTTCTATGGCACAAGAATATTTTTCAGTCTCTCAACAGCATTTCATCCTGGTGAAATATGACAACATGAATTCTGCTATTGATAAAATGCTCTGGGAGAGGTTGTTACCTTTGAAATCACATCCTGCATCTCATTTCTTGGATAAAATGTTCCATCATCATAGCGAAATCTATATAACATCTGTTCTGGCTTGAATTGATGCTTATCAGTAACTAAGAACATAGAAACAATATATTAAAATACTGACAATATTAAAAGATGCAAATAAAACCAAATAAGTTTATAAAATACAAATTCCCAAATACTGAAACTTGCAGTTTTACTAAAAACTTTTGTTTTCCTAACACAGTAATATTATTTTAGTAAGATTCATGAGAAGATTTTGTTATATAATACATTTACAGTTTCAATATAATGATTTAGGAAATAAATTGAGTTTAGCAACATTCAGCTAGCACAGTATGAGAGTGTGTATAGTGTATTACTTTATTTATATAAATATATGATGTTGTATTTTCTACTTCTTCACAGTGCCATGAAGTCGAGCAAAAAGTGCCCTTTAAAGAGCTGCTAATCTAATTTGTGAGTTATAATTCGATTCTGAGTCCTAGAAGTGAATTTTAGTATTTATCTGTTTTATCCCATAGCAATCAGGCCAAGACCACACATACACCAATCTTGACCATTTATCCTGTGTTTAGAACTCTGGAGTAGATAATGTCATTTCAATATGTAACTTATTCCAAAATTTCAAGTTTTCTTAAACTGAGAAATGCTTTTCTTACATGTCACTTAATTTTTTTTCTCAGCAGAAACGAGAGCAGTCATCCTTCAGTTTCATCCCTGAGATAATAGACTCCTATTTAACTTCCTTTCAAGTTTTCTTCCTTCTAGGAGAAATTATCTTATACACAGTCTAACAAAGACTTTCTTTGGGAAAGAGAAAATCTCAAATTAAACCTCAAAGAATTTATATTTAAATGTTTTATTTACAGGGAATGTAACATTTGCAGAAGAGATAATTTGCTGCAACGGGCTCTATTTTCATGATTAGATGGAAGACTTTGACCTTTATTTTTGTTAAAAATGTTGAAGGGGGAGAAAAGTTGTCAGAATTAATTTCCAGGAACTACATTTGGTGAATCCAGAAGAAAGCCCAAAGACTTATCACACAGAGACACACACACGTATGTGAAGTTTCAGCTATTTTACCCCAATTTATCCAAACTAAGTGCATGGCTTGCAGCCAAGAGCTCGACAGAGGATTCCTGCCAAAGAAAGACAGACAACACAGCCTTTTGGCACCTTTTTTTCCAGATCAAGCCAAAAAGAAAAAAGCATGTGTGAAAGAAAAATACTATTGAGAGACATATTTTGAAATCCTATGGTATGTTTCAAGATCAGTTATTTATTTCTTCTCAGCAATCTACCCTTCTCATTTTTTATCTCCTAAGATTCATTGAAATAAACGATAGTCTTGATATTTCAAAATTCAAGGAAACTTTGAGCCCAAATGTCTCTCACCACAATAAAAGAAGTGGTGTTTAAAATTTCTATTCAAAGTGGAGTGCTTAGTTGTGTGGCAAACTCTTGTGACCTTGACAAGTAATCTTGGGTTAATTTGCAACTCTTAGCTGTTGCCTTGGAAAAACAGTGAATAGTTTTGCACTCAACTGCACTCCCTCAACTTCTTGAACATGGAAAATGGGTTTATGAATTGTTGCGAGTTCAGGTCATTTTATGAGGATGATTGCTTACTGCCATCTTTTAAACAACTATGCGATACAGTGATATTACTAGGGATATCCTGGTAAATGTTTAACAACTGGCTTTCTCCATGGTGGGGCAGAAGAAGTACTGACTTGTAGTATTCACTAATTTCTGTGGTATTAAATAATCCCACACTGGTCAATTTCAAGCTACCATAATAAAGTCACTGAACACAGAGTTAGACAAGCAGTGATACATTATTTAGTAATTCCAGCACACAGAAATAATAGATATAAATAACACCAAGAATGTAGAAAAGGTAGTAAAAGAATTAGGAAGTGATGAGTTTTAATAATACATGAAATTCGGGGTGCCTGAGTCGCTCAGATCATGATCTTGCAGTTCTGTGGGTTTGAGCCCTGCATCAGGCTCTGTGGTGACAGTTGGTAGCCTGGAAACTACTTTGGATTCTGTGTCTCCTCTCTCTGCACCTCCCCTATTTGTGCTCTGCCTCTCTCTCAAAAATAAACATTAAAGATTTTTTCAATAAGATATGAACTTCATTTATAATGAAATTTATGTACTATTTATATAATTTTTAATCTTAGCTGTGCCTCACAACTAGCTTGCATATTTTTAAGAAATTTAATTACCAGCTCTCTTAAGTTTGTACAAGCCAACTTCAGCACACCACTGGATATAATGAATGAGGTCTCTGAATTCTTGCATAAGCATTTATAATGTAAATAGTAGACTCAGACAAGAAAGTATTATCAGTATATCATACGGAAAGCATATGCTGTCTCAACCCAATAACTCCTGGTATAGCAAGGCCTTGCTTTTATGAAGTTCTCAACAATATATGCAATGTGAATAATGGCAATAACAGTCAATTCTTTTTGCATGTTCTCTTTAAAACAGATGGTCCATTCAACTTTATTTTAGGAACTCTATTTTCACTAGAATGTAGCTGGAACCACATACTAATAAAACAAGGATGTATGGCTCATATTTTTCCATTCTAATAAAATTATTAAAGTGAAAATGCATAGTATGTTCTCTTACCAGTTGGAGGGAAACTGTACAGGTTAATTTTGGACACTTAAAAAGGATGATTACTTTTAGCAACAAAAATTCTGTATGCCAAATCTAACATTACCATGGACCAAATCCTGATAACAATAATAGTACAGGCCACTAATGTCAAACTGTACAAACAGAACAATAGGAATAGAGAATACTCAGTACATTATTTCTCAGAAAAAGTTAATCAGGTTACAAATATCATTCTTTAAAAAGATTTAAATTCTCATAAGTTAAATAATCAAAGGGTATTTGCATCCAAAACTTCAAATTAAATTTTAATCCAGAATTTATCTCTTACTTCCTTTTCAAAATTGTATTAGAGAAAAGTGGTGTCTGAGTTGGGGGATAAATTGATGAGGACTGAAATTCTCCCATTCTGATATCCCTTATAAAAAAAATCTTATGCTGTTGATTTTTTCTCTCATTAGAGGGAAGCAATTAAAAATATTGTGAAAGGCTTCCTGGTTGGCTCAGTTGGTTAAGCCTCCAACTCTCGATTTTAGCTCAGATGACAATCTCATGATCATGAGTTTGAGCCCACAGTGGGCTCCATGCTGACAGTGCAGAGCCTGCTTGGGATTCTCTCTCTCTCTCCCCCCATCCCCACTTTCTCTGCCCCTTCCCTGCTCTCTCTCTCTCTCTCTGTATCTCAAATATAAATAAACTTGAAGTTATGAACTGAAGAACAGATCAGACTCTAAAAGACTGTTCATAAAGATACTTAATAAATATTATTCCAACTCTGTACTAACTTACAATTGATGTGAATATGTTTGAGTAGTTATTCACGACTTCAGGCAAAGTAATAAAAGCTCTGTCATTGTAAAGTCAGCAAAATAGTTGTATCTTCACTTTCCAGAACCCAATGCACTATGCAAATAAGCAACTAGTCCTCATACAAGTCCTAGATCACCTTTGATGAAACATGTAAGAAAGAGTGGTAGGGTGGGTTGAAAATAACCTAATAGCCCCTTTCAAAGAACATCCTTTCCCCACACCTTAACTCCTTCCAGCTTTGAGAATAAAATTTCTGTAACATACTTTTATCTATCGTGAGGTACCTCATAGTCAAAATGGGAAAATATGGCAAGCTTAGCGTGTAACTCTAAAATATACTAATAATCTGGGGCACCTGGGTGGCTCAGTCAGTTAAGTTTCTAACTCTTAATTTTGGCTCCGGTCATGATCTCACAGTTGTGAGATCGAGCCACTCATTGGGCTCTGTGCTGAGTGTGGAATCTGCTTAAGATTCTCTCCCTCTCTCCCTCTGTCCTTCCTTTGCTCTAAATATGTACATACACACATATATAGTAATAATCCCACAGAAGTACAAAATGTTGCATTTTTTAAACCTTTTTTTAAACAAATTTAAATAGCAACATCAATTGTTGACAGCTTTAAGATCTTTTTTCTTTTATTTCTAATTCATAATGGTTTGACATCACTCAAATTAACAACTCAAATTAACAATCCTGGAAACCTCTACTGAAATAGAAACATTAAAAGTTATTTTTACAACTATTACATGTTGACACGTTTATACAATGATTACTCTGTCTTTAATATAATTGCAGAGATCTTATATTGATCTGGGAGCTATGCCTCAGTGGCAGAAACTGGGTCATTATTTACCTTGGTTTAGCTTTTGTTTTTCCTGAGCATGCATCTCCACTACATTTCTAAGTTCCTCTTGCAATAAGGAGTGACCACATAACTGAGTTGCACCCAAGGCCATGTTCACAAAAGTGAGGCACAATGGGAAGTGTGCAGTCCCATTTAAAACAAACAAACAAACAAAACAAAAACTCCACCACTCCTTCAAGGTGACCATTAAGAGGCTTCCACTGATGGTCAGTGGGCCTCTACCAAACACCAACACCCTGTGTGGGGAAGAAAACCCAACCTCATCCTCTACCAGTAACTAGACTTTACCTGAGTGAAAAAGTAACTTCTAGAATGTAAGCCACTCTACTGAGGCTTATTTGTTACAGCAGCTAGTGTTAGCCAATACTTTTCCTTCTCAGTGTTCTCTGCAAAAAGTTAATTTTCCCATCCTATTAGATTTATGCCTTTCTGAAAGGAAATAGGTCAACAGCTAGATTGCTTCATGAACAGGATAAAAAGATAGGCTTACAACTACTGGACTATAAGAAATAAAGCTCTTCAGTTCCTGTGTACATACCTTAGAGCACCTGGCAGAGTACCTTGCATGCAGAATGAAGGAAAGAGTCAGTAAGGAAAAAAATAAACAAAGGTATTCATAAACAGGTTTTCCCTTCTTTGTTCTATTGGTAATACATAGACTCTGGAAATACATAGTCTAAATGAGAAAGGAATCTCCTGATTTCTGAAGGTCAATAATTGTATGCAAAACCTCTCTACATTCTACCTAGTTGAGCTTCAATGAACTACAGGACAAAACAAATGCATTCCCTTCTTGATCCAAGTATATACATGGACATGGGGTTAGAGGAAAGGAAAAAGCAGCAGCAAAGAGGAAAGCCATGCAGCTCAACATATTTTGAATTTTACATATAAGTTTTTGGATGATGCTTTCCAGCATACTAGATGCTAAAGGGTGATCTCACAGTGCTAAAGAATCAAGTACAAAATCATATACAATTTATTGATATTATCTGTTTACTCAAAATATAATTATTCATTGATTGATTTACTGAGCAAATATTTATGGAGCACCTATATGTGATGGGCACTCCAAGTATTTACTATATATTAACAAAAAAGGCTCCTGTTCTTATGGTACTTATATTGTGATTGGTGGCCAGAGTAGGTATGGGAGATAAAGAGAGAGATAAAATAAATAAAATAATATGAAAAGTTTAGCGAGTGATAAGTTCATGAAAAAATTTTCAGAAATTAAAAACACAGTTTATTAGAATAATGGGATGAGTCAGAGTGCCACTGAAGACCTGAGTCATGAATACCGAGACTTTGATCATTTCGTTTTCTGCTGTATTTCTAGCACTTAGAAAGGTCCCTGGCATATATCAGGAATTAACAAATAATTGTTGAATGAGAATAGCAAGAACAAAGTTCCTAAATACAGAGTCATCTTGGAGTGTTCAAGGGAGAGACAGAAAGCCACAGTGGCCACAGTGTATGAGTCAGGTATAATACTATGTGCTGACTCGCAGAGAAAGTCAGGCGCCCTATCATGTGGGGCCTTACGGGCCATGGTAAGAGATCTAAACCATGGCAAGAGGTTCTGGTCTTTTCTTTGAGATTCATGGGACCTCAGTAAATGATTATAAGTAGGAGGATGCCTTAATCTTACATTTGTTTCAAAACAAACAGCTGTTATCTGAAGAGATGTACTATAGGGATGGAGGACAAAAGTGGAAGCAAGGAAAGAAAAGATAGTGACTGGGAGTAAGGTGAGGATCGTGGGAGTGGTCTGATTAGGGACCTATTTTAGTGGTAGAGTTCACAGAGCTTGAGGGTATGAGGGATAAAAAGGAATTCCAGATGATTTCTATCTGGATAGATGGTGGTACATTACATTGGTGGCAACCAATGCAGTGGGGAAAAACTGGGAGAATCTAGCTCATTTTCACCCCACTCTAATTTTAAAAAAGTGAGCACTGAAATACCTTATCTCAAAAGCCATATTTATTCATACTTCTCTCTTTTTCTCTTCTTCCACATTTTGCATTAGAAATTCTTCAAGCTTAGGGCACCTGGATGGCTCAGTCAGTTAAGTGTCTGACTTTGGCTCAGGTCATGATCTTACAGTTCATGAGTTCGAGCCTCGTGTGGGGCTCTGTGCTGACAGCTCAGAGCCTGGAACCTGCTTCAGATTCTGTGTCTCCCTCTCTCTCTGCCCCTCCCCCACACATACTCTGTCTCTCAAAAATAAATAAACAATAATCTTTTAAAAAATTCTTCAGGCTTTACTTCTTAGTCCCATGATCACTGCTTTCTTCTGTCTTTGTTATTGATGTTCTCAGCAATCTGGTGCTCTCTCGAAATGATCCCTAAATTGGTGTCTGGATCTCTCTCTACCCTGAGCTTTACACACGCATTTCCAACCTCTTACTGAGTGCTCTCCTGTGGATGTCTCATATCCAACCTGCTGCAAACCTTTTATCTTCTCCCCATTCTGTTCCTTCTCCTGAATAATCATCCCCATCATCTAGATAGAAAGCTCAGAATAACCTGATCTTGCTCTTCTCTCCTCATCTCCCACATCCAACAGGTATCAGATATGGTATTTCTGCTTCACCAGAATCTCCCTGATGGGCCACACCCTCATCATGCCCAAGAACACAGCTCTCAACCTCCCACTGCCAGGAAAGGCGGGGGTCTCCTGGTAGACAGGGCTCTCCACAGTGTCTCAAATGTCTTCATTCCACGTTCCACACTTCTGTATCTAAGGGCTCTAAAGCCAAGTTCTGGCCACTCTTCTGCCTAAAAGTGCCCATAACTTTCTTACCTCCTTCAGAATATGCCCCCTATATTACAGCCAGAGAGTTAAGATCTTCTGGGATCAGATGCGCCTGCCTTTCTCACCACATCCTCCCTCCCCAATATATTTATCCATGAAGTATACTGTCTTGCCATGTGACATTCTGTGTTAGTTCCTGAAAAGGCCACCATGAATTTGACCACTCCTGTGCCAGAGCATCTATACTATTCCTCAGGGTGGAACATCCTTCTGCCTTCTGTCCCCATGAGAGTTCTACTCTCCTCACTGTCCAACCTTACTGGCCTTTCCCTCATGAAACGGTCCCAAATACTGCAGTTAGAATTTGCCATTCCTTCCTCCACACTCCCACACTTAACTGCATTTCTAAGTCTTGCCTGTGTTGTAGTCATTGATGTTAACTTTAGCAAATAAATCACCATAACCCCACACTCCCTCAAATGTAGTTCTGTATTTATTAGTCACTCGAAAATGTTGTTAAAAACACATAGGCATCCTATAATGTGGTGATTTGCTCTATGCTAACTTGATTAATGAAATTAACATACATGCAATCTGTGGATAAATAGAATAATTTAGTACTTAATAAAAGAACTACCATGGTGGATGATTCCATTTTCTAACAATGCTTGTCCTAAGTGAACACCTTCCTCGGGCCTGTGAATCTCTCCAATTTCCAACAGCCACGATACAAATTCACTGCAATAGAAATCCAGTGAAAAAGTTAGTTTTTTCCTCCAAAAGTCTATTTGTACCATGCTTTCATCAATCAGCTATGGAAGGAGTCTCAAATATAAAAAATATTTGCAGTGCACTTCAGCATGCATTTTTTCACATATGTAAAGCTTCATTATTATTTAAATTTTACTCTATTCTAGAAAACAAATCTCCATAGCTTACCTAAATTAAACTTAATAACTATTCAACTTACTGAGACCTCTAATAAACACAAAGGGAAATTTTTTGAGTACTTTTAACTATAAAAAGAATATGAGAGATCCTAAAGATATCCAACAAACAAAATATAGATAGAAAAATAATGACTTAATATAAGAAATAGACTAGAATGTGGCTTTGCGGCACAGAGAACCAGTGTGTTTACTTCTTGTTGTTGTTTTTTTATGTTTTATTTATTTCTGAGAGAGAGAGAGAGAGACAGCATGAGCAGGGGAGGCTCAGAGAGAGAGGGAGACAGAATCTGAAACAGGCTCCAGGCTCTGAGCTGTCAGCACAGAGCCCGACGTGGGGCTAGAACCCACAAACTGTGAGATCATGACCTGAGCCAAAGTCGGATGCTTAACCTACTGAGCCACCCAGGCGCCCAGAACCAGTGTGTTTGAAACTCCAAGAAGGCACACCAAAAACAATGCACACCCCGGATGGTAGACAGAATTCTAAACATGTCCTCTTGTCCCGCTATCAAGAATCCCATCCCTTGGGGCACCTGGGGGGCTTAGTCAGTTAAGAGTCTAACTTTGGCTCAGGTCATGATCTCTCCTTTCACAAACTTTAGCCCCACATCCAGCTCTGTGCTGACAGCTTAGAGACTGGAGCCTGCTTTGGATTCTGTATCTCCCTCTCTCTCTGCCTCTCCCCTGCTTGCTTGCTCGCTCTCTCTCTCAAAAATAAATATTAGGAAAAAAAAGAATCCCATCCCTTGTTTTTGTGATCAAATCCTAATTTAGGTAGTGCTGTTAATGGATTTTGTATATGTAACTAAAATCCCAAATCAGCTGCCCTTAAAATATGTAAATTATTCAAGTGGGCTTGACCAATTAGTTGAGTACTTTGAAGCAGAGTTTTCTCAGGCTGGTGGCACAAAAGTAAGTGAGGAAAACTGAAAGCACGAGAAGATTCAGTGTGCCACTACCGCCTTTGAAGATCAAGGGGCCATGTAGCAAGGAAGGCAGGCAGCTTCTAATTGAGAGTGGTCCTGGCCAACAGTCAGCACAGAAACAGGACTTATTCTTACAGCCACAGAGGACTGAATTCTGCCACAACTTCAGTGTGCTTGGAAGTGAATTTTCCCTCAGAGCCTTAAGATAAGGGACCAGCCTCAGCCCAGCCCATAACCTTGATTTTGGCCTTGTGAGACCCTGAGCACACAATCCAGTATTGCTGACTTGGATTTCTTTCTGACCTATAGAATTATGAGCTAATGAATGGGTGTTGTTTCAAGCCACTAGATGTGTGGTAACTTATTTTGCAGCAATATAAAATTAATACACACCAAAGCCATAGGAAAGTCTTACTTATTTAGTAAATTCATTGTTGTATCTAAACTGTCATCCAAAATGAATACTCCAGCATAAAACCATCCATCAGAACTGTCCACCACATACATCTGTGGTGGCTGTTAAAGGACAGAGAGGATGACAGCTCACATCTGTCACCATTTTGGGGTGGGGAGAGGAGCCCCAGATATCAAAGATAAGTAGGATGATGTTTTGCAACACAGGAGAGCACCAGCCGGGTCGTGATCATTGTTATGGCTGTGTGGTATCCTTAGGAGGACACTAAATATAGAAACACTTGACAATAAAATATTTTATTGTGTTCATGTTATAAAAGCCTGACATCTGAACTTTTACATAAAGTAATGAATACATTTTAGAATGTTTTTAATTTTGCACAGAGGTCAGAGAAGCCAAGCTATGGAAAATGTCAGGAAATTACTTTTCCATTTACTTCAAAACCAAAAGCAATGCATATGGCTAAAGTCAAATAACCAAGGGACATGAAATTCTAAAAATGGATATCTAATCTAAAAAGTACATTTTAAGGCAGAAGAAATTGTTAAAATGCTTTGAATTCTTTTATTAAAAAGGAGCCACCCAAAAGAAAGAAAACTTAAAAAGAAGTAAAACTTCAGTTTTGTCCTCGAATAGCACAAAAATGATAAGAATATCAACCCCCTAGTGCTGTCACAGGATTAAATGAGCTGATAAAGGCCCCCGTACCAGGCACATTTTGAGCGCTTACTAAATATCAGTGGCTGACAGGTGAGTTGAGCTGGTTAACATGTAGCTAAAGCATCATTTTGTTCTGATGTCAGCAGATTCCTGAATGTGTCAAAGGAAAAGAGCACTTCTTAAGTATTTCTATAAATTAGGAGGATAGGATAAAAAAAAGAGAAGGGGTACAAAAGGAAGTTAATGGGTGGCTTTATTGTGGGACCTACTCAAACCACAAGAAGATCCCATTAACATAATGCAAAAGGATTGTGATCCAGTCAAAAATAATCTCCAACCCAGGCTGTAACACAGAGGTAGTATGCTGTTATGGAAAAAGCCACAATGGACATAGCTAAAATTTATTGAGTCTCTCCTGTGTACCAGGTGCTCTGGAGAAGGCTTATGATCATTGTAACTAACATGCACTATGGTCAGGGTAAAGGGTTAACAAAACCCCTGCTTTTTAAATTAGGAAAACTCAACCCTTGATTAACTTTGTAGCTGTTTCCTAGAACCTGATGAAGGCAGGGCATCAGCTGTGCTGCAGGCAGCAGTCTTATGGTAAGAAGACCCCTAATGGCTAAATGCAATATGAATAAATATCTGGTGAGAAGCCATAGCTTGAAGTGACTCTCTTATAAGTAAGCATGTCCCTATGAGAAGCTGGGAAGTTATGCCTCAAAGGTTAGTATAAGAAGTACTGTCTCCATGGGGCAACTGGGTTGGGCAGTAGATTGTCCAACTTCACAGTTCTGAGTTCAAGCTTCACATCGGACTTGCTGCTGTCAGCACAGAGCCTGCTTCGGCTCCTCTGTCCCCCTCTCTCTACCTCTCCCCCACTTGCACTCTCAAAAATAAATAAACACAGAAAAGAAAGATAGACAGATAAGGAAGGAAGGAAGGAAGGAAGGAAGGAAAAGAAAGGAAAGAAAGGAAGAAAAGAAAGAAAGAAAGAAAGAAAGAAAGAAAGAAAGAAAGAAAGAAAGAAAGAAAGAAAGAAAGAAAGAAAGAAAGAAAGAGTCTTTGCAGCTTGAAGTTTCCAAGTCAAGGTGGGCTCATATCTGTTCTTTCTCTTGCCTGAGTGTCACCTGGGGGCCTACCAATGATGGCGACCCTAGCTTGCTGGCAGCTGTGAGGACCATGCCCACTGATGAAGCTACCCCATGCAGCCCTGCAGGCCAGGGTTTCCTGGCTTATCTTCCTCTAATGGGGTTGGGAGCTGTTGCGACCTATAGTTATTTTGTTGTGTCTACATAACTAATCAAGAAGGCATTCTGGTAGGTATTACAGGTAAGCACTACAATCATCTCCATTTTTAGAGAGGAAAAGAAAATTTAAACTTTCCAAATCTCTCAACTAGCCAGAGGTAGGACCAAATCTGCACAGAGACGGTCTGATGGGGAAATCGGAGCTTTCAAATACTGCTCCATATAGAGTTGACACTGGCATTTACTAGCTGTATGAATGTGGGCATGGTACACTCCCTGATCGTTAGGTTTTGAATATTTAAAAAATATAAAGGTTTTAACTCTTACATATGCATTTGAGGATTAGAAAGAATGTATAGGAAAAAGCCAGCACAGGGACTGGCCTAATCAGTGGTACCTGAAGGTGGCCGCCCTTCCCTTCAGCCCTGTGGGCTGAACTCAGCAGATATTCTACATACATAAGGGCACAGAGCCAATCTATGCTAAAAGCTCAGGTGACTTCCCTGCCTGTTGCTCTGTGCCAGGCTCCTTGCATGCCCTACTTTTCCAGACTCCTCATCGATAGGCCTTCATGCTGAGCCCAGCTGTCAAAGTTCTGAATTAATTGCCAGGTTAGACTGTATGTCTTCACTTCTCCAGTCTTCTCTGACTCGTAGGCCCTGTACTCAGATTCTTGCCAGACTTTGTCCCTTATAGGCAAATCCCCCTGCTTGCCACCCCCTTCCTGACCTCAACCTCCACTTTGCTCTGGGAACACAGTACATCTGAAATTGTGGAAGTCATGGATGAATGGATAGACATCTTAAGTTTTGTATGATCTGGCCCTAGATCCATCCCTTCACCCCACTATGGCCCAGGAAATGCTAACAGTAAAGAAATATTCAAAAAATGCTTAGAGAAATATTCATTAAAGAAAAACAAATCATTAAAGGAAAGTTAACACATGAGATAGTAAAAATATGAAAGAAATACATGCACCTAGACTACCAACCCTACCTTCCAAGGAAGCATTTAGGGAACGTAGTCAGTTTTCTTTTCCTGTCTTTGATCAGATTTCCTTGCTTGCACATCATCTTATAAAGTTTCTCACCCTGTTCAGAGATCATTACCCAGGTGTCTTGCTCCATTCCTAATTTTAAACCTATCAAAAATGAAACAAAGGACAGGTAGCTGAAAAAGTCTCTTCACTCATGCCTTCATTAAACAAACCTTTATTTCACGTCTACCACGTGCAGGGGATTGCAGATACAGAGCTCCTATAGAACTAAGACCCTCATTTTCAAGAAGCTCATGAGATGCCAGGGAGACGGTCAAGACAGGATCTCCAGGACCATATGGCACCTTTGTGCTAACTGTGCCCAAAAGCACGTGGTTTGGCCACTGGAAGAAGAGCAGCTGTACCTCAGGCTCCCTGCACCCCTTCTGCAGATTTAGGTGGGCACAACTGAATAGGTTAGCCCTGGAAACAGCCTTAAAGGAGAAACTGTGATACAATAGAGGCATATTCAGAGGATCTTGCCTCCACACAGGAATATTAAGGTTTCACAGAAGACCAGTGTTTAGATGCAGAGAGATGAACAGTATCTCCAGAGAAAGAGAGAGAGACTGAGAGAGAGAGAGAAAGAGAGAGAGAGAGAGAGAGAGAGATCACAAGAGCTACCTGAGGTGAAGCAGCACAGGGGCACACAGCTCTGGGCCCTAGGTGAGAGGACAGGGGACACACTGATGGGTAAGGCAGGGACCTCACTCAACTGCAGTTTCCATGTACTTCATCCCTGAGGTATCAGGGAAGCATGTAAGGGTTTCCCCCAGAAGGAGGGGAGAAGCAGGGCAGGACAAAAAAGAAAGTTTTGTTGCTTTGGAAACAAAGCTAAGATGACAATACAGGAACAAAGTAAAGGGTGCAGGGCTTAAAAAGAGGGAGACCATTAGGAAGAACCTTCAAAAACCCAGGCAAGTTCAAGCCCCTGAAGACAACAGTAGGGGCTACAGGGCAAAGAGAATGATGCTGAGAAATATTTAGGAAGTAGTATTGATAAGATATAGCAAAGGGTTAAATGCAGGCATGATGGAGAAAAGAGAGATCAGGATGGCTTCCAAGCTTTTGACCTAAGAGCCTCGTACTGGGGAGTGGGGCTAGAGGAATATTTGGAAAAGGGTTTCAGGTAAAGAGGAGTCCAGTGCTGTGCAGGTTGAATTTGGACATTCAGGTAGAGTCCAGGAGTCATGCTGAGTAGGAAGCTCAGGAGAGAGGGAGGAAGTTGTAGTGTAGATGTGGACGTGAGTCTGGTGGGAATAGGTAACCCAGACAAGAATCTATCTTAAAGGAGACCAGTATCAGAGCTGAAAGCCTGGGAATGCCCACAGTCAGCGGATGGGACAGACAAACTGTTGCAGAAGAAATACTTGAATTATTTTTAGTTTTCTAGCTACAAAATTTTTATGAAAATTTTATTTTTACAACGGGCAATTACCACTCATCAATAATAGAGAATACTCCATTAAGGATAGAACCTCTTAACATGTAAATACATTTATACAATACGCTGATGTGCTTGCTTTTCTTTCTTTTTCTCTCTCTCCTTTCCTTCCTCCCTTCCTTTATCACCTTAGGTTTATCTGTATGCATAGTCATTCTGAAAAAATAAATAAAGGTTCAACTTGATGAAAAATGTATTTTACCTTTTAAATGACTTGCTACGCTATTTGAATTGATTTCTGGATTCAACAAAACTGAAAGAATCAGCTATTCAGTATTCATAATCTTTGTTTTAAATTTTTCTAACTAGTTCTCCATCCAAGATCAATCGAAGGAGTTAAGTATTTGAAAATGCTTTGGTAACACTCGTATAAATGTGTGCTATGAATATTTTAATCGAAATAGGAGCTTTGTATATTCTTCAAGGGAAAATTTCTGAAGATAGAAGAATGGGTTCTTTGTGCTTCAAAATTTCATCAGCAATGAGATATTTTATTCTTAAGTCTCTGGGAAAAGAAATAAACATTGTCTTGTTTCTTATCAATTGTTTGCTAAAGAAAATAGTGGTGACACAGGCATTTCTATTTCTTAGCTGAAATACAGAAATGTGCTTAATTGCGGATAAACTTCACAGAATTGAATACTGCTGGATCAAATACCTTTTGCGAATCTTGCTAAAATCGTGAAGCAATTTTGAACCAGCACTTCTCATGTGAACAAACTCCTTATTGGCTTGCATTATATTCAAAGGCACTGTAAAAACTTAATGTATAACCAAAGGCCTTAATCTATAATTGGGACACTGACATATTTAGTCTAAAAATTTTCACTGTACTGTTACATATATAGAGAACAACTTTTGGAAGCCCTAGAACACTGCCTTATACTATGGAAGTTTGTCTCTTATAGGAAAACTCTGTGATGATGCTTTAGAAATGGCGAGAATAAGGTGCAAAAAAAATTGAACAACTTTTAAAGCAAATGAAACTATTTGCTGTAGACTGAACATCTGCATGCCTCCCAAATTCATATGTTAAAACCTGACATCCAGTATGCTGGTATTAGGAGGTAAGGTGTTTGGGAGGTGATTAGGTCATGAGAGTAGAGTCCTCCAGATGGGATTAATGGCCTTTTAAATAAGACCCCAGATAGATCTCTTGCCCCTCTGCTATGTGAGGACACAGTGAGGAGATGGCTCTCTATGAACTGGAAAACTGCTCTTACCAGACACTGAATCTTGGGCTCCTAGACTCCAGAACTGTGAGTTATAAATTCCTGTTGCTTATAAGCCACCGAGTCTGTGATATTCTGTCAAAGCAGCCTCCACAGACTAATATAATATTTAAAAGACACTGCTGGCCACAATATAATTATTTCACTAACTATACAAGGCTTTAGTTTTCTTTTAATGATAATAAGTATCCATAAGGTATTTTAGCAATGGTCTTCCCTCACATGGAAAATCAAGGTGAACATCATACACCTTTTTACTTTCTCATAATTTTCTGCCCATTATCTGCTTTCTTGCTAAGTTAGAATCTTCACAAAAGTGTAATAGTGCCCAATTCATACACCCACCTTTTCGCCGTTCTCTTTCTTTCAAAATAGCTTCAAACCATTCGTGTTTCTCTTCAGGTGTTTTTGCCATGCACACAAACCATTTATTTTTTGCTGTGTTATGTATCTTCCATCCATTGATAACAATGTGTCCGCTACTATGGAAATCAGCTGGAAATTAATGGGGGTAAAGGTGAACAACAAATATAATATATAATATTATATCAACACAACAATTCAATTCACAAAAATTCTAACAACATTGAATTCATAAAAGTATCTTTGCTTCAAATGTGTAAATTGAAGAACATAAAATCAAAACATAAAATGTTTATATATTAAATGTATTCAGTACTCAGGAATAGAACACTTCTAACTCTTAATATTATTATATGAAACTGAACATCTGAACTATTAACATTCCTTTCCTCTATGTCCAAAAATATTGTTAAAGTTCCTAAAGCAATAAAAGAAGAACGTTTAAAAGAATTTTCATCTCAATAATCAAATATCCAAGGTGTCAGATTCATTTTGTATTTCTGATATTACTTTGAAATATTATTCTAGGTTTCAAAAGCAGAGTATACCCCACAGAACAATTTTCAGCTGTTTAATGAACCACACAATAAGAATCAGAACAAATGAATGGAACATACCAAGAGTACATTTACCTAATCTTCAATAAATGGAAAGGTACAAATGCTAATCCATTAACATTGCTCATGAAAAACTGAAAAATACGCACTCTTTAAATTTTTTTTAATGTTTATTTATTTTTGAGGGACAGAGAGAGACAGAGCATAAGTAGGGGAGGGCAGAGAAAAAGAGAAACACAGAATCTGAAGCAGGCTCTAGGCTCTGAGCTGTCAGCCCAGAGCCAAATGCAGAGCTCAAACCCATGAACTGTGAGATCATAACCTGAGCCGAAGCCAGATGCCCAACTGACTGAGCCACCCAGATGCCCCTGACCTCAAATACACACTCTTAAAAACCACATCGTTCCATATAGAAAGAGGTTTTTCTTTGAGTATGAATTCACATTGTTTTTTTCGAGGTCTTCGCATAACTTTGGCTACCCTGTCAAGCTGGATTTGAAAATGTCAACAGGAAACCCTCTATGGCAGCTCTCTGCCTAATAGCAGGTAGGGAATAGTGATGTTACTTGTATCCAGACTTTACTGGCATGACAGTCTGTAAAGCAAAGATTCCAAAATGGAAAAACATATAACAAAGGTCTGAGTCAGCACCTGCACCAATTTAAAGTGACACTTTTCATTCATCTCCCTGACAGTCACTAAACAGTAATGGTGGGTGGACAGGAAAGTGAGCCACAGAACATTAAAGGTGGTTTAGAGAAATAGCTTTGTGGCACTGTACTTATTTTTTGTTTCTTTGTTTTTTCACAAATGGCCTATTTTATTTGGTGAGTTCTGAGTACAGGCAGACACGGTTAGCACTCATGCTCACATAATCTAGTGTCTGTGGTCTTTTTAGCTCCAAAATCACCACAAGGTATCTGTGATCAGATTAACTATTCCAAAAATGCATTCTCAAATGAATCTGTATATTAAGGGTCCTTAAACATTCCAACTTACAGTAGTGCACCTGGGTGGCTCGGTCGGTTAAGTTTTGGCTCAGGTTATGGTCTCTCAGTGTGAATTTGAGCCCCACATCAGGCTCTGCACTGACAGTGCAGGGCCTGCTTGGAATTCTCTCCCCCTCCCTCTCTCTCTCTCTGCTCCTCCCCTGCTTGCTCACTCTCTCTCTCTCTCTCAAAATAAATAATAAACTTTAAAAATTTCTAGGTTATGTCTGAGCCAGGAGAGAATTATATTGGATATTATATATAATATCATATAATATGATACATTATATATAATAAATATATACACATATGCCATAATATTACATATACTGTGTCATAATCCTATTAATAATAACAATTTCTGATCAAATACAGATTCAAACTGGCAGAAGATTTCCCCCATCAGGAAACTGCAATCTGTTTTTGTTTTTTTAATTTTGTTATTATGTTTATTTTGAGAGAGAGAGGGAGAGAGTGAGAGCAGGGGAAGGACACAGAGAGAGGGAGATACAGAATCCAAAGCAGACTCCAGGCTCTGAACTATCATTGCAGAGCCTCACGCGGGGCTAAAACCCATAAGTCATATCATGACCCAAGCTGAAGTTGGATGCTCAACCACTGAGCTACCCAGGCAGCCTGCCATCTGTTTTTAAAAGGAATTTTTAGGGGCACCTGGTTGTCTCAGTTGGTTAAGCGTCCGACTTCGGCTCAGGTCATGATCTCATGGTTTGTGGGTTTGAGCCCCACATCGGGCTCTGTGTTGACAAATACTTTGATTTCACTGAATCAAGTGAAAACATGGAGGACTGCTTTAGAGCTTCTCTTTAAACTGACCCCACTCTATGGAACAATGCCATTTTCTACTGCATTCCTCTGTGGCCCTGCCACTCTTCACTGCTTTCCTCCTTGTGATGTGACTACTTACCTGTTCTCCAGGCTGAGGCTCTCATCAAATTACCCAGCCCTGCTCTCTGCCTAAGCAACATTTTATTCTCTTTAAAGTGTACCTGCATCTTCCATGAAGCCTTGACTAACCACTACAACCTGTGCATTCAAACTGCCCTTGGAAATGTATGACTGAACTCAAAACCAGAGAGGTCAGCTTGTGATTGCATGTGGCTATGGTTTCATGTACAGAAAGCGAAATTGTTAACTGATTGTAAAATCTACTCTGTCAAATGATAGGTTCATTTCTGTACCAATATGATATTTTGAAACAATAGCTTATGTCACCTAATAATTTAAAATGAAAGGAGGGGTGCCTGGGTGGCTCAGTCAGTTAATTGTCCGGCTTCGGCTCAGGTCATGATTTCATAGTTCGTGGGTTCTAGCCCCGTGTCGGGCTCTGTGCTAACAGTTAGCTCAGAGCCTGGAGCTTGTTTCAGATTCTGTGTGTGTCTCTCTCTCTGACCCTCCCTGTTCATGCTCTCTCTCTCTCAGAAATAAATAAAACATTGAAAAAAATAATAATAATTTAAAATGAAAGGATAATGTTCCTTTTTAAAGTTTATGTGCTAACTACTTTATTATTTAAAATAACACGCTTATTTTAAAACTCATAAATAATTTTAAACATATATACAAATATGTGAGTACATACATATGTATGTACATACATAAGTGTACGTGTGTACATACATATGTATGTATATACATAAGTGTATGTATATACACACATGTGTATCAAGTGTAGTATATATATCATAATGATATCACAGTTACCAAATTATCAGTGTTACAAAAAATAAGCAATTGATTCTCATTTATTTCAAAAGAAATATATGATACATTTAGTGATATATAAATGGCTTCATAATTTCAATCACAGCACATTTCTTAATAACTTCACTCTTTTTTTGATACTTTTTAAAAAATAATTTATTTTTGGGAGAGAGAGAGAAACAGGGTGCAAGTGGGAGAGGGGCAGAGAAGGAGACACAGAATCTGAAGCAGCTCCAGGCTCTGAGCTGTAAGCACAGAGCCCGACATGGGGCTTGGCTCGAAGTTATGAATCATGACCTGAGCTGAAGTTGGTGCTCAACCAACTGAGCCATCCAGGCACCCCTCAATAACTTCATTCTAAAAAATAACTTTGAATTGAACTTACTTATAAAGAACAGCTACATAAAGATCATGGAAAAGCCTAACAGTGTTTTTCATTAGTAGAATGAAAAAAAATTTAAAAATTTAAAAAAATATATTAAAAATAATTTTTTACTGAAAGAACATTAATGGCAAGTGCAGGAATTTGCAAGTTTCAATGGATCTAAAATATAATTAATTCTATAGGAAGTGTCAAAAAGGAATGGAAAATTGTCATTCATTAAGTGTAAAATATCCAAGTTCTACAGTCTCCAGGCACTGATGTTTTTTCCAAAAAGACAAAAATCCAAGGGGCAGCCCTGAACAATTCACTAATTACTTTGAAGCTATACAGTTCGCAAATTCCTCACTCTTAATTCAGCACAGTTTTACATAATGAGATGAGTTTTTTCTAAAACTGATACTACTATAACTCTCAGTGGAAACGCTGGTATCCTTTCAATAGCATGAGTTTTCATAAGATGAAAGCTAGCCAAGTACCATATACTCAGGCTATGAAACAAAAGAAACGGTCAAAAAGTATTACTCAAAACATCAAGAAACTGATATCTAAACAATATATTTAACTCTTATTGCAGTGATCAACAGTGTGAATGCAAGTGGTTTGGCAATGAGCAGGAAAGCCTGACAGTATTTGCCATCCCTCACTGAACTCATCCAGGGTCCTAGTATGAGAAGAACTTGGTATATGGACATTGATCAGCTCTGCTGAGATCTATCAGCATCAGAGCTCCCACTTATGAGTAGATAGTAAGAACACTTAAAACTTGAGCTCATAAAAACAACAACAACAACAACGACAAAAATAAGAGATTCCATGATGGAAATGATCAAGAAGACAAAGGAGAAAGTTGCTGCAGCACCCAGATTGTCTCTTAAAACTAACATCCAACCAAAGTCAATCTCTACACATTAATGCCTTACCTCTTCACTGCTCTTCAGTGGTCCCCATACATTTAAAATTCATATGGAGCTGCTGCCCCATGTTTCTCAAGGTGTGGCCATGGGCACCTGAGAAACCCTACTCCAGTCCCAGCTCCATTCTAAACAACTGGGTAAATGTGGATGAGTTAGTTCTTAAGTGTGGCCTCATTTCTATCATCTAAAACGTTAACAGGGTATATGAGTTGGTCTACAAGATCCTATTTGTATTAAGAAATTCTATTTTTAAATTTCCATGACCTGGCAGAGGATACATATTCCCTTCCAAAGACCTAGTAGGCACATTTATGAGAAAACCAACTTTTCTTTGCAGGAAGCAAAGGGAAGGTATCCAGCTGGAGCCTAAAATTTCTTTAAGTGACATTTTAGCAAGTTTTTGCAGCCAAATTTCTGCAACATGCTGCATATATATGTTTAAGGGGGAAACAAAACCTTAACTGAATAATACAAAGTGTGATTAATTTCTTCATCATATTTCAATGAAAACTGAGCCTTGGAAGAACTCATTAGAGAACTTATCATGAAATATCCTGAAATGTCCTGTCTTCCCCACTGATTTGTATCTACCAGGGTCTGCGGCCTTGTTTCTATAATGCTCCTGTGCCTCAGGTACTGAGATACTGAAGGCTAGAATCTTACCAGCATTAAAAGAACTTTTTCATGGGGCTAAATCCAAAGACCATTTGTATTAAAGCTCTATCACCCCACACAGGCTGACTCCCATACATCTGACACAAATATGCTGAAGATGCTACTTTATGCCCATGCCTCCAAATGCCCTGGGCTCTTCCATTTCTTTATCTTATGCCCCCATTTCCCACAGCATAGTAATCATTATCAAAATTCATCACAGTTTACCAAAATTCACTTAGATGACCAATGCAGATGGCATGAATGGAACAACCACACCATCTGCGGGAGAGGAAAAAAAGTGAGACCCGGGAGCCGTGTGAAGAAAACAAAGGCTGAAGCAACAGG
The DNA here is from genome assembly GCF_008692635.1 of Crocuta crocuta. Taxonomy (NCBI): domain Eukaryota; kingdom Metazoa; phylum Chordata; class Mammalia; order Carnivora; family Hyaenidae; genus Crocuta; species Crocuta crocuta. Next base: position 7,474,597 of record NW_027527951.1, read on the forward strand.
GGACAGGTGGTTCCACTGGGGAGAGATGAGGCCAAGAAGTAAAAGAGTGTGCCTTCCCCTGCCTTACTTCCCCCGACCTAAGTACATGGACTTTTGGATATTCTCTTTAGCAATGGGGTTACTGAAGCAAGAGAGCTGTTCACATTTTAGACAGGCAACATTCCTAAGTGTCACTAGTCTCCTCTCAAAGCATTAAAATGAATTAATGCCACCTTATAAAAATATTGTAGGGGTGCCTAGGTGGCTCAGTCAGTTAAGCGTCTGACTTTGGCTCTGGTCATGATCTCAAGGTTCGTGAGTTTGGGTCCCGCATTTGGGCTCTGCACTGACTATGTGGAGTCTGCTTGGGATTCTCTGTCTCCCCCTCTCTCTCTCCACCCTGCCCCCACTCACTAAATCTCTGTCTCAAAAAATAAATAGATATCAAAGAAAATTTTAAAAAATATTGTGCACATTCTGCCAAGGAAAGATAACCTACTAGGTCCCACATGTGAGCATGTATTTGCACCTGTATTATAGCCTGAAGCACAGAAAGGGATTTTCAGCTGTGCCAGCCATCAGACAGCTCCACACCTCCATCCCTCCCCTATTCCATGACAACTTGGCTCCTGGGCAGTACACCTGAGTTTTGCTCATTGCACGTCTTTCCCCCTTACCTGCAACAATCATGCTTTATTATCTTATGTTCTGGACAATTTTTAGGATACCAACAATGGGTTAGAGAAATGGCACACAGGTGAGCATTTTTGAAGATCTGCACCCCTGTATGATAAACATTCTTCTCCCCTCTGGGATTAAGGGACAGTAACAAAGGTATGTGGTAGTGGGGAGCTGACCTATGCCCCAATCTGATCTTAAATGGAGTATTATACAGACACTTCTGTATAAAATCATTTAGCAACAATTAATATATTTTACTCCACCTTGTCTTTTTCTCCTTGAAGCCTATCTTTGAAATCTAATTAAAATCACTGAGGAAAAACGTGATCCAATTTACCAAACATTCATATTATAGACTAGTATATAATCATATAATAGGATTCATATATTTTTTCAAATAAAAATAACTTATTTAACTTCATTTTATTTAATGTTTGTGACTAATCGTGATTTCATGAACCGACACATCAATGTCTGTACCTTCAAATCTGCAAAGATGTACCATCTATAAGTAATAAAATACTTAAAACAAGCCCTTAAAATACAGAAACCACACAACTTTCCACAAACCACACAAACCATCCACAACTTTCCTCTATAAGAAAACTGACATGGTTATACACATAATGGCTATATAGCTAAAACAAATCTAGAGCTTTCTATATTATATTACAGAATATAATATATTATATGAAATATATATTATGTTATATAATAGAATATATTTAATATAAAAAAATCACATATATACTTATAAAATATAGTATAACTTAAAAAGAAAATAAATCCATTCATTATTTTCTGCACTCATGCTGGCTATACCAGGGAATATGAGTGTGTATGTCACTCCTATTCAGTAATTTCTTCATATATCTGTGTTGAATGCTAGTGTTTCACCCAAATATAATTTCCCACTTTAACAAGAATCCTATTCTTCCTTATCTTGCCTTTCTCCTCCAACTGCTCTACTTAACAAAGTATCCCTAAACTGTAATGCACTACAAAAGAAGTATTCGTGTGAGAAGACTGTCTTTTGAGGGAGTTTACTATTGGTGTTTCATTTTAAAACTACTAATTACCTACCTGTGCCATCATCCACATTCTCCACTTCCATCACTTCTGTATTGATCCGGCCACGAAATAGGTACCGATGTCCATCTGTAGATGCCTTGCTATTCTTCAACCGTCTTGTAATGGAATGAAATCACAAAAATTTTGTTACTAAACTTAATAAAAAACAGTATTGAAGCAATATAACTTAAGCCAGTCTTCAAAAAAAAAAAAAGGCATTGATGCAATCAATGATCTCAAATATTAGGCTCTTGGTGTTTTCACTTGTGTCCTCCCATTCATGATAGCACTGGTTGCTTTGAAAGATGAAAGTTATATACTAGTTTTTTAAAATAAATGGAAGTTATTGGGGCACCTTGGAGGCTCAGGGGATAAGTGTCTGACTCTTGATTTCGGTGCAGGTCATGATCTCATGGTTTGTGAGATTGAGCCCCACAGTGGGCTCTGTGCTGACAGCATGGAGCCTGCTTGGGATTCCTCACCCCCTCTCCCTGATCCTCCCCCATGCTCTCTCTCTTTCTCAAAAAAAATTAAACAAAATAATTTAGGTAAATGGAAGCTTTGTACTAAGAACAGCATACAGGTAGGTGGGTAAATACGTGCTTTTGCTCAATTTAGAAATCAAAGGTACCTAATCGAAATCTGACACACACTAAAAGTTAGTTATTTTAAAATTTTATTTGATTTATTTCACTTTCATTTCTCATTTTTCTGTAACTAGCTGGTAATTTCTGCTTTTTCAAGCTCTGGTAAAATTCTGGTAAAATTCATAAGTTAGTACTTATGATCCCTTACAAAGAAATGGACTATGCTGGGAATTCTTAAGTTGAGTGTTATCCAGCTGAAAATATTTTTCCTTGATTGTTTTTATGATATGAGAATTATATCCTTGTTGAGTAAGTCTTAATACACTTATAATCCTTTATAAGGGTCTCATTTCTTCTATTTTAAAAAGAAGTTGAAAACATTCCAAAACTTTGCTATACATGTATAGTGTGTCTAGCACTAGTCTTTAATCCTAAAAAAACATGTAATACAAAGTAAGAAAATCCTGGCTTGCAAGTGAATATTTATAATATGAATTAAGTGATTAAATATGTTTGTAATACAATCACTGAAAATTCAGAAGAGATGATTTTTAAAACCTTTTTAAATTGTTAACTATTTTAATTCATAAGGATGAAAGATTTCTTCAAGCTTGAATGGGGGAGAGGGGCTGAGGGAGAGAAAGAATCTTAAGGAGGCTCCACACACGGCACAGAGCCCAACATGGGACTTGATCCCATGACCCTGGGCTCATGACCTTAGCCAAAATCAAGAGATGGACCCTCAACCAACTGAGCCACCCAGGAGCCCCTAAAATGGAAAGATTCTAAGAAATGATTCAGAAGGATTCAAGAATACCTAGTCATTCAGAAGATTTCAATTGACCTGAACTATTCCATTTGACTCATTGACAAAAGTCTGGCCAATAATTTAATATACTGAAATAATCATTCATGTATTGTGTTATACAGACACATGTGGCAAAAGTGGAGATGTAAATGTTTATCAACTTCAATTTCCCTCTCCTCCTCTCTCCTACAGTTAGCATCTCTGGAGCAGGAGGGGCAGGTGCTGAGAGGAGTCACAAGGTGCTGTCTATAGTCTCTGAGTTCCTTCCTTGGAAAAGAGTTCCTACTCCTGGCTTATCTGTCTAAACCCTCATGAAAACTTAGTAGTCCTTCATCCTACTAAAGAAAACTAACTAAATAGATTAATTAACCTGACTTAGGGTTTATTAGCCCCAGGATCTTCACCATCTTGCACTCCCCTACTCATTTTGAAAGTGACCTCTAAATTTCCTTTGTTAATAATCTTAAATAAAAGCTACAATTTAAAGATTCAGGCAAGGTAGTATGCAAGTTGGCATCATAGCCAGACAAGAATAGAGGAGACTAATATGCAGGTAACCAAATATTCTCCCAGGTAGGACACAGTATCATCGTGCCTTGCAAAAAAGAATTTCTTGTAAGTTAACACATCATATTTTTTTTTAAGTTTAATATACTTGGTATCAGTTTTAGTCACAGAGAATCATGGCATGGAATCATTCACCGGGTCCTGTTTTCAAATTATTAATTTTCTTTGTGATCCTGCTGTGAACTCTGTACATGTTTCTATTATTTCTCTTGACCTGCAGATAGTAACACTCAATATGAAATTTCAGTAAGTGTTTGATCAATACTGTTAACACTGAGGTGACAGAGAGAGATCTTTGGCTCTATTAAAGTCTATAGACTGAAAAGCCTATGGTTTGAAAATAATTTTGTTTTACACTGGAATGCTGAGTAAGCTTTGCCTATCCCAATTCTATGATTGATCAATACTGTAACACTTAGGTTAAACAGATCTCTGGCTCTCTGTATACAGTATAAGTATAAAGTATACAGGCCGAAAAGCCTATGGTTTGAAAATAATTTTGCTTTATATTGTAATGTGAGTACTTTCATATCCCAATTCTATGATTTCCCTCCTAATTATCTGTTTTAATGGTCACCAGGATATATGTGCAGGAATATTCATAATAGCAGAAAAACTAAAACCAACAAACAAAACAAACAAAAATCTAAAGTTCACTGAGGGGAAAATGAATAAACGGTTATTAACTTACTTGTGATAATATTCAGCCAATAGAGTATCATGCAACAGTTAAATAAACTATTCCTATACCTAGGGATATATAGTTTATAAACCATACTGTATACAAGTATTAATTGCAAAAGACAAAATATATTATGATACTATCTTACAAAGCTCATAAGTAAGCCAAACTAAGCTGTATCATGTTTTATTTATCAAATATTATACAACACATTATTTTTTTAAATACTAGTTTCTCCTAAGATTAGTAGCATTAGAAATATCCAGAGCTAGGATGCCTAATTAGCACACTTGTTTTTAGTGACTGATTAAATTCATCAAGTCCCTCATTCTTGCAATTAAAATATTATGGAAATTTGGAAAAGATTCACTTTATTCATACTTTCTAACCAATCTTTAGCACTTCAATACTACCTGGCAAAAAGAATGAAGTATTCTAAAATGAAGGGAATAGATGGTGTATTCACACTACTCCAATTCAGAAAGGGAATAGAGCATCAGATTTATTCAATGATTTCCATTTCTAGTCACTATGCATTTTGTCCACATTATACATACATCAAAGACATCTGCTTAAAAACTGCAGGCTTTTTTTTTTTAATGTTTATTCATTTGTGAGAGACAGAGAGAGACAGAGCATGAGCTGGGGAGGGGCAGAGAGAAAGGGAGATGCAGAATCTGAAGTAGACTTCAGGCTCTGAGCTGTCAGCACAGAGCCCGATGAAGGACTCAAACCTACAAACCTAAGATCATGACCTGAGCTGAAGTTGGATGCTTAACCCACAGAGTCCCCCAGTGTCCCCAAAACTGCAGGTTTTTAATTTTACAAATGTTTCCTGTTGTCTAACTATTTAACAATTACAACCATGAGACCATATGACATCATCATTGTACACTGCTAATTTTGCAAAAAACCTTGGACTTGAAGGCAGGCATATATATAACTAAGTATGAGATCAACTGTAATAAAGAAAAAAGATCTCATGCTCAAATGGATTAATAACTGCACCTAGATGGATGTGTTAATTGACACCATGGTGGAAATCCTTTCATGATGTATATCAAATCATCACGGTGTAGAACTAAAATATCTTACAATTCTATTTGTCAATTATACCTCAATAGAGCTTGGAAAAAACAACTGCACCTAAATGATTTGAACTACATTACAATTTTTTAATGAGTTACATATGAGTAATATTAACAGTCTTTTCCACATCTTTCTAAAGCCTATTTCTATTAATTTCAATCTTGCTTCAAAACAGAAGGAATTCAGAAAAGCATTCTAAAAAAAAATGACAAGATTATTTTCATATGTAGGAAAAGGCATTTTTTAAAAAGCTCATTAAGACATATAACAACAATTTAATTATCTTTTAAATTTAATCCTGAACTGTTCCCTTTCTTCAAAGCACTCAGGGTAGTTCTATGTTTTATCAGTTAATGTCATTATATTTTCACATTAATGTCTTATAAGAGGGAATTCCGATACCACAATCCAAAAGTCAGACTACCATATCATCAACAGCTGCCAACTTTTAGCAAACTTGCACTGGGCATCCTGTCCATGGACTTAGGAAATCCCATTTCAAGAGATGAAGAATGACGTTCCCTTAATTTTCCCTCATAAATCCGTCGGTTTTGGGTTTCTCATTCTCACTTTACCAGAAAATGTTGGGCGATAGTGTCCAAATTTCAGAATCTAGAATAAACACTCAAACCCTGCATTCTTGACCACCTGCTTTACCTTTAAATTTAATGAAACCACTTAAAACCATTTCACTGAAACTAATGTTACCTAGATATGGTTAGGAAGACACACATAAAGGCTCAGGACATTTCCCAGTTAAATGCAACCCTACTATTTTACTTAATCAACCTGTAAAAAATTTTGCCAAGAGTTCAAGAAAATATTCTATAAAATAAGTACCTTCTGATGAAAAAAAATATATCCATGCTTTAAAACAAGTAACATTACATCAATAACACAGATATATAAAATTATTTAAACTAATGATGTCTAAGCTATACCAGGGACTTGCTTGAGTTTCATTCATTCATTTATTCACTTATTCAACAAATACTTCTTGAGTGTCTATTAGATGGCAGGTCCAGTCTCTGGAAATAGTAGAGACTAAGCAGCAAGACAGCTGTTGTCAAGGACTTTACAGTCTAATCTAGTGAAGGTGGCACCAAATAAATAAATAATGAAGAAATATTAGCAAGAACTTTCCTGATATTGATAGAGAATGGCTGGGAGGCTACAGTGGATGGGTGGTCAGGGACAATATTTCTGAGAAAGAGATGCTTAAGTGAGATCTAAAAGACATGAAGAATCTAGCCACACAAAACTCAGATGGAAGAGCACCCTGCAAAGAAACAGCCAGTGCAAAGGCCCTAAGAAGGAAATGCAAATGGTATAATCAAGGAACAGGAGAAAAAGAAGTGAGGTGAGATGAGGTCAGAGAAGTAGGGAGGAGCTGGGTCATGCAGAAATTTGCAAGCCAGGATAAGGAGTTAGGACTGTATTACAGGAAGCCAATGACAGCTTCAAGATCGGTAATAATGTGTTTTTATTTGTGTTACTAAGAGTGCTCTGGTTTCTGGGTAGAGCATAAATGTTGGAGCAGTAAATGAGGGCACGGTGGGACCAGCCACTCTTAGCCAGGGAGGAGCTGCTGATGGACTGGACTATGGTAGACAGAGATGTGGGAAGGTTTTCATATGTTTTAAATGTAGAATCAATAAGATTCCCTAATGGAATGCATACGGGAGATTGAGGGAAAAAGAAGAAAGGTTAACTCCTAGCTTTTGAAGTTAAGGAAACCCATGGATGGGAAAATTGAGGAAGGAACACCGTTAGGAGAGGAAATCAAAAATCTACTCCTTCCACATTGAAAATTTTTATAGCCATCACAAGTGAGATACCAAATAGGTAGAAAGGATGAGTCTATTAATTCTGGGCTAAAGAGATTTCTGAGCAAGTCACATGGAGGTGGGGCAGGAGGCTATAGGATTGGGTCAAATCCCTAAGGCAGAGTTGATGAATATGAAAGAGTAAAGGGAGTGGAAAGCAGAGGCCCACAGCAGGCCAATATTTAACTGATAGAGTGTGATGTTACAAAAGGAAAGAGAAGAAAGTGTTCTAAGAAGGAGAAAGTGCTCATCTACTTCCTTTGCTGAGAAAACATGTAAAACCTTATAAAGCAACAAAGTGACAGAGGGCAATGGTGATTTTGACATGAGCTTGGTGAAGCAGAGTGAGATGCGTAAAATTGAGGTTTCAATTTTTACAGCTGGTAGTGATGACAAAGTAAAGGGATGCCCATAGGACAGGGGCTGCAGGTGTAATGAAGGAGAAAATCATTGCAGGTGAAGAGACTGTTGGGTCTCAGGTCCAGAATATTGGATAGATTGTCCATATGATTTTTGAACATAGCAAAATCGGTATGGGGGAGGAGGTATGTCATATGAGAGCTAAAGCAATCACTGAATCTGTGTATGGCAGGGAGATAGTAAGTGTTCTATAAAAGAGAATAAACAGGGAAAGCTAATGAATAGGAAAGAGTAATGGCATGAGTTTCACATGTGCTGGGACTCCTGAAGGAAGAGGAGGAAATGGTTGGGAAGCAAGCCCTGGGAAACAGAATAGCACATCTACCTTTCCTACAGGGTCTGAGGCAATGGTTTAGGAAAAAATAATTTTTTCCTCCAGAAGTTTCCCAGGGAGGTACTGGCATTGAATGCTAGTCACATTTCAGTCAGGTTTTATAAGATGAAGTGAACAATCAGAGAATAGGCTAAGAGTATGTGGAATTTACTAAGGAGATCCTGAGTTCCCAGGAGCATAGAGAGAAAGGTTGAGGCTGTGAGACAAATTATTTATTTCTGAAGTAGTACCTGTTTATCCCCTTACCTGTGTTTTCTTTTGCAATACACCAAAAGATTATCAAAAAGAAAAAACACTCGTTCTTGAATATTTCCAGAAGAGATTTTCAATAAGACTCCACACATTAGCATTTCAGTGCAGGTATCGGTAACGTTGGATCCCTAGGTCAGAAAAAATGCAGAGAATTTTTGATTACTTAATAGAAACTTTGTGTGTAGTTTTTCCCCCTAAAAGCCTGTTTGTTTTTATTATTTTAAGATACAATATATCGACAGGATAACAGTTCAAACATTATAAATATTTATACAATGGATATATGTCTCCTTTCCTTCCAGACTCCTCCTCGTCAGTTTCAAGAGTTACAACCACCTTTAAGAGATTGTGTCTCCTTTTAGCTATCTTACACATGTGTGCATACATAAACATGGACAATATATGTCACCTGTGTTCTTCTGAAAGGAGATGATTTCAAATTGATTGGTAACATTCATGTTCTGGGGCGCCTGGGTGGCTCAGTCGGTTAAGCGTCCGACTTTGGCTCAGGTCATGATCTTATGGTTCGTGAGTTCGAGCCCCACATCAGGCTCTAAGCAAACAGCTCAGAGCCTGCAGCCTGCTTCAGATTTTGTGTCTTCCTCTCTCTCTGGCCTCCCCTGCTCACACCTATCTCTCTCTCTCAAAAATAAATAAACAATAAAAAAATTTAAACCCCCAAAGCATTCATGTCCCTACTACTCCTTCCCTCCTCCTCTCTTTCCTGGGATAGGAAAAGAGCTCCATGGACATATCACAAAGTATATGAAATTCTTTAAATTTTTAGCAGGTCCCAATTTATATCTCTACTCGTAGGATGGATAGGAAGAAAAAAGAAGAAATTAAAGGAAAAAAACTGGGGGCGCCTGAGTAGCTCAGTCAGTCAAGCATCCGACTTCGGCTCAGGTCATGATCTCACAATTTGTGGGTTCGAGCCCCTCATCAGGCTCTGTGCTGACAGCTCAGAGCCTGGAGCCTGTTTCAGATTCTGTGCCGCCCTCTCTCTCTGCCCCTCCCCCTTCATGCTCTGTTTCTCTCTGTCTCAATAATAAAGAAACATCAAAAAAATTATAAATAAATAAAGGGAAAAAACTTATTTAAACAGAGCAACCTTCCATAGTCTTTTACCCTATGAAAGTTAGCATAGACATTCATTAAGTAAGCCTTCACTGAGTGCACACTAAGGTCATATGATTAGTGACAAAACTGAGTCTAAATACAAGTGCTAACTATTGAGCGGAGCCACAAGATGGAAAGAGCCTGAATCATCAAAAGAACAAAGCTGCCCACTAAAGCAGAACACATGCATTGGCTTGTTGTGTAAGCTGAGCATAGACATCTATTTTGAGCCATTATAAATGTTGTAGTCTACAATGCACTGAGCTGGACAAAAAGGGGAAAAAAAGTTTTCTTTAGATATCTGTGAATGTACTCTTTAAAATGATTACTTCTGTTTTAAGTATGTCTGGTCTCTTTAAACCCGAAGATCAATTTCTGATTCTTTTTAAACTTAATGCTTTAATTTTTATTTTTGGTATTTAAAACTCAGAACATTAATTTTAAATTTCTTATTTACAAAATAATCAGTGATACAGTTTTTCTGATTGATTGTAAATATTTAAATATGACAACTCCTATCAATAAGAAACTTCCCAAATGGGAAGTTAAGAGAATGTGATTCTGTTGAGTATCTGTATTAAAAACACATTTTGTTTTTTCCTTTTATATTTAACTTAAATTTGGGGGGGTTGTTTATTAAGCCTTTTACTTTAATTCCTGGATAGTTAACATACAGTGTTTTATTGGTTTCAGGTGTATAATATAGTGGTTCAGCAATTCCATACCTTCCTCAGGGCTCATCGTGCCCCACCTCTCTCTCTCTCCACTCCTCTCTGGTGACCATCAGTTACACACACATTTTAAATTTTAGAAAGATCCCTTTCTTCTTTCTTTCCATCATAAGGGTGGATATATAACTAAAGATCAAAAATTTACACAACTTCATATCCTTCCCACGTGATAATTAAGTAAAACTGTCATCAAATCTGAATATAAATACCAATTCCAGTGACAATGATTTCTTATTTATACTGAATACCATCCCTACCTCAGAAAATAAATTAAGACAGGATAGTATTAAAAATGTAAACAAGGAAACATCACTTTGATTCTTGCACAGGAACCTATACAATGCTACAAAAGTGGCTTTATTGATAGCAATTTTACAAAAGATACAAAATGCTTCCCCTTAGACTATTTCTTACAGTAGTGAAAGAAAGCCACGCAAGGAAGGTAACATCTTATGAAAGGGTAACTGCAGATGTTATCCTAATTTGCATATTAACTAATCTTCCAAATAAGCTCCCAAAATTAATAAAGGTAGGTATTGGTGGATGCATTCCTATTTGACCGAAATCTTAACCTTTTATTTCCTTACTTGTTTCTGATTATCACCTTTATTAATATATATAAGAAGAGTTTAATGTAAATTTGAGCTAAGTATAATGGCTATGGGCCACTTAGTCCATCCTCTTACAGTGTCATAGGAAATATTGTCCTATGTTCTGAAGTCCAAGTTCTGAAGAATTCATGGAAACGAATGTGTAAAGTAAAATAGAAAGTGGATATATTATTCTTGATAATAAAAATAACTGATGTACACACTGAATGTTCCCATTAGTATGGCCAATGTGATCTTCCTTTGTAAACTTACCTGTTTGGAAAGTTGTATCATAATCAGAAAGAATCCTTACACAAGGAAAAAACTCACAACCAGACAATAACAGAGGAAAGGACATGCTTTCTGACCACCACTGCTAGTTTTACCACTGAGGAAACCCCTGACCTTTCCGTTTTTGTCCTGTGAACTGCCTGCATGTTATTTGAATTGCCCTCCCCCATCAAATTCTTGTTTACATCTTTTGTCTTGTAAATGCCACAAAGATTTTCCAATGAAGTCACACTCCCCAGTTGAGAAAAACTGTCTCTAGTCCTGTGAACAACTGAGCGAAATGAATAGCAGGGCCATAGTAGCTCATGAGCCGAACATTCTCACAGGTTAGTTTTTGGAGAAGCCGGTCACTCCTTGTCAGCAGCTGTACCTTTGATTTCTAATAAAAAGCTAATTTTATAGCAAGAAGCTCTCTCAGATGGTAGCATTAGACAAGTCAGAGGCATGCCTGGACTGTTAGAGTAGGATGAAGGAGGGGTTTCAACAGCACCTATAGATGGGACTGGAGTTCCTCTTTATGTACCAAGAGAATAGGAGAAGGAAGGGAGGGAGGAAGGAAGGAAGGAAGGGAGGGAGGGAGGGAGGGGAGAGGGAAGGAGGGAGGGAAAGGAGGAAAGTTGGGAGGGAAATCTTGGTACCTAGAATTAGAGCACTTTGTAAGCAATGAGCTAGCACAATCTATCTACCACCTGGACAAGACCATCCAAAGTCTATTTGTCTTTCTTTGTGTTGCTCTCTCTTGCTCTCTTTTCTCTGCTTCCAGTACTAACAAGTCATACTTTTGAATGACTCCTTTGATTCTGTAGCCATGTCCATTCCTTCAAACCACTGTAGAAAAGGATTATAGTACTTAATTCATACAGAGTATTAATAGACAATATATGTAAAACTCCCAGCACAGTGCCTAGCACATAAAAGGACTCAGTAAAGGCTAGTATAATTATCATCACTAGCTTTAAAGGTGATGTTCTTCTGCAAGGAGACTTCACTTATTTCTGATCTCTGCTGTGGTTTGCTCTATGTTGAATTTTATGGTTTAACTTTTTGATGACAATGTTACTTCTCTTATTCTCAAGTTATTGAGAGTGGCCCCATATTGTTGCCTCAGAGAACACGGACCTTGCCCTGACAAAAACGGCTGCCCAGCTTATTCTTGAACATTTCTTATAACATAAAGTTCTTCTCTCATAAGATAGGCTATTTCTTTATTTAGCCACTCTAATTATTAGAAATATTTTTTCTGGAGCGCCTGGGGGGCTAAGTCGGTTAAGTGTCCAACTTCAGCTCAGGTCATGATCTCACAGTTTATGGGTTCGAGCCCTGCGTCAGGCTCTGTTTTGACAGCTAGCTGAGAGCCTGGAGTCTGTTTCAGATTTTGTGTCTCCCTCTCTCTCTGACCCTCCCCTGCTCATGCTGTCTCTCTCAGAAAAAAAAATAAAAATAAACATTTTTTCTTGTTATAGAGCCCAAATCTACCCCCTTTTCTACTCACTGACTCTACTTTGCTTCCTGGGAATAGAGGGACACCCTCTTCATCATGATAGACCTGGCCCACCAATATCTGAATATAGCCAATGTGTCCCTTCTACCTTCCAAACTGTATTACTGCATTGCTTTTGACTATCATCCTACGGCTTAGTTTCAGAAACCCACAAGATCCTTGAGGTACTTCTCCGGACCTCTCCAGTTTGTCAGGGTCTCTCTTAATATGTAACACCTCCAAGTAAACAACTATTCAGATGTGAGCTGGCAAACAAATCATATAGATACCATAAGATCATATTAGCACATTGTTGGCAATCCCATCTTACAACTAATTCCAAGTGTCCCTAAAGTACAAGGCACCTAGATCATTTTCCTCTATCCTCTACTTAAATAGTTTGACTTTTAAATCATTTAATCCAGATAGGTATCATAGCAAACTCTCAAACCTCTTGTTAATATACAAATACATTATGTTTCAGTCATTACCATAAGTTCCCATCACCTCCTAGCTCCTGATAAAAAATCAGAATAAGATTTGACTTCTTTGAGGTTAACACTTTTCATAAACAACCCCAAGTATCTGTTTTATTATCTACTAATAACATTTTATGGGGTAATGACATCAAACCCAACCATCTTGTTATGTTCCCAAGTCCATCACACAATATAACATTACTCATATTATATTTTACTAAATCCTACTAAGACAAGATGTCTTTAATATTTAACAGCAAGCCTTAAGAATCAGTAGAGGGGAACTTGGGTGGCTCTGTCAGTTAAGCATCCAACTTAGGCGCAGGTCATGATCTCACAGTTTGTGGGATTCAGCCCCATGTCAGGCTATTTCCTGACAGCTCAGAGCCTGACACCTGCTTCAGATTCTATGTCTCCCTCTCTCTCTCCCTCTCCCTCTCTCTCTCTTTGCCCCTCCTCCACTGTGTTTTCTCTCTTTATCTCAAAAATAAATAAATAAACATAAAAAAAAGAATTACTATAGTATATCTACCTTTACCATCTTCTATCACAGTTATCTACTATCATCACATGAAATCTCTTAAGCGAATAATTACTTAATTCCTAGAGAACTGTTTATGTACTTAAAGGAATCTATGTCAAATGTACACATTTGTCTAAGAAACTCATTCTAGGGGCACTGGGTGCTCAGGCAGTTAGGCATCTTACTTTGGCTCAGGTCATGATCTCACAGTGTGAGTTTGAGCCCCACGTCAGGCTCTGTACTGACAGCTCAGAACCTGCAGCCTGCTTTGGATTCTGTGTCTCCCTCTCTCTCTGCCCCTTCCCTATTCACATTCTGTTTCTGTCTCTGTGTCTCTCAAAAATAAACACTAAAATAAATTAAATAAATAAATTAAATAAAAAACCCGTTCTAAAAGAATGGCTTATATACCATTTCTCTTTATACCATCTGTATCTCTTAGAAAAATAACCATGGTGCTCTTGATTTACCATGATTGAATTTGTGCATTATTTCTATGACTTTGAAAGCCAGAAAATACTAAGAATTTTTTAACTACAGATACGTATGATGTTATAAATATTGAAGAAAACTTGGTCAAGTGCATATACAGTCTCCTGTATAGTCATGTTTCTCACTTCAAATCCATCCCACCTATAATTAGACACTTAATAAATGTCTCTTTTTTAAATGATTTTGGGGTACCTGGGTGGCTCAGTCAGCTAAGCATCTGACTTCGGCTCAGGTCATGATCTCACAGTTCGTGGGTTCGAGCCCCATGTCAAGCTCTGTGCTGACAGCTCAGAGCCTGGAGTCCGCTTCAGATTCTTTTTTTTTTTTTATTCCTTTCATAGTTTATTGTCAAGTTTCCATATAATACCCAGTGCTCATCCCAATAAATACCCTCGTCCATGTCCATCACTCCCCTTACCCCTTCCCCACCCCCATTAACTCTCAGTTTGTTCTCAGTATTCAAGAGTCTCTCATAGTTTGCCTCTCTCTTTCTCCCCAATTATTTTTCCCCTCTTCTCCCCCATAGTCCTCTGTTAAGTTTTTCCTGATCCACCTATAAGTGAAAATATATGGTATCTATCTGTCTTTCTCTGCCTGACTTATTTCTCTCAGCATAACGCTCTCAAGTTCCATCCACATTGCTACACATGGCCAGATTTCATTCTTTCTCATTGCCATGTAGTATTCCATTGTATAGATAAACCAAATCTTCTTGATCCATTCATCAGTTGATGGACACTTAGGCTCTTTCCATGACTTGGCTATTGTCGGGAGTGCTGCTATGAACATTGGGGTACATGTGCCTCTATGCATCAGCACTCATGTATCCCTTGGGTACATTCCTAGCAGTGCTATTGCTAGGTCATAGGGGAGTTCTATTGTTAATTTTTTGAGGAATCTCCACACTGTTTTCCAGAAGGGCTGTACCAGTTTACATTCCCACCAACAGTGTAGGAGGGTGCCTGTTTCTCCACATCCTCACCAGCATCTAGAGTTTCCTGATTTGTTCATTTTAGCCACTCTGACTGGCATGAGGTGTTATCTCAGTGTGGTTTTGATTTGTATTTCCCTGATGAGGAGGGATGCTGAGCATTGTTTCATGTGTCTGTTGGCTATCTGGATCTCCTCTCTGGAGAAGTGTCTGTTCATGTCTTTTGCCCATTTCTTCACTGGATTATTTGTTTCTTGGGTGTGGAGTTTGGTGAGTTCCTTATAGATTTTGGATACTAGCCCTTTATCTGATATGTCATTTGCAACTATCTTTTCCCATTCCGTTGGTTGTCTATTAGTTCTATGGATTGTCTCTTTTGCCTTGCAGAAGCTTTTTATCTTGATGAGGTCCCAATAGTTCATTTTTGCTCTTGACTCCCTTGCCTTTGGGCATGTGTCAAGTAAGAAATTGCTGAGGTTGAGGTCAAGGAGGTTATTTCCTGCTTTCTCCTCTAGGGTTTTGATGGTTTCTATGTCTCCATCTCTCTCTGCTCCTCCCCTGCTTGCACTCTCTCTCTCTCAGAAACAAATAAACATTTAAAAATAATAATAAAAAAATAAATGATGCTTGGCATTTTCCCCCTCACATACATGATAAATCTACCTTTCTCTGTAATAAAAAAAAATCTCATGACTTTACATTTAAAGTAAATGAAATTTATGATTTTTGAAATTATGTGTAATTTTTTTTCATTTATCTATAAACGCCAGGAAAGTTTCTGGGTTAGGGATAAAGAAGTTAAGCTACAAAATTCACAGGAGAAATTGAAATAAAGTACGGCCATGACCATCAGATTGCTAGGTAAGAGTCAAGAGCACTAGAGCCTACCAAAATGACAATTTCAGACAAGTGAACTAGAAAATAAAAACTGTGGAAGCAATAAAACAAGCCAAGCATATTGTCAGAAGAGAGCAAAGCCTCAGGGCAATGGCCTCAAATTTTAGAGTTTGGGACACACACTTGATGGGCTTCTTAAAATCTTCAGGTTTCCTGGTACGACCTTCAGAGATTAAAATGGGGTGAATCAGGGGTAGGTCCCAAACTATTCCAACAAATGCTGATGCATGTGGTATTCTGTAAACACTCTGAGCAAAACCTCTTTGGAGACTCTGAGTACCTAGTCCAGGTGCTCAAGTGAACAGTATCCTGCTGCCATGGAGATAAAAGTAAGCACAGGTCTCTGCCCAGGTCACAGTTAAATCTGGGATATATTTCACCACTGGCAAATATTCATTATAAGTCTACATAATGTTACATAACCTGTTAGTATTTTATCTTTTATCCAGCATTATTGATGCTAAGTTTTAAATCTAGATATCTATTTTTTACCAACCCATATTTAGTCATTGAACAACCATGTACGCTAAATGCTTTTCTCTAGATGAATACTAAAGTCAGGTTTTCAACATTTCTACAACATGCCAGGAAATGTGTTAAGCACTTTTCTTCTGGTATAAATCTGTAGCAAGTTGGCTTCTCTGTTCCTAAAATTTCAGAAAGAAAGAGAGAGAGGGAGAGGAAGAGGGAGAAAGGGAAGAGGAGGAAGAGTGGATGGGAGGAAAGGAAGAAGGGATGAAAAGAGGAAGGAATGGGGAGGGAGGGTGAGAAAGTGTAAATCAGCTTTGTACACTGTTTCATAGGTGATCTTGTAGATGTTTGAAAGCAGCACATTATTTTATTGTGGGGAAAAACTGAAAAAGTCTAAACTATAGAAATACTGTTACAAAGACTGAATTTCATGTGACTGTGAAAAACTACTGCCCATGAAAATAAGGGACTTTAACAGTACCGTGCTGTATTATAGAGTCATAAACCAACATTTGAGAGGTAAGGTATAAAAGAATTATTTTTAAAAAGTAAGGAGGTTTGCATAAATCATTAATTTGAACTACCCTAAAGCCATTACATGTAATATAATATGTATATGTACATATTTAATGCAGATACTTTTTTTAATTTTTAATGTTTTATTTATTTCTAGGAGAGAGAGAGAGAGACAGCGTGAGCAGGGGAGGGTCAGAGAGAGAGGGAGTGACAGACTCTGAAACAGGCTCCAGGCACTGAGCTGGCTGTCAGCACAGAGCCCAACGTGGGGCTCGAACCCACAAACCGCGAGATCATGACCTAAGCGAAAGTCGGACGCTTAACCGACTAAGCCACCCAGGCGCCCCTTAATGCAGATACTTTTAAATGATGTGTTTACCCAAACGATTCAGAGTTCGGCTGTCTTAGCAATCCCTAAAAACATAACCAAAACAATGTACTTTTATCATCTAGATGACTTATCTTTTTTAACATGCATTTCCCTTTAGGAAGCTACATTTATCATGTAAAATCACGCTTGTGATGAATTATATCTATAGAATTAAATACAGCAAAACCCCAGCAAGGAAGTTACATGGATGTTTCTAACTCTGACTGTTTTTATTAGATCAGGAAAGGAAGGGTTCAAGGTGAGAAGTAACCATAAATGAATAACTGTGACTAGGAGTGGGAGTGTACTCATCTCGTCCTTCTCATTCTTTCTACTCCAACCTGTGGAAACTTACTTCATCCCTTGTCCTTCACCATGGCTCTGGCAGTGCAAAGGTGAAACACAGTGAGGGAAGCCCGTATATGTCCTTAGACAAAATAAACAGAAACTGCACTATGGGAATTCCTTCACAAAGACTGAATTTCAAACAACTCTACAGTGCACAACTCTAATATGAGGAAGTAAAAAGCCCCCCATGGTACATAGTTGAGAACCATAAGCCAAAACTGGATGCTGGAGAGGATAAGAGACCATCAAAGTAGTAGAAAAATGAAAGAAATAACAGAATCAGGTCAGAATCACTGCCACTACTGAAAAGAGCCAAAAATATTTAAAAATTGTGAGAAGCCACTGAAAATGATTACATAACTACAATACAATTATATCTACATTTAATTACTACCCAACCCACTACGGATCAGACACTGCCATAGATGCTGGAAACTCAGGGCTTGAGACAGGACCCCTGTTCCCAAGAAGTTCATACACTAGTGGAAAAAACATATGTAAACACAGAATTAAATGTAGTGTGACCACTGCAATAATTGCTCATTAATAAAATGCGAGTTGGTATGAGTTAACAGTGATGAATACCAGGGATAGCTGTGTGTTTATGATTGTGAATGTTTATAATTAATTATAGAGTTCATTCCATGCTGTGATTTTAGGTTTCAATCATTCTTCAGTGTCAATTTTATGAAGTACGCTATTTAAATATCACTTTCTAATATGGTGAAGACATCAGACTGAAATGAATAAACAATGACCTCAGTCATTAAGAGCAGGACCCGGAGGTGGTCGATGTTGGCCACATTCCTCACCAATGACTCCCCTTCTCACTATGTGTGTGTCATGGCACAAGAACCAGCAAGAAAATAATAACAATTCAGAATATTTAGAATAACAATTCTAATGTGTTATGAAGTTGAATAATTTTTATTCTATAATTTGAGGTATATAATCAGCTGTCAATTATATAGCCAGCATACTTGAAAAACTGTTAAACGTCAAAGCACCATTAAAGAATTTAATGTAGAAATATGATGAATTTTCATAGGTGGGCACTTGTTAGGTGCCAACGTATGGTTTCAGAAAATGACAAGAGACAGAAGCATGTACATTTATTTTGTGTCTCCTTTTCTTATTGCTAGTGTTTCTTCAAACATTAGAATCATGATATATGAAACACTGCAATAATAAAGCAAATCCTATCCTCTGAAAAAAAACTAATAAAAATATCATCACTAAACCATATCTGGACTGTTTGAAAGCATAAATCTTTTTATGTTAACAAGTTCTCTTAATATATAAGGTGCATTACTGATTCTCTGCAGCAATGAGGTGGTAAAATCATTATAGAATGAAACTATTCATAATTATCTGACCCAATCATCGGCTCTCCCTGCTTAACACCAGAGTCTACCTCATTCATCTAAATGTTGAATGTGTTGAATGTCAATATCAGAAAAACACAGACTGCAGAGAGAAGGGCATAAACTTAGCAAAGATGAAAGATGACAGGAGGGCTTGAAACTTCCCCAATCATATGCAAAGCACTGACAGATGAGGATCTAGCAGAGTTGGACCCATTCACAGTGGAAGAAAAGTAACAAGAATGACTGTTTCAGAAGAAAATGGTTTCAATATCAAAGGAATGTCTTGAGAAAATTAATGAAGCATTTGAATATTCTCTCAAAAACTCTTTTAAAAATACTAGAAAAGTTAAACATTACATGAAGACTATCACATGATGTTATCATATAATGTCATAAGAGGTATGCCCCTACCCCGCAAAAGAGAGTCAGCATTTGATTCACTCTTTTTCATATAGTTTATTAACTAAAGTTATTACCTAAATTATGTTATATATATTAAATAAAACAAACTAATAACATAAATTTTCATTTAAACAAAATGAAGTTCCTATCAGACGTCTCCCCCACCCCCCAACTCCCACTTAGGAAATTCTGCTCTCCTTTCTAGGAAAGTAGATTTATTTTCAATGGTCTTTTTCCTGAACCACTTATCCTTAATAATCAAATCTTCCTCAAGGAAGTAGACAAATTTGTATCTACTAAATCACCTCACAGAAAAAAATGAAAGAAACAGGTCTCATCACAAGCTCTGTTACGCTTACACTCATGAAATAAGAGAACATGACTTGAAGTCAATACACTGTCAGACACAAACTTAGTCAAATGTAAAGCAGCAGAGTCCTGAGGCAGTTAAGAGGTGATTTTAAAATGGTCTTGTACCATTGTATTTTTCCATGTAAAAAGGTAATCAAGAGGTGTCAAATTTCTATTCTGTTTCTTTTTACTTCCTAAAACACAATAATTATTTTTATCTTATTTTTTTCCAACACCTTCATGTATTAATAATTCTCCCTCTTATCTTTTAATATATATATTTTTTAAGATTTGAGAGATCTACCCCAAACTGGCCTACCAAGGATGTAAAGCTGAATTACCAAATGACATAATGCTGATTGACAATCCCTTGTTGACAAAGTCCATTAGGACTCCAAAGATTACAGTGACCACTGCAACACTATCAATCAATCAAAAAGTTCACCAATACTGACAATGGTCCTGTTCTATGAAATGAATCAGTGTTTCTTGTTAAAGAGCTAATAAACTTCCTTCTCAACCATTACTCTACAGTTACCTTCAGTAGAATCTATTATGGAATGTTTTGAATGTTGGATAAGACATAAAACTGAGATATAATAAATTATTCTAATAAAAGGCAATTAAATATAAGCAATTAACCTACAGATTTTCTGTGGTGGCAGTCACTATGTAAATGCTGACAAAAACTTAACTTCTATAATCAATTTACTTAAAAACTTTTTAATGTTTATTTTTGAGAGAGAGAGAGAGGAAAGGGCAAAGAGAAAGGTTGACAGAGAATCCAAATTGGACTCTGCAGTAACAGCAACAAACCTGATGTGAGGTTCAAACTCACAAAACCAGATCACGACCTGAGCTGAAGTTGGATGCTCAGCTGACTGAGCCACCCAGGCGCTCCATATAATCCATTTACTTTTAAAAGGCAAGCAACTTAATCTAAATAATTAGTTAATTTTTTAAAGAATTATGTTTAATGTTTATTTACTTATTTTGAGAGAGAGTTAGAGAGAGAGAGAGCACAAGCCAGGGAGGGGCACAGTGAGAGGGAGAGAGAGAATCCCAATCAGGCTCCACACTGTTAGCACAGAACCCAACATGGGGCTCAGTCCCATGAACTGTGAGATCATGACCTGAGCTGCAATCAAGAGTCAGATGCTTAAGCAACAGAGCCACCCAGGTGCCCCACAAATTAGCTACATTTTTATCTGATGGCTATAATATTACATGGTGACAGGATATAGGCTTTAGAATCAGTCTGTCTATTTTCATACTAAACTTTGCCATCCATTAGTCATAAGAACTTGGGTAAGTTATATAGCCCTCATTTTGAAAATCTGTGTAATGGGGATAGCAAACTATCAAAGACTCACCAAGATTGCATACAATGGAAGATCACCATTTCCTCAAAAGGAAAGTATATGTCTGGCAATCAAGGACCTCTGTCCTCCCATAAGCAAATTTAGCCAGGCAGGGTTAGAGGAAACTTAGATCTTGACCTTGAATCTTGAGTGACATAATATAAGGGTGGAAAAAATTATTAGAGCTTATCCATTTTAGCTAAGGCACTGATGGTCCTGCCTAACACCTCTGGCTGCCTAGACACCCTTGAGAGTATAACTTTTCTATTGATCATGTGAATTACCCCATATCCTTTAAATTAATTTTTCTTTTAGTTTCTGTTGCTTGCAACTATCTAACCTTAACTGGAGTGACGTAACACCTTCAGTAGACAGGTGCATATATTAGACAAATGGGAATTTCTCAAGGGTAAAACCCTACCACTGAACCGGAGTTTTAAAATACTACTTATTTGCATAAATTTTATAGTATTCAAAGCACTTCCACTTATTTCATTTGACTTTTGCAATAACCCACACTGTACGTGAGAGAGGTTTGATGCATCATCCCCAAACCAAGGGTTAGAGTCCAGTCTGCTCAACAGCCAGGGCTTTTTACTATGTCCTCTGATCTGGGAGTCATACATTTCAATCACTTATGTGCCTAAATTAAACATGAAGGAATGTAGTGATAATTTATAACACAAAATACTAGATACAAGATACCTGACAGATTTTACTATAAAGAGCCTTCATTTGATTACTGGGAAAATAAAACCCTGGATAATTAAGTGACTTATTTGAAATAAATAATCCACCTGAAGTGGAAATAGTGCAAACTCATGGTGTATCAGACTCAGATCCCATTCAAGAAATTTTAGTTACTGGAGCAAGAGTGTCATCTCTGAGGTGGTACTACAAGGAACTGTGGGAGCTCGGGGAAAGAGCTGGACAGGGGGCAGTTTCTCAACTTTAGCTCAAGGCTCCTCACCTCAAAAGCTCTTTAAGGATCTCTCTGTTCACTAGTTGATATGCCACCTGACATCTGCCCTTGGCCCTGTCCTAACCCCACTAGAGCCACTGTAAACATACACAAAGCTGTCTGCAAGCTGAGCACTAAACCTTGTTTGCAATTCAGAGAAAGCTCTTTAACCATTCCCCTTCCCTCCAAGAACCTGCATTCATCCTGCATGACTGGGTCCCTCTGCCCTGTATACTTTTGGAATCCCACCCACAGTTTCTCCTAAACTTCCCAGAAGGAACCAGACCTGAGTATTATAACAGCTTCCCCCCTCTCTCCAAGGTGGTAGACTGAGATGGGAAATCAGGTTCTGATCACAAGTTGCCAACCAGTTGGCTGTGCCTTCCTCCAACCTGCGGAAATTCCCTCAATGCCCCAAAACTCCCCAAAGTACTTATGGCTCTGTCTTATGCAATAATTTTCAAATCCTTCTCCAGTAGAATTTATGTGGCCGCCCTTTTGTGGATCCAACATTCATATTATCTCCTCTGTGTGTGCTGGAACTGCAGTCATTTCTGATTTCCTGTAGCCTATTTTCTCTGTTCCGATGCCCCATTTTCTTCTTGCACTCCAACTGTTTGTTGTAAATATGGCAAGGCTGGTGACACTGAGGCACCCACTGCTATGGGCTTGTATATGACATAGTGTGGTCCACACACATCCTTCCTCTGAGTAACTTGCACTCAGTGCAAGAATATCAATGCTTTTTCTCTTATTTCTGCAGTAGACTCAATTTTTAGGATATACATGAGGAGAGAACAAAATTATGACAGTTCCATTTCCCTGGAGTACTGAGAAGAATCTGTGAGGTTTTGTTTTGGTAAAAGGCCTGGCAGATAGCAATGAGAAACCCTCCAATTCAAAGCAAGTTCGGTTTTTCTTCCAATGCTCGAGTGACAACAGAATGACAAAAGTAAACTCCAGGCCATTTTTCTCATCCCAGCAGGACAACTGTTCCCCAGGAAAGGAATTATCATCATGAATCAACTGTAAAACACACAACCATCTTAATTGACTGAAATAAGTAGCATTCATGCTGACACGGGAGGTCACCCTGGACACTTGAAATGAAAGAATATAGATGAGGAGAAAGCTTAAATCTCAGTTAGCATTTGAAAAGTTTCATGGTGAAGAGTGGATAAATAAGGGAATTCCCCGGAGTTCATTGTTTGAGGTTTCTTTGCAAATCTGAATGGACATAATTTTAGATCCAAATGGAAATCAACATATTGAAGATCCGAAACAAACCAGTCAATTATAAAGGCTTAAAATAAAAAGCAATCTATTCGAATTTGTGTGATACAGTATTTGAATGGAAACATTTTAAATCTTCTTTATACCTTTAAAATTATATTAATTGCTTACTTTATAATAATAAATTATCCTAGTTGGAAGCTAATGCTCATCTCAAGGCAATTTAAAGACAAAATTTTAGTTTATTCTTTATACAGCACTAAAATAATATAGGCTCTAACTCTGTGAAATCATGGGGATTCAAAGTTACTATAGATGAAAATATATTACAGATTCTGAATGTCACTCTTTTGCTTTTTTATCATCTAAAAAAATCTTTCCCTAATGAATCATAAATCCATAAAAATTTTCATCTTCAGTGGACCTTAAAAATCAGATTGCAGCCAGTTCTTTCACTTTAGCAATGAGGAAATTCAAATTTAGAGAGATTAAGGGGCGCCTGGGTGGCTTAGTCGGTTAAGTGTCCAACTTTCGCTTAGGTCATGATCTCGCGGTTCGTGGGTTCGAGCCCCGCGTCGGGCTCTGTGCTGACTGCCAGCTTAGAGCCTGGAGCCTGCTTCAGATTCTGTGTCTCCCTCTCTCTCTGACCCTCCCCTGCTCACACTGTCTCTCTCTCTCTCTCCTAGAAATAAATTTTAAAAAAACATTAAAAAAATTCAAATTTAGAGAGATTAAGTGGGCTTACACTGAAATTCATCATCAAACACCTAATTTGGAATCTGAAATAACAGCATCACAGAACATGAATGGAGCAGAACCCCCTTCTTTACTTTCTCCAGAATTCAAGTTCTATACTTGTTGACCAAAGGAAGGCAGGAAAAAGGATAAACAAGATGCACAAATACTGAAATACCAAAGCTTATAACCCACACAGTATTGGATGGTTCTATCACAAAGCTTTCAGGTTGAAGTTAAGTCAATTAACTGCCGCTTTATGGATATTTAAAAATAATAATGACAGCACTTCTCAGAAATGGTTACAGCCCTCTGGCATTATCTGTGGAAATGACCATTTATGGCTCAATCCAATGTCAACAATTCTATTCACATCATTAAGACATAACAAACTATTTTAAGCTCCATTGTTGAGTAGAGTGAATGTACCTCCCAGCCTTCAATGTGAGACTGCCATTCCTCTAAAACTTCTAACTTCTCCATCTGCCTCTTGGCCTCGTTTATGTTGGAACAGACGGCTTTCATGGCTTGGAGGGCTTCCATTACTGCTGCATAGTCACTGTGTTTCCTTGGAGTCCGCTTCAGCAACTCCTGTTTATACACAAAAAACAAATCACCCTTTGATCTTCCGCTTTCTGGTACAGCAGGTTCAGACTGACCAGGAAATGAAAACTGCAGAGATCGTGAGAGCCAAAGAAGTGACATCACAACCTCCACTAGGATTAAGATAAAAAATAAAAGGTTGAATCAATGAATGTGCATTACCCCTAATAGTCATTTTGCAGTTATTTTAATATTTACCTTAAAATTATTGTCTTTAAAAATAAATTAGATTTTTCCTTTCAAACTGTCAGATATCTCACCTGTAGCATGAAATGTTTTTATAAGTTTGACTTATGCTCCAACCAGAAATATAACTTTATATATTTTCCTCAAGTCTTTAACAGAATAGTAACTTTTTAAATATATATGTCCTATAATTTCAAACAAAATTTAAATGCTTTATATTCTAATAAATTTTTGAGAAACTATAAAAACATGCTATATGTAAAGCAAAACTTTAAATAATGTCTTACACTCTAGCAAAATAAATGATTTATAAATTATATAATGCTCCATCATTACAGGAGCAATTTATGCTGTTTTCACCAATAACTTGGATTCATTCTCTGTAATGAATGATTGCCATATGCCTCCCAATAGCTTTCTTTTTGTTTTTTGGGAGTTTTTTGGGGGGCATTTTATGTTTTTCTCCCCCATTCAGGATATCAGAACAAGAGGAATCTTTAATCTTTTAAATATATTAAAAGGTCTTGTTTGTTGTTTAGAAGCACAAAATTAAACATCTTCACCCACTGTCTAGACAGTTGTGACCACATTGCTTTTTAATTAGTCATTTGTTTCTTTACTACAGTTGCCATCATCATGTAACTAACACAATTACAGAAGTCCTGAGGCAAGTCTTTTAAAAGAATTCTCTTAATTCTTAACATATAGTGGGAAAGTATGCAGTTGTTATATTCTCCTGGGGTCCGTTATTGTTGCAAATTCTGCCATAAACTTTGACTCTGCATTCAATATGTTCACACTCTGTTCTGCAGAGCTAGCACCAAAAGAATACACATTACATGACTCCTAAGACAAGATTTAAAAAGTTATGCTGGAACACAGATCCATGAAAGAGATAATGCTAGCTTCTCTAGAAAGTCTAAAGTGCATTAAGTATTTGTAAATCATGTGAAGTGGTCAAGTCAGTCTGCAGGCTATGATTTGGGACTCCATGCAACTGTGCCCAGTGGGAATCTGTGGAGCTGAGGCATGAATTAGATAAGTGAAATAGCAAGATAAATGACTAGTAATAATCTTCTGTCAGTTACTTTCCATGAGCCCTGTGCTGATTGGCCAAACTAATAATTTCAAGTTCCACATATAAGACCAATGTATCTTTTCTTTAACACACAGGCTAATCTCCTAACATCTTTCTCTGAGTAAATAAAATCCTCCAAAATCAAAGAGATTGTCAGCATAATGGTAAAACAAAGAAAACTATCAACACCAACATATCTACTGCACAAGTAAATAGTTTCTTCATGTTTCTTTGTGAAGACAATCATCCAAAGAAGGGGAAACATGACATATTTTTACTCCTTGAAGGTACTATGAGTTGATCTTCATCTTCCTAAGTGAGGATGTGTCCATGATTCCATCTTTTGAGAAGTCAGATCAACCAGTCCTAACCAGCAGCCATCCCTAACCAGAAGTGATTTAGAGCAACTATTTGACATGATGTATTTCTCTTAGTATCCCTATCCCTTCTGATTCTTAAAACAGACAAATGTCTGAGATTCCAAATCAGGTCCAGGACTAGCTGAAGTGATCTGTCACCACATCAAGCATCTGAAAGGACTCTCAGAAAGGTAAGTCACCTTCGCACCAATCCTCCCCATCTTCTGAGGACCACACCAAAGCTCTGCAGAACCGGAGATCCCTGTGTTACCTTCTCTCTAGGGCTTCACTGAGCAACTTCAATTTACTTTTTTTTATAAGGAGAAATTGTTTTCAAAGAAATTTTACACAAAAACCCAATTTATGCAACTAACAAAAATTGTAGTTTTAAAAAAATGTATTCTTAGGTACACCCAGGGGGCTCAATCAGCAAGTATCCAACTCTTGATTTCATTTCAGATCATGATCTCACAGTTTGTGAGACTGAGCCCCATGTTGGGCTCTATGCTCATGACATGGAGCCTACTTGGGATTCTCTCTCTCTCTCTCCCTCTCTCTTTCTGCCCCTCCTCTGCTCGCACATTCTCTCTCTCTCAAAATAAATAAATAAACTTAAAAAATGTATTTTTAGTTTGAATTCCATACATTTATTTCTCAAAAAGTAAATCAATAAGAACACCAGTTAATATATGCATAGCATTTTGGAGTATTTTTAAAATTTAGATGGTAAGTAGTAATTAATATTAAAATAAATCAGAAACAAAGATATATAAGTAGTAACAGCTAACATGTGTAATGTTGTGCTAAATGATTTGCATAAATACTTTAATAGTCATATTATATAATCCTTTTGATATGCATATATATGTACACACATGGATACACATATCCATATATACATTCTTGTAAATATATACTATAATTCCATCATCATTCTTTCTATTTCAGCAATAAAAACCCAAGGTTTTAAAAGGCTAGATTATGTGTTCAGTCACACAGCTAGTAAGCAGAATACTTAGTTGTTGTTTTTTTTGTTTTTTTTTTTTAATGTTTTACTTATTTCTAGGAGAGAGAGAGAGAGACAGCGTGAACAGGGGAGGGTCAGAGAGAAAGGGAGTCACGGACTGAAACAGGCTCCAGGCTCTGAGCTGGCAGTCAGCACAGAGCCTGACGCGGGGCTCGAACCCACGAACCACGAGATCATGACCTAAGCGAAAGTCAGACGCTTAACCGACTAAGCCACGCAGGCGCCCCAGTAAGCAGAATACTTAGGCTTGAACTCAGAACTCATGTGCTCAACCATCATCCCAGACTGCATCCTGATGTTGTAGTTGTAGTTCTTGATGTTTTAGTTCCAAAAGCATCATTTCCAGAATGGCTATTAAATCTATTCACATACCTTTGCAGTACAAGCATAACTAGGATATTATAATATGTTTTTCACAATAAAACTTTGAGTCATTATAATGAGGCAATGGAACTACAACCATTAATGGGGCATATCCTGTCTTCCAGAGGCAGTGTTTGCTTATCACTGTCATTCCTATCATTTATTGTCCCATGTGATCAACACCATTCCCAGTAAAACTGATTTAAAGAGCTCTGAATTTATGTAACTTTGACTCTAACTTCATTATCATCAAGAAGTCACCATTGTTAGGGAATTCAAAACATATGCCCACAGTAGATTTACTTAAGTTAAAGAACCCTGTACATAAGGAGCTATATACACTGGTCATAAGGTACTTAATGGACTATCTTGAAACTAATGCATTAACTCTAAATAAAACTTAAACAAATACATTTTCTACAAGGAGCAAAGTCTATAAAGTAGTCTATAAAGTCTCTTTTCCCAAAAGATCTGTTTCTTAGTCCTTATTTATGTGACAAAATAGCCATTTTCCCCAATAATTATGATCTCCCCTTTCTTTAGAAAGTCAGATTATTTAGGAGTGCCTGTGTGGCTCAGTCAGTTGAGTGTCCATCTCTTGATTTTGGCTCAGGCCATGATCTCAGCTGTGAGATTGAGCCCCATGTTCAAACAGGAGCCTGTTTGAGATTGTCTCTCTCTCTCTCCCTCCCTCTGCCCCTCTCCTCTCACTCATGTGCTCTCTCTCTCAAAAAAAAAAAAAAAGCCAGATTGTTTAAAAGAAAAACCTTTTAAATACCATCAACAAAATATGCAGATACAAGGAAAATTCTACAGTGAAATAAACACATAAAATACCTTCAAAAGGAGAGGGTACTTGCAAATTCTTTGTATCGGTGTTACTAAATATCCTTCTAGGGGAACATCTGTGTTCTTCCGTCCTCCAAGTAGCATACAGTTCTGGAATAGAAACAAAAATAATTAATTACATTTTTAAAGCCAAAGCTATGACACTTTCCTTCTATCATAAAATCTTCTGCTGAAACTTTGTCAAAGCTTATCTCTATATAGCTAGCTTCTTTCTCTGAGATGAGCCCATGCTATCCCAAATAACATTTACAGAAAACAAAAAGAAATACTTCACACTTCATATTGGTTATAGAAACCAAATTGTGTTTTGAATATATATCTTGAAAATTAATTTATATATATTTTTCTGAGTATGAAGTCTGAAGAAAAAGAAGTAGGATAGAGATGGAGAAATGAAGGAATGGATGGGTGGGTGGATGGATAGATAGATGGATTGATGGGTAAATAAATAATAGACAGGCAGACACAAATATATAGAGAGATCAATCCTGCTTATAAAGGGAGTTGTGTTACAGTTGAGTTGTGGTGTGGTATTGTGTTGCTGCGTTATAAAGAGCAGGCCTAGAGACAACAGAGTTCTAGGCATGCTCTGCCACTGATTAGTGATGTAACTTGGGCTGATTTGAGAATGCTAGTTTTCCTGTCTGTAAAATTGGCATGTTTCAACCAGTGATTGCTAAGTCACTGTTAGCTAGAATATCTCACCAATGACACTGGCCAGCCAGTCGCAGAGAAGGAGGTCAGATAGGAACTCCAGAGAGGCAAGATGAATGGAGACATCTCAAAATTAGCAATCAGATAAAGACGAAAGAGAAGAGAAAATCAATTCTGATTAAAAAAAAAAAAAGGCCTATAGCCTCTTAAGCACCTGGTCTTTAATGGTTGAAGCATCAAAGCTTCATTAACAGAAAAGAAAGAAAAGGAAGGAAGGAAGGAAGGATGGAAAGAAAGAAAGAAAGAAAGAAAGAAAGAAAGAAAGAAAGAAAGAAAGAAAGAAAGAAAGAAAGAAAAGATTTGAAACTGATGCCAAAACTTGTTTCTCCAGTGTCTATCAGAGTAACTGGCAGAGAGAAAGCAGGCATAAATATGTAATGAAGGGAAAAAAGGGCCCCTCAAATATCCTATTGATAATTTAGCTACCTTTATACCACCATTTTAAAACTGCTGTTTCATATTCATTGAGAAGAGAAAACGAAGTACCAAGGAGGAAAGGATGGAAAGGAAAGACTGAGGGTAATAGCAGAAACCCTCCCCATCTTGAACAACTTGCTTTAGCTCCAATTTGTATATTCAAATCAGCACAACTAATGCCATGACTTTAACTTCCCCCAGACACTTTAGAAGTCAGAACAGCAAATAAAGGTTCTGACAAAAGCATGCTTTTTGAGAGGCTTCATCTCGTATTGCAATCAGTTTATCAAAATATTCTTTCCACCTCTGCATGGTATTATCTCCACAAGAATCATATGAAACACAACTATGTACATCTCACTAGACTTCCAGTGATGTTTCAGTATCCCAGCAGGAGTTAGCACCCTTATAGATGTGGCCACTCCCTTTTCTTGGCTCTGGGTTGAAGTACCTTAAGAAACTTATGACTGCCTAACACACTTTTATTTCTTTGTCTATTAGTACTGACAGATTATGAACTGTCTTCATAATAGCAGAGGCTGGTTGCCACTTTAGACTGGCTTACGAAAGCCAGCTCTCTTCTAATATCTACACAAAGAATGTCCCCTAAATGAGCTCCCAGAGATTTCCTGATCATGAAAACTTACTGAGGTAGAAGCATATCCAAGTGCCCCAAATAGGATCATCATCAAATCTGTAAACCCTTACCTGTTTTTCAAAGTGTAATTGTTATTATCCCCATTTTATGGAAATGCAAAGTGACACCAGCGATGTAATGAATTTCCTAAAGTCATTCAGATAATTAAGGGCTATGTAGTGCCAGGGCAAGAATTATAAAAGTCAGGTTTCCTACCAGACTATGGCTGTTGAATCACCTAAAATGAGCACTCTTGAGAGTTTTCTGGAGTGGCTTGACACAATTCAATCAGTAAACTAGACCAAGGTGAACAAAGAGTCAAGTGTGCTGAGAACAGAACGGATTTAATAAGACAGCAGGGTTCAAACACTTTATAAAGAGACCTAAAATTTCAGTGGCATAGGACCCCTAAAAAGAAAGGCTAACTTATAAGACATAAAACTGAGTAAAGATATCAGCGGCACAGATAAGAGTCACAAAAGAGTCATAGGTTCTCAAATTAAGTCTAGGAGTTACTAAAAACAAAACAAATATAACAAACAAAAATAACCAGCTTTAGGAAACAGACTTGATAAATTAAGATTTGTAAGAACATACTGTTGTAAAAGAGCAGTCACTTCCCTGCTAAAAAACTTTAAATATGTAGTTTTAAAAAAACAACAAAGGAAGTAAAACAGTACACTAACGAAGGTAAAGAAGGTACAGAGGAACAACAACAAAAACACACATACAGAAAAAACAATAAAATCATATATATCAACACAATAATATCAATAATTACACTGAAGGTCAATGAACTGAACACTCTAATCGAAAGGCAGAGATTGTCAGACTAGACAAAAAAGCAAGATCCAGCCATATACTGTTTCTCAGAGGCATGTTTTCGATTCAAACATATATATTGCTTGTTAAGTAAAATAATGGAAACAGATATAACATACAAACAGTATGACAGCTGTCATGGCTATAATAATATCAAGCAAAATAGATTTAAAGAAAAGCAATATCCCTAGGGACAAAGAAAAACATTTTATGATAAGTAGAGGTATAAATACAAGTACTTTAAATGAATACATATTTAACACCAGAGCCCCAAAACATATAAAACAGAAACTGACATAATTGAAAGGCAATCTAGACAATTTAACAATTATACCCATAGATTTCAATAGCCCACCCTCAGTAACTGACAGAACACCTAGAGGAAAGGATGCAGAAGACATGAACAACACTACGAACATAAATGACCTAACATTTATAGAACACTCCACCCAAAAGCAGCAGAGTATCCCTAGTTTTTAAGCACACATGGAACATACAGAGAAAAAAAAAAAAAAAAGAAATTCCAGGACAGACCATATGCTAAGCTATAAAAATGTCTTCATGAATTTAAAAGGATTTAAACAGTTTAAGTATGTTCTTTTACTGGAATGGAATTAAATTTAAAAAATCAACTACAGGAATATATTTGAAAAATTCCCATACTGGGAAATAAAATAATAGAATGGCAAAACCGTGATGATTCTAAGATTCTAAAGCTAAAGTTAACCTACCACAGATTTATGAATGCTAGAAGAACACCTAAAACTCCCAAGACAGAGATATAGGACCTTTTTTTCCTTGCAGCAATACCAGGAGCCAGAGAGTCACTATTTTGGGCCAGTTTCCCAAGATCCAGTTCCCACATCCCAAGACAAAGAAAACCAGGTGACCCATGCACATGTATAACAGGAGGCGGGAGACCTATGGCTAAGAAACATGCTTCTCTTAGGACAGCAGCAGGCATCACTGTCCACTGGTGAGGAGGAAGAGGGTATCTCTACCTTCTGCAGCTGTTCATGATATAAACATCCTTTAAAATATAGGCCCAAACAAAGACAGTCAGTTCCACTGCTCAGAAAATGTGCAGAAACACAAGTTCCATGCAGAATTACCCCCCACGACAAACCTCTAAATAAAAAATAGACTACGGGTGCCTGGGTGGCTCAGTCGGTTACGCATCCGACTCTTGGTTTGGGCCCAGGTCATGATATCATGGTTCAGTTTGGAAGTTCAAGCTCTACCAACAGGCTCCTCACTGACAATGCAGAGCTTGCTTGGGATTCACTTTCTCCCTCTCTCTCTGTCCCTCCCCTGCTCATATGTTTGCATGATTACTCTCTTTCTCTCAGGAATAAATAAAATTTTTTAATACATGAAAAAAAACAGACTAAAGATATTACAAAGGAAACTAGACATTTTCAAATCCTGAATGATAATGAAAACACATGTCAAAATTTATGGAATCAAACTAAAACAATGCATAGGGCAAAATTCTTAGCTTTAAACACTTGTATTAGAAAAGGCAAAAAGGTCACAATAAAAACCTCTCAATCAACTATGAATATAATGGAACTTCCTCAACCTGAGAAGGACCTCTATGAAGAAACTTACAGGTAACATACATAATGATGAAAAGCTGAATGATTTCCCCCTAAGTTCAGAAACAAGACAAGAGTATCTGTTCTAACCACTTCTATTCAAAAGTATACTGGTTCTAACAAGTCAGTGCAAAAAGCCAGAGGGGAGAATGTCCAAATTGAAAAGGAAGAAGTAAAACTGTCTTTACTCTCAGATGACATGATCCTATATGTAAAATATCCTAAAGAATCAACACACACACACACACACACACACACACACAAAACCCTACTAAAACTAATACATCAGTTTAAACCACAAGATACAAAAATACACAATAAGCAAAACTAAATAAAAGTCAAATGTTTATGTGACTGTCCACTGGTGAGCAATCCAAAAATGAAATTAAGACAATTCCAATCACAACAGCATCAAAGACAGTAAAATACTTGGGAATAAACTTAACAAAGTAAGTATAAAACCTGAATACAGATTTCTTAAACATAACAAAAACTTGTTCATATTGACAAAATTTAGTAAGTTGGACACCAAAAAGTGTAAGACTTTTGATTTTCAAAAGATAATATTTTTAACTGAACAAACTACACTAGTAAGAAACATTTGCAAACTACACAGCAGATATAGAAGCTGTATCTGAATTAAAGACCACTCACAGCTCAATATAAGATAAACAACTCAACTTAAAAATGAAAAATTTTGAAGAAGCATTTCACCAAACAGGATATGTGAATGGCTAACAAGAACATGAAAGCATATTTGATATCATTGGTCATGAGAGAAATGCAAATTAAGAATCACCTTGAGAGAAACTACACATCCACTAGCACAGTTATAATTGGAACTCATAACCCATATGTTGGCAAAGATATAGAGAAACTGCAATTCTTGTACATTGCTGGTTGATATGACACAGCCACTCTGGCAGTTTCTTAAAGGTAAACATAAATCTACTATGACCTAGCAATTCCACTCTAAGCGTCTACCCAAGAGAATGAAAATACCCACACAAAGACTTGTGCATGAATGTTCATAAAAGCATTGTTTATAGTAGCCCAAACTGAACATTTCATGACTTTTCTATACTAACAAACATCTCTGTCTAAAATGATGTCTCATGTGTAGTATCTTCAAGGTCCATCATTAATCACAGTCACTTGTTCAAATACTGGCAAATGGATAAACAAAATATGGTATATCCATACATACGGAACACTACCTAGTAATAAAAATGAATGAATATGGATATATGCTCAATAAGGATGAATCTCAAAAAGTATTTTACTCAGTAAAAGAAGCCAGGCATAAAAAAAGATTACATTGTAGGATTCCATTTATATGAAATATCCAGAAAAGGACCATCTATGGAGATGGAAATTAAACCAATGATTGCCTAGAGCTAACAGTGGCTGTGGAGATGGGCTGTAAACAGGCACAAGGGACCTTCTGAGGTGCTGGGAATCTCTATCACTGCGTAATGGGATGGTTGCTCCACTCTACAATTTGCTGAATATCACTGACTTGAACACTTACAGTATGTTCCTCACTGGCAATTAAGTTTGCCAAATTACTGCCAAAATATGAATTTATTTGTGCTATTGTAAAGAAATTAAATAAAGTGAATAAGGAATGCATGCAGGAGAAAAGTCAATCTTTAAATTTCTTTTCTACCATACCCATGATGTGTTTCCTTCCTGTGACTGCCCTACTTCTAGCTCTCTTAGCAGAAGTAAATGAAACCCTACAGAGTTGAGGGATATAAAAGCCATGGTGAACTCTAGCATATACGTCTTACCGCACTAGGAATCCATGGTTCTCACAAACAATCCATAGTCAACCAGGATAGGGCATTATCAGTATTTTCCCATCCATTGGCTCCTGCCAAGTCTCACTTCTGACAAGTATCAAAGGACTCTAGCCTCCTAGTCTGGACATGTTTAAAGCATTGCCCCACAAGTAGTTTTTACACCACACTGATGCTAGTCCTTGGCTCTTAGTGAGCCTATCAACAAATCACAGCATGTGGTAACACTTAAATATATACTTACCAAAAGAAATGTGCGGATTGTTCTTATTTTGTTAAGTTCAAGAAGCAATTTTTGTGCCTTCTCATGGTTACTACAATATTCATCATAGATACGAAACTTGTCTTTCTGTGAATTCAAGGATAAATTAGAGTCATTTTATTAGCCATTTTGAAATACTAACTGTGTGATATTTATGAACAAACTTTATGAAGTGTTTACTATATTTTGGGAGCTCTACTGTGTGTATATATATAAATACATTTGATTTATTGATTTTCTCTGACCCATAAAGAATAGCCTAAGGAAAGGGATAGGTTATATTAACTAGAGTCCAATATGATGTATGCATTAAGAAGTAAATGAACCAAATGGTAACAATTACAGAGAAGAGAGTACTTAGCTTTACTGAGAGGATTCAGATACAACTTTAAAAAAAAAAGTAATATCTGAGCAAGGTCCAGAGAGATTAATCCATCATTCCCAGGCAGTGAGAAGAAAGAAAGCATTTGGGGTAGAGGGAAAAGCATGTGCAGGCTATATAGGAATAGAGAAACATAGTATCCTGTCATTAATATGCACTAATCTGGACAGTTGTGTTTAAGAAGGACACAGACAGGGGCTCGCGGGTGGCTCAGTCAGTTAAGCGGCCAACTTCGGCTCAGGTCATGACCTCATATCTCGTGAGTTCGAGCCCTGCGTCAGGTTCTGTGCTGACAGCTCAGAGTCTGGAGCCTGCTTCTGATTCTGTGTCTCCCTCTCTCTGCCCCACCCTTGCTCATGCTCTGTCTCTGTCTCTCACAAAAGCAAAATAAACATTAAAACATTTTTTTTAAGAAGGACACAAACAGGAAAATACTCAGCAACAAGTGACTGAGATAGTGACAGACTGTGAAGACACTACATATGAGAGGTCAGTTCAAAAAGAGGTATTTGTTAGTATCATAAAGGAAATGGTTACTACTTTCAGATAGCTGTTATACTATAAAGGATTCACAACTCTGAACATAAAACTAGGACCACTGGATAGAAATTGCAAGGGCACTGATGGGCAGTGGGTAGGCAGATTAAGGATTAACATAAAGATTTTCTAATGTTAGAGCTATCACTAAAAGTGGTCAAGTAGAAACAAAACAAACAACTTTCATATTTGCTACAAAGGGATACTTTCAAAAAAGGAGTCATTTCACCATCATGATCTCTAAGTATCCTTCCATCACTAGATTTTTCTCCAAATGGCTATGCTTTATATCTTTCAAAGCCACATCAATAAAAGGAAGACACAGAAAATGTATTGATCAATATGAAAACAGGAGTATATCCTCTGAAATTTCAAAAACAGCATCTGGAAAGCAACACTGAATGCTATTTTATATAGCCAGTAGAAAATGTATTGAATTACTTATTTCAAGAGATGATATGACCCAGAATGAAACAAACTTCAGAAACAGTTGAGCTAAATTCACAGATGACAGATTCATAGTGTGTTACTGAGGAAATGGATGTCAGAGTGCAAGATTCCCATGTGCAGGACCGGACTGAAAGAGCAAATACTCCAGCTGGCAGAAGATTTGAATTCTTTCATGAAAAGGAACAGTCTGGATTAAGTGGACAAAAACATGCGTGATTTCCAGTCATGCCCAAGGAAAGCACAGCTTGATCTTGCTATGCCCAAAGAGCTTCTCCTTTTAATATAATTTATGAAATATTTCCTGAGTATTAAAAAAGCATGCAGTCTGCTCACTACATACAGAAATATAGATCTAGAAACTACATATGGTTACATTTATAAAGGTTAAATAGGAATAAAACATTTTTAATGTTTATTTATTTTTAAGAAAGAAAGAGAGAGAGAGAGAGAGAGCGTGAATGGGGGAATGGCAGAGAGATAAGCAGACATGGAATCCGAAGCAGGCTCCAGGCTCCGAGCAGTCAGCACAGAGCATGATGCGGGGCTCAAACTCATTAGCTGTAAGATCATGACCTGAGCCAAAGTCTGATGGTAAACCGACTGAGCCACCCACATACCCCAAAGATTAAATAGAAATAAAAATAAACAAAAATTGTGGCACCTGGGTGGCTCAGTTGGTTAAGCATCTGACTCGGTCTCAGTTCAGGTCATGATCTCATGGTCCGTGGGTTCAAGTTCTACGCTGGGCTCTACACTGACAGCGTGGAGCCTGTTTGGGATTCTCTCTCCCTCTCTTTGTCTCCACCTCCCCTATTTGTCCTCTCTCTCTCCCTCTCTCAAAAATAAATAAACTTTAAAAAAAAGAAATCAAAATAAACAAAAATTGATTTCTTTGACAAAACACACTTCCACAGTTTTAAATAAAACATTAATTATGTAGCATTTTAATAAATAAATGGATTCAGATTGGCATTCTGAAAGTAAGCATCAATGGAATATATATACATAGCAGCACTATTTTTATTTTTAGTATGAATGCCTTCACTTCTAAAAATAATTTTCATTTTACAGGTGACTTTTTACTTTCCAAATTGACTGCACAAATAATTTCAACTATCGTGTCCAGGGAGACACAAATGATCACACAAGCATGATGTATAATTTGAAACACCTGAGCCCTGACTGGTTATTCTTCTGTACGGCTCAGTACAACCTTCTGAGGAACCATCCTTGAGAAAAACTCAGACTCTGGCATATGTGTACCTAGAGTGACAGGATTTGTCCACCCGCAGGTTTGTCACCAGTCGATTAACAAGGGAATATTCTGACTAACAAAAGGCTCATCATGCCATTATAAAAGTAAGGATTTTCTGCCTCAAAAGGGAAATGCTCTATGTTTGAGAGAAACATAAAAATCCATTCATTATGAACAGCCTGAATATTCATTAGAATTCAAAGCTACAGAGCATGCGAAGAACTAACTTGTTGGGAAAAAGAAAAGGCTGTTTATTCTTCACTGAATAAAATGGATGATGTGAGGCCCTCACCCCTTTCTGGCTCTAAGTAGAAGATTTCATTGGCCTTAAAAGACCCCAAACTTTTGGTGTCACATTTTACTTCTAATGCTGAATTCCCACATACTCTTGTGCCAAACGTTAGACCTTAAAATCTAAGGGGAAAGAACTTTTAAAATAAACAGAAATTTATCCTACAAAGTGAAGAAAGCAGGTTCCCACTTCTTGCTGGGCATTAGGTTCTGGATGTAGGCATTCTTCCACGACTTTTAAAAATTCCTTATGTACTGCAAGGATATCTTCAATGTTTGAGAACAGCATCTGCAAATACATGTAAGTAAGTGCAATAGTGAAGCAGGTTAAAAACAACAAAAAACAACAAAAATCCACAAAAACACAAACAAACAAACAAAAATACAACAAATAAGTCCATGGGAATACAGTAGTCTATCTCCAAGCTGAAAACTTCAGGGCATAGCAAGCCAGCCATCAGAGTGCCAATTTTGTCTGGACATCCTCCCCACTCCCACACAACTCTGGGAATCAGGAACCTATTCCTGGCTCTCAGGAAAAGCTTGAGTGACTAAATCCAAGCAGGACAGTCCCCACCCTATTAACGAAAATGGGCAGCAGGTAAAATTGTGCAGGCAGATTTGCTGGCAGGCTGTGGGGGACAAAGGTTTTTTGCTCTCTAGAAAGGCATCCTAGAATGGACAGCCCTTTTCCCTGCTCTGGAAAGGTGCTGTGCCTGGAAGTGACAGCTGGGACAGCTACAGGGTCATTTTGCAGCTGTGGGAGGAGCCAGCCCACCGTCAAGCTGATAACCTGGATGCCAAAGTGAAGAGCTACAGAGAACCGGGCAATCTTATTGTCCTCCCTGAGCCACAGGTCCTGAGCCTTTTCTTCTGTCTGGAGTTCCCAATATGAGAGACAAAGTATTCAAGTCATTTGAATAATAAGTGTCATTTGCTTTCAACCAAAAGCACACAAACTAAAATATTCCTGAGATGAAGAGAATTTGAAAGTTTAATTTATGAAAATAATAGTCAGAAGGGCCTATAAAATCCTTGGAATTTTTTTTAATTTTTAGTAAAGGAAAACAGCAAATTAGCACCAAAAAAAATCAGTGATGATTTATAGAATTTAAATAATAGCGATAGTACAATTAATTTTCATTTAACTCCTCCTCCTTTACAAACCTCTTCATAATTTTCCTTCTCTGCAGCTTAACAGGAAATTTTTTTACATTTATTTCTTAATAGAAGATATTATGAGGACTTCTTCTGCACCATTGAACCATCCAAATAATTTGTTCTTTAGAGATCAGAGACAGGAAGTTGCATTTGTCCACCTCTGGCCTTTCTCTTACACATAGGTCCCCTCCCCTTCCCTCTCACAGACTCTGAGGTTCTCAGTCTGGGTTTGTTTTCCTTCCTCTTTTCAAACTGTCCTAAGGCCTTGGCCAAAAACAAAAAAAAAAGAAAAAGAAAAAAGTCTCGTCTTCTACACCATCATCATAACCCTCTGTTTCTTTTCCCAGTGTTGTTTCCCTTTTTCTCAGCGTAGCCCACACAAGTGACTGGCACAGAGCTTACGCTGGTACTGAGGGTAATCCAAGGGGACTGTGTGCTTGCGTTGAGGGCAAACTGCATCTCCTCACCTTCACTGTCTCTTCTGTTACATTTTTGTCAATTTTTGAGGCAGCACACTGGTTCATTCGGTGTAAGAATGCCTGCATGAAACAAAACAAAAAAAAGATATTTTGAAGGCGACATTAGGTTAATAAAATAACAGGGTGTTGAACAGAACTAATTTTTTTTATAGGAAACCAAAGTTTAAAACGCCAACTGTTGAATAGTTTTATTGTAAAAAGTGAAACCCTTGTTCACTGTGGTTCCTACCTGGGGATTTTATCCTTCATAGTTTGGGGCCATGACCAAAAGTGACCATGTATATATCAATTAAATTTATCCACCAGGATCTCAGTGTTCTGTAGTAAACACTTAAGAGTCCAATGTTTCCGGGGCACCTGGGTGGCTCAATCGGTTAAATGTCCGACTCTTGATTTTGGCTTGGGTCATGATTTCACAATTCATGAGATCGAACCCCATAATGGGCTCTCAGCTGACAGTTGGGAGCCTGCTTGGGATTCTCTCTCACTCCCTTTCACTCTACTTCTCTGCCACTTACACATGAGCACTTTTGCGTGCTCTGAGTAAATAAATAGACTAAAAAAAGAGTCAAATGTGCTTTAAACTTCTAAGTCTTGTGAAGCACACACGACCAAAATCTAATGAAAAATCAGATTTCTGATAAAAAACAGAAGGACCAGAAATTCCACTGACCTTTTTGGAGCTGACAGTGACTGGAAGGGGGTAGGGAGAAGATACAGAGATAGTGAAAGAGGAGGAGAGACATTGACTTTTCAAGAAGGAATGGAGGGATTTCTCTTACCAACCCTCTCCCAAGTTTTAGAAAGCAGGATCTGGTATTTCTGGGATCACGTCAGATTAATTAATTAATTAATTTAATTAATCAGCAAATTAAATTGCCAATAATTTGATTATTGGTAAATAAGTTCATTAGTATTTCAAAGATCTGAACTCTTCTTGATAAGTCATTAAGCTTGGACCCATGACTAAATATGCTATTATTTTTGCAAAGGAAAAGAGCAGAAAGAGTTATTTAAGCTGGGTCTTAAAAGAGAAGGTTTGAAAGGAAAAGGAGAAGTGACTTTCCATCCAGCAAATCTGTTTTGTGTCTTTAAGACATCATTCATTAACTATCTAGTAACCAGTTGAGATCATTGCCTTCCCTGTTTGTCTTCACAACTTCAGTCAGTACCTGCCACGTGAGGGTATGACTGAACAGCCCACCAATCCCCAGGACACACAGAGGCTCCAAGGAGTCTCTGGAAACTACATCAAAGAAATGAAGATTAAGGTAAGAATCCCCTTTTTTGTTTATATATTTATTTTGAGAGAAAGAGAGAGAGAGGCAGAGAAAAAGGGAGAGAGAATCACAAGCAGGCTCCAACTGCCAGTGCAGAGACTGACACGGGGCTCAATCTCACAAACCATGAATTCATAACCTGAGCTGAAACCAAGAGTTGGACACTTAACTGAATGAGCCACCCGAGTACCCCAAGAATCCCATGTTTGACATGTTATATTTACAAAGATTCAAGAGACTAAGAAAACCCAGTATTGTTCATAATGTTCCAAAGTTATCACTCTCAAGATATTGCTAATAAGAGTATTGGCACACACAGTAGTGGCACACACAGAATTGGCACATTTCTGGGGACAATACAACTTAAAAATATATCTCAAATTTTTAAATAGGCATTTCCTTTAACCAGCAATTCTACTTCTAGGAACTTATTCTAAGAAAACATTCAGACAAGGGGTTACAGTATATTGATTACAAATGTGGAAACATTGGAAACAATCTAATGCCCATCAATAAGGGAATCATTGAATATATTATAACACATGCAAATTATAAAATATCATGCAGAAATATAATAACAAATGGAATGTGATATAAATTACATACAATTATGTGCATAAAAAACAGATGTCTATAAAATATTGTTCAGTAAAAAAATTTCCTAATCAGCATACTTGAAATGTACATACATATGTACCCATGTATACATATTGCATATCATTATAAACACATAAATGTACATATGTAATGGCAGTGTACACTAATACTAAGAAAAAATATGTAGCACATACCAAAATGCAAACAGTAGTTAAAGATGACCTTTGTACACTTTCTGATGCTCAGAATATTTGCAAGCATATTATAACTTTTGTGAAAAGAAAAACAAAACTATTTAACAGAAACAAAACAAGCTATAGGATGTCATTCTTAGCATTAGCCCCATCTTTATTCCCAATTCCACCGTTCATGTTTCAGTCTATAACAACAAAGTCACATCAGTACTAATTAACTCAACTGAATGAAATAATTCAGCTGAATTCAATAAACTGAATAGGAGAGTGAATGTCACCTTGATTCTTTTATTGGAAAATATATGTGATATGATTTTTGAACTATTATCTAAAGTTAGCTGTAACTGGCAATGTAAACAGATTCTGAATTTCCTGACTTTGCCTATCTTAATTAGTATTAGTTTATTTTAATTTTAGTTTTGGTTTTATTGAATATTTTCCATATATTTATACCAAAAATGCTCCGTTAGCTCTTTCTACTTAGTCTTAAAGTAACACGGTAGTTTAGTTGCCTAGTTTACATTTCATGTTGACCACATAGTAAACAGGTAACGTCTCACACGAGCAAAGCTGAACGTTCGCCTTTATATTTATAAACTTTTCTTCATGAACTGAACTCAGTCACATTCTGAAGCTAATAAATGTAAGTTAGGAGGTAGTACAAATGAATCAAAATATGAGTTAGAAGGAAACCTACAAACTGAGACAGTAAACTATATCTTCATATGACTTTTTAATCTTCTTACCCTCCAAGACAATATGGAACTTTTTGTTTAACTGAAACAGATGAAATAGAACCCAGAACTTGTTAGCATTTCTGATTAAGCATTTATTTTCCCAAGAGCTTCATTTTCTACACAACAAAGGCAGATTTCAGAGTTTGCCCAGAGCACAAAATCATGAAAACTGACATTTTTGCTAAAACCTAGAAGTCCTCCTTCCTCAAGATAAAGAAAACTAACATGTTTTCAGAATTCTCTCCTAACACCTTTCAGACTTTAGTAATTAGTGCATTTAGTTTTTTTGCTATCAGTCAATGAAGCATTAATACCCTAAATACAAAAATACAAGAAGGATTTAATATGCTGTTTTACATCTGCATTCATTCATTCTCATTGGTTCAGAATTTCATCAGAATTATATCACCTTCATTTTGATACAAATATACCAGAATAAGGCTTGTAAATGCCAGTGGTTCTCAAACATTTTATTGTATATAAGACTTGGAGAGTTGTTCTAAATGCAGATTCCCTCACCCTATCCCCAGAAGGTCTGATTCAGCAGATTGGTTGAGGACCCAGAAATCTGTACTTTTAATAAGTTCCCTAGATGATTCTGATGCAGTTGGTCCAGAGACCACATCTGATGAAAAGTTATGTTTTTTCTTCCAAAACTAAAGAAACAGACTTTGAGGAAACAAGTCAGTGGGTCTCAATGGAGAAAATTTCTTGGCTTTCCAACCCTACACACAATACCCTTTTGCACAGCCACTTGGAGTTTCCACTATCCACCATAAAACCCTCCCTCCAACCATGAAAATCACAATCTGGGCTGCGGACATGAATCGTAACAATCTCTGAAGGCTAGGGAAATGCAAAGACCAGTGAGGTAAGATGGGCTAACTGAGGCTCACAGGTTACCCTCCTTGTACCTTCCAGCTTGCAGGTGTTTGGCAGGAACTCAGTTTGCCAGCATTGCCCTAACAACAATTAGATGACACATTCTGAGATATCACTACAGTCAGGGGCTACTTATTTCCTACAGAGACAGCAGAACTCTTTATCATCTGTCCAATTGTTCCATGTTGTTTCCTTCCTATCATGTATATGGCAAAATGGGTTAAATGCCATACATTAATTAAAGTTTAAGAAAAAAATGTCACAAATTTGCTACCAATATATTAAAAGAAGGAAAAAAACTCACTAATATATAAGAAAGAGATGACAGCTATTCTCTTCCTCCCTGACTGTCCATCTGGGCCACTACTTACTCGAAAGGTAAGGCAAAATCCACGATGGGTTTTATTCTCAGAATGCATTTATTATAATTTCTGTGTACTAAATTATCTCCCTCAATCCATTTTTGTCCTCCCAACTCTTTTCATTAGGCACACATAGCAGATCACTCTCGAAAGTCTCACAGATCTGTTCATTGCTATAATGTTTCCAGATAGTTGTGGGTATTCTTTAATACAACACCAAAACTCAGTAAGTGGTAGTTTCTTAGAGGTTAGTCATGATTTTTTACCTGAAACCAACTGTATCAGTGAACTTTTCATACTTGGCTAAAAAGTTGTTTGTTTTTTTTTAATCTATGCTTGATGCTGTAATTTTTTTAACAATGCTTCATGAGAGTTATAAACATCTTCAAAATATTAACACATCGTATTCAATATCAAAGAAAACTCACATCACATTAGTTAATATCAGTATCCAACTCAGTAGAGAAGTCTTTAAGTATTAGGAAACTATCCAGTTCACAGACATAAATTTTCCAAAACTTTAAATTCACTTGCAAGCTTGAATTTATCATCATCAACAAATACTATCAGTTGTTTTCCTTGAAGTGACAGGTTCAGTTCATTCTTTTTTGAATAAACTATCTGCCAAATACCCCAGTACCCTGGAACTGAAACTACAGTTTATCTCACAGTTGTTATTTCAAGTAAATATAATGTTCCATAGCAACTCAATCACAAATTCTACCCCTGGAGACAACCATAATATTTGAGTATGCAGAAGAAGTACTTAGGGGTACTGCCTGTTTCATCACACAGCATATTAAAAAGGCATGTGCTCAACAGTCATGATTTAGTAAAATTAATAATCTTTACAGCTTCACAAGAACACTCTTAAGTGAAACTGGAATCCCTCTACCACGCCTCCCCCATGAGTGACTGACAGTAAAATATACTACTAGTATATTTTATATACTGTATAAATATGTATATATTTATAAATATATTTTATATACAGTCTACATAACTGTAGACTACTATTATAGTTTGGTGCCACTACTCTGATTCACACTAAAGCATCAGCAGTTTTACACATCATTGTTTTTGTACCATCAGTGCAAGCATCAACACAGAAAAAAAAAGCAAATAAAGTCTTAGTATTACAATGAAAATAGTTTCACCTTACATATCCCCTGAAAGGGTTTCACAAAACCCCAAAAGACTGCAAAGCACACCTTTAAAACCACTGTTCTAGGCACCCTCTTAAACTGTTGGTAGGAATGTAAACGGGTGTGGCCCCTCTGGAAACCAGTGTGGAGGTTCCTCAAAAAATTAACAAGAGAACTACCCTGTGACCTAGCAATAGCACTGCTAGGAATTTACCCAAGGGATACAGAAGTGCTGATGCATAGGGGCACATGTACCCCAATGTTTACAGCAGCACTTTCAACAATGGCCAAATCATGGAAAGAGCCTAAATGTCCATCCACTGACAAACGGATCAAGAAGATGTGGTTTATACATACAATGGAATACTACTTGGCAATGAGAAAGAATGAAATCTGGCCATTTGTAGCAACGTGGATGGGACTCGAGGGTGTTATGCTAAGTGAAATAAT
Source organism: Crocuta crocuta (assembly GCF_008692635.1). NCBI lineage: Eukaryota > Metazoa > Chordata > Mammalia > Carnivora > Hyaenidae > Crocuta > Crocuta crocuta. Next base: position 7,519,460 of record NW_027527951.1, read on the forward strand.
TCAGGCAGAGAAGAACAGATACCATATGAATTCACTCATATGTGGATCAGGAGAAACTTAACAGAAGACCATGGGGGAGGGAAAGGGGGGAAAAAGTTACAGAGAAGGAGGGAGACAAACCATAAGAGACTCTTAAATATGGAGAACAAACTGAGGGTTGATGGGGGTGGGGGAGAGGGGAAAGTGGGTGAAGGGAACTTGTTGGGATGAGTACTGGGTGTTGTATGGAAACCAATTTGACAATAAACTATATTATAAAAAAATGAAAGAAAACCACTGTTCTAGGCATGTAAGATATATCAATAAACAAAATAGTCAAGAATTTCTGTTTATATTCTAGTGGAGGGAAACATAATATACAACAAATACAATAGAAGCACATTAGAAGCCAGGTGTTAAATGTAAGCAATGAACTTACTATGATAAGAAAAACAAATCTACACATATTTGAAAAACAATATAATACTTTACAATGATTCCAAAGCTCTCCAGAGATCCAGAAGTCCAGAGCCCAGAATTTATCACCATAAATCTATACCACTCAATTCTATTACTTAATTATATTTGACTTTTCTCTCATTACATTCATGGCATCATTTCTCCTTTCCTTCCTTTTATGTCTCTACTTTGCCCTATTACTTTCAGTAACCACTCTATGCATAAGACTAATAGTGGGATGGGAGTCTTGAGTCTCATCTACAATTTCCAAATACCTCCAAAGATAGGGAAGTAAGTATTCTTCAATTTTATTTTTACTGCCAAGCATTCAGGACTCATTTGGGTAGGGGAATAAACAAAATTTAAAACACAAGGAAATTACCAACTACAGATTTTTTTAAATGTTTAATGTTTCTTTATTTTTGAGAGAGAGAGAGAGAGACAGAAAGAGAGAGAGAGCAAGTAGGGGAGGGGCAGAAAAGAGGGAGGCACAGAATTTAAAGCAGGCTCCAGGCTCCAAGCTGTCAACACAGGGCCCAGTGCAGGGCTCGAACTCTGGAACCATGAGATCATGACCTGAGCCAAAGTTGGATGCTTAACCTACTGAGCCACCCAGGCACCCCCAACTACAGATGTTTTTGTAATTGTCTTACAATGATAATATTATTCCCACAAATCATAGTCTAGATGAAATGGATCAAATCCTTGACAAACATAATCTGCCAAAATTCACACAAAAAGTAATATAACATGAAGAGGCCTCTATCTACTAAAAGGACTGAATCAATATTTAATAACCTTCCAAGACAGAAAGGGCCAGGACCAAATAAGTTCACTGGTAAGTTTTACCAAACGTTTAAAGAATAATTCTACCAATTCTCTACAATTTCTTTCAGAAGATAAGAGTAGTTGTTCTATGTTCTAAGTTGTTCTATGAAGCCAGCATCACCCTAATACCAAAACCAAAGACTTCACAAGAAAACTATAGACCAGTATCTCTTGTAAATATATATGCAAAAGTTCTAAGCAAAATATTAACAAATAACAGACAAAAATGTATAAAACAATTATACACCACAACCAAAGGGAATTTATCCCAGATATGAAAAGCTGGTTCAATATTCTAAAATCAAGTAATGAAATCCATCATATCACCAGTCTCAGAAGAAAAATCCATATGATCAAGAGATTCAGAAAAAGCATTATTTGAGAAATCCAACACCCAGTCATGACAAATATTTTCAGTAAACTAATAATAGAGGGGAATGTCCTCAACATTATAAAAAAAATCTTTAAAAAAAAACCACTACAGCTAACATCATGCATAATGGTGAGAAACTAGAAGCATTCCCACTACAATCAAGACTAAGGCAAAAATGTCTCCTCTCACCACTCCTTTTTAGCATTGTCCTATATTTTCTAGCTAATACAGTAAGACAAAAAAGGAAATAATAGGTACGTAGATTAGAAAGGAAAAAATAAAATTGTATTTGCTCATAAATGACATGATTGTCTAGGTAGAAAATCAAAAGAATTGACCCAAAATATTCCTGGAACTTAAAAGCTCTCTTAGGAAGGCAGAGGGATACAAAGTTAATATACAAAAGTCAATCACTTTCCTCTATACCAGCAATGAACGAGTACAACTTGAAATTAAACACACTATCATTTACATTAGCACCTCCAAAAATGAAATCTTGGGTATAAAACTAAAAAAAACATGCATCACATCTGAATGAGAACTACAGAACTCTGATAGAAATTATCAAAGAAGACCAAATAAATGGAGAGACAGTTCACATTCACAGATAGGAAGACTCAATAACATCAAGATGCTAGTTCTTCCCAATTAGATCTGTAGATTTAAACCAATTCTAATAAAATTTTCAGTAAGTTATTTTGTGGATATCAACAAAATGATTATAAGTTTATATGGAGAGATTAAAGACTCAAAATAGCCAAAACAATATTAAAGAATAAGAACAGGGAGCCTGGGTGGCTCAGTTGGTTAAGCATCAACTCTTGATTTTGACTCAGGTCATGATCCCAGGGTTGTGGGGTTGTGGGATTTGGCCTGTCAGGCTCTGAGCTGGGCATAGAGTCTACTTAAAATTCTCTTTCCCTCTCCCTCTCTCTCACTCTCTCCCCCTCCCTCCCTCTCTCAAACTCTTCCTTCTGCCCTTCCCCCACTCATTCTGGATCTCTCTCTCTCTCAGAAGAAGCAGAAGGAGAAGCAGAAGCAGAAGCAGAAGAAGAAGAAGAAGAAGATCAGAGGACTCAGAGGACTGACACTACCTGACTTCAAGGCTTATTCTAAAGCTACAGTAATCAAAACAGTGTGGAATTGGTTAAAGAACAAACAAATAAACAGAGAGAGCCCAGAAATAGTTTTAGACAAATACAGTCAACTAATCCTTGACAAAGGAGCAATGGTTATATGATGAGAAGAATAATCTTTTCAACAAATGATGCTGAAACAACTGAACATCAACATGTGAAAAGAAAAAAAGACAGAAAGAACCTAGACACAGACCCTACATCCTTTAGAAAAATAAGCTCAAAATGGATTAGACCCAAATGTAGAATGCAAAACTATAAAACACCTAGAAGAGTATGGTGATGACTTTTTTAGATATAATACCAAAGGCATGATCCACACACAAAAATAATTGATAAGGTGGATATCATTAAAATTAAAAACTTCTCTGTGAATGACAAGAGAATCCAAGCCACAAATTGGGAGAAAATATTTATCAAAGACATATATGATAAAGAACTATTGTCCAAAATGTACAAAGAAATGGTAGAATTCCACATCAACAAAGTCAACAACCAAATTAAAAAACAGGCAAAAGAACTGAACAGGCACCTCACCAAAGAATATACATGGATGGCAAATAAGCATATAAAAAGATGTTCAAATCATACATTATTAGGCAATTGCAAATTAAAAGAAGATACTACACATTTATCAGAAAGTGAAAAATCTAAAATACTGACAATGGCAAAGGATGTGGAGTAATCAGTAACCCTCCTTCATTGCTGTTGGAATACAAAATGATGCAGCCACTTTGGAAGACCGTTTGACATATTCTTACCATAAATATTCTTACCATGCAATCCAGCAATCATATTCCTCAGAAGTTACCTAAATAAGTTGAAAATTTATATCCATAACAAAACCTGTACCTGGATGTTCATAGCAGCTGTACTCATAATTGACAAAACTTGGAAGTAAACAAGATGTCCTTCAGTAGGTGAATGGATAAATACATCCAAACAGTTGAGTATTATTCAGCCTGAAAAGAAATGAACATGATCCAGCCCCTCCCTCCTCTATTTTGCCTCATCCCAGTTTACCCATTCTGGACCATTGCCCAACCACAGGTTCCAGGTTCTCCTCAGCATGCCACAATTACTTCCACCTTAACACCTTTACACAACCTGCTTCCTCTGCCTAGAACACTCTTCACCTGGCTGCCTCCTGCTGTCACTCAATTCTTAGCTTAATGTCTCTCATGGCCATCCAGTCTTAACACGCTCCCTGATCCCAACCCCATCTTGCCCTATGTACTCCATTACTCTACTTTGTTTACCCTACTGCTCCTCCATGTCCCATTTTATGTATTTGTTAATTTACTGGTACACCGCATTAGTACTGGAGCTGCATGAAGGCAGTGTCTGCCTGTTTTGCTCACTCGGGTTTCCTCAGCATCTCAGACAATGCCCGGCACTTGGTAAGCTCTCAATAAACTTCAGTGGAAGAATAAGTGAAGAATTTTTTCTTCACTAGATGTTTTTTTTTTCTGAAGACCACCAGACTGTGTAGTATTAACTTCCCTAGTGTATTATCTTCCCAAATACCCATCAGCAACTTAGAATATAAGAATATCATATTATCTTCATCTTTTCCTTCACCATATACCAGGGTTTCTCAACATTAATACTCCTGACATTTGTGTCAGAAAAATCCTGGTTGTAGCGGCTGTCCTGTTACATGTAGGATGTTTAAGAGATTCACGGCCTATACCCACTAGATGCCAGATGTAACAATCAAAGATGTCTTTATACACTGCTACAAGCCCACTTTGCACCCCCACTGGCATAAAGAATCCCAAAATACCCATAGCAGTGTTAAGTAAATGCACAAATTTGAGGCTAAAACATTTTGCATTATCAACCTCTCTGGGCTACATGAGAACAATAAGTGATTCCCTGTGTCTTCCTGAGCTTTAGCAAAGTCTCCATATATCTCCTTACTTCAATAATTTTGTTAGATTATGAATAAAAAGCTCAATACATTCTTATAAAAATTATAATTAGGGAAAATTTATGTTTAAATTTCTTTACAAACAACTAAGTAGATTTTTAAAAGCTCCGAGCCTTTGTCATGTCTTTTCCACTCAGACACAATGAATAACAATGATAAAATACTGTTAGTTTGCATGTCTGCCCTCCACGAAACTGTACTCCCTAGGGAAAATATATATATATAGGCAACATGTTTTCATCTTTGAAAGAGATATTGGTTTGTTCTCAGATTGCCATGACAACATTCTATACATATGAAACTCCCCAAACTGATAGAATAATAAATCATTTGTCAGCAGTTCAGTAGCATTGAAGACTCACCCTCACGGGTATCTATCACTCTACAAGCCATCAAAGGAAAATATATGCCACCCTGGACTACTCAGATAGATGCCTAAGGAGATCACAGTGATACCAAACAATATGTCAATATCCCCAGCAAAAACCTTTCAATGTTGATGTTTTTTCATGATTCAGAACCAAAAGGATTTATTGTGTCATACTTGTTTAGAGCCTTTTAATATCTGCTCAGTTTCCCACCAAAAGATGTTTTATTCTTTTTCAGAAAAACTATTAATTCAAAATTAACATCATCATCATCTAGGTAAAGATAACTTTTCACCATACATCCATAATTTTTAAAATTCCTTAGCTGAAACTTTCCCAGAATTTGAGGATAATTAAAACATTATTTAATGTCTTCTGTTTGATCTCAACATGTCAAAAGGCAGCATGACTCCTGTGTTCTTCAGGAGTTTTCAGGGGAAAGAATTCGTACTGGGTCAGCATGTGATCAGTACACCAAATACACACCAGGCACGAATTTAAAGTCGTTTACTAGTTAGGTGACTAGAAAGTCAGTGTTGAAAATGGATGGATATGAAAGAGAAATCAGAACCATTCTCAATGGAATTACAGTTACGCTTAAAACTATTAAAAGTAAAAATTAGAAAATTTATTGAGATAATTACAAGAAAATACTATAATAAAAGCAAACTTTTCTGAAGTGTATTTTGTCAATTTTTAAAGTCTTATTTTGTTAAATTTTGAGGTTTTTTTCTTATGTGCTTTTGCAATTTCTTTTTTTATTTTTTTAATGTTTGTTTATTTTTGAGAGTAATAGAGACAGAGCATGAGTAGAGGGGCAGAGAGAGAGAGATGGAGACACGAAATCTGAAGCAGGCTCCAGGCTCTGTGCTGACAGCTGTGAGGCTTGAATTCACGGACTGCAAGATCATGACCTGAGCCAAAGTCATTGGCTCAAAGTCTTTGGCTGACTAAAGCCAAAGATGTTTAACTGACCCCATAATTTCAATTCCTACCATCTCATCCTCATAGCTCAGCCCATAAAAAATAGGTTTATGGTAGCCATCTTTCTTGGATATTTAACTTCCATTAACTTAAGGCACTGAATTAAGTCAAAAGCAGATATCAAAAGCAGGAGAGGTGTTTTTAACATGGCACAAATGGTTAAAACATTGATTGTTTCAATTACCATCTAAGGAAATATGAACATTTACATAAAAATCAATAATTATGGCCCCTCTTCAAACATAAGGAAAAAAATCAATCCAGAGCCCACATTATTTAATAGTAGCCAAAGACCAGAGCAAAGGCAGGCACATGTTCCTTTCACTTGCTACAGTCATCAATTTTCCCTCTTACCTCCTATACCAAAGCTAAATGCTAATTGTTCTTTATTCTCACACCAATATTATTATCTTTTTTATACAAAATTCAATTTATTCATTTTTGTGACTTAGAATCTCTGTAGCCATTTTAATTTTCATCATATAATCTTGGGGTTTTGTCAAGGCCCTCTGGGCTTTTATAAATTCTTAATACTGATCATTCCAGAGTTCTATGTTTTAAAATGTCATTTAGTCTTTATGTGTTTGAGTGAGAAAGTACTCCCAAGATGAGAAGAGAAAACACTTAAAGGAAAAAAAAAAAAAGAAAGCAAGAAAGGAAGAAAATTTGGTGCCTATTTACTTAACACCTAGTTTCCCAAGGAATTCATGATTAAATCAGATGTTAATTCTCAGAAGTTACATTTTCTAGAGACAACTCTGAAAGCCATAGCAGTTAGTTTTCTCAAAGACTGAAAAAAACTCAATGTCCTTTATTTTAAACTATTAAATTTTTTTAATAAGGTAGCTTTTTGGCAATAAATTTTTCTTGGCTCATATATTCCAAGTATCATTTGATTCATGATGATCTTGTGTTCCTTGTATTGTTTTGGGTGATTGATGTCTCTTTCCGGAATGGTTAGGGATACACCAAACCTTAGGAAGAAATCAACTAAATAAATAAGATTATGAAGCACCCAATCTTTATAGTTAGCTGTTTTGAAATCCCTCTAAATTAATCATCTCCATGTTCCTTCCCAACATACCTAGAAACACCTGCCTACATATCTATGAAGACACAGGATATCTCATAGGGTGGGGTGCAGCCAAGGTTCTAAGCCTCAAATTACCTCATTCATTAAATTGGGGTAAAAATAATAGTACCTGTCTCAAAGAGAGGTGAAGAGAATTCACAGAGGTAATTTTTGTTAGCACTTTACGCAGTTCCAGTGCACAATCAGGACCAAATACTGATATTTCTGTTACTACTGCTATACCTACAGCCATAGTTCTATAATATCTACTGTGGTTTTAATTATTCCTGACACTAAAAAGAACAAAACTAAAGGGTAAGCTCCTTGTGTTCCCCTCTCTGCTCTTCTATTAACAGTAAATAAAATCAATTCAGGGGTGCCTGGGTGGCTTAGTCGGTTAGGCGTCAGACTTTTGCTTAGGTCATGATCTCGCGGTTCGTGGGTTCAAGCCCCGCGTCAGGCTCTGTGCTGACTGCCAGCTCAGAGCCTGGAGCCTGTTTCACTCTGTGACTCCCTCTCTCTCTGACACTCCCCTGCTCACGCTGTCTCTCTCTCTCTCTCTCTCTCCTAGAAATAAATAAAAAACATTAAAAAAAACAAAAAACAGTAAATCAATTCAAATGACTCTAACTTTGAGAATCCCTTGGTTCCAAAACAAATAACTCAAGGTTTTGTGGGGGAGGAGGGTGAAATTTACTGTTTACTAAAATATATGTATATTTCATATTGTTAAATTGTTTTGGATCTTTTCTTCTCAGAATTCCAGGCTTGCCCTCAAACGCAGTTCATGTTAATCTCTCAATTCATATTTTCTAAACATTAGAGAAGTTTAAAAATTAACAAATGGTAGAAGGTAGAAAAAATTTATTGGAGATCAAACTGTTAGGCATTAATAGAAACTGCAGCCCATCTCTAATCCTTGAGAGGATTTAGAGCATAAAGTATTAATAAAAAGTGAACAATGGATGTGGAATATAGCGAGAGCATGGCTTTGATTTCCATTAACTGCTACATGTTCTTGATATGGACAAAAAAATCACACAGGCTGATGAAGTAGAATGACAGGCCAATCTGAGAAAATCCACAGAAAATCAGGTACAGCAAAGACTATATTCTTGAAGTTGCCTTAGCTTTTCTGAATACTATCAACTCTTTACAGCACTGACTGACCCATTAAACAAAGATAATGTATTAGGCTAGGTCCCAAAATTAATATTAAAATCTATTCCTTTATATATTACAAGTCATAATATTTGTAAAAAAGCTTAAAGTAAAATGAAAAAAATGAACTTTTCATTACATTCAGAATTACAACAACAAAAAAAGGTATTTCAAATATCCCAGAACTTTTGGAGGCATTTCAGATAAAAGTATGCTTTAGGCTGCCAGTTGGTGATCAATACAGGATAAAACGAATTTCTAAAGGCAGTTCATAAGTTTACGTGAATATACTTGTGAAAATTTTTCTCAATAAGATGTCTGCTAAATTATTTTTAATATTACATAAATATTTATTCAGAGATGCCAGTAGACTATTGTGTCTCTAATATAATACTGCATATTGTGCTGCTCAGGAATTTACAGTGATATCAGATAACTTAAAAAACACAGCACAATGAAAGAAAAGGCTAAGCGGGAAGTACAAAGCACACTGTATAGATAATATTCTCAAGCACAAATTTTTCTCTGGCACAGGAAACTGGTCATTTCCCAAATTTAAAATGCAGAGCACTATTCCTGTTTAAGTCGTTATTTGAGAACTCAGTTCCCATGAAAAGGAAATGTAGCAGTGGGGGAAGGAAAAGTATTTAATGCTGGAAAACAACCCAGAAAAAGAATAAGGGTCCTAACATGAAGATCAGTCTCCTCCTGGCATCCATACCCTCCTTTTATCTCACAATCTGATCTAGTTCACTGTACCATCCCACGAGGTATAGAAAAAAGATTTTTTACATTCACTTCATGATAAATATCTATTTCAACTAATGCAAAGAACTTTTTCATTGAGAAATTTATGTACCTATTTTACCCTTAGGAATGACTCTTAAAATTGTTCTCTTGTCCTTACAACACATATGATTTTTTCTGGCAACATCCTATTGCCCCTTCTGACTTACCATAACCCTTTCTGTTCCTTTTTTCATGCTTACATATTCAATATACCATCTGCTTCTGAGCTGTAGCTTTGTTCCCTTTCTTTTTTTTCATTCTATTTGAACTCTATTCCTAAAAGGAACTAATGTATAGTAATGTTAACAGTTTGTGTTGGGCCAATACAAAACAGAAGAGAGCCCAGAAAATACCTTAAGTGGAAGGGAATTTGGTATTTGAAATAGGTGGTATTTTAAATCAGTGGGGAAGGAATGCACAGGTTGGGACAATAGGTAGTCCAGTTTGCAGACTTTGACAAAATAAAATGGAAGAAGGTGAAGTGGTTAAAAGCTTGAACTCTAGAGCCTGTCTGCCTGGGCTCAGATCCCAGCTCTACCAAATACTAGATATGCAACAGCTCACCAGTAATTTTACCTCTCTATGGCAGGCTTGACATCTATAAAATGAGAGTATTATGATATCTACTCATACAGACTTGATGCAAAGATTAGATAAATTAATATACATGAAGCAACTATTACATCAAAAACCAATATATAACTGTTAGCTATTATTAATGTTTTTTATGTCACCAAATATACATGCAAGATGCTATTTTCATTAAAATAAAGCACATTTAATCTCTGAAGGAAGACCTTCAAGGAGATTCATTCTTTTTTATAACATCCATACAAGTTATAATCAATGCATTAGTAAGAGGATTAGGTACTGTATGCATATAAATATGTAAAATATCTGAGAACTGTCTTTAAGTCATTCATAATTTTTATTCATAATCTGCTTTGTAAAAATTACATTAACAGACAGCAAAAAGTCAAATATCTGAAAGCCTTTGCTTAAGAAATATGAGAAAAAATAACTTCGAAAATCTGGGATAACAATTATTATCAATAATCCCATTATGTTTCAAAAACCAAGAGGACAATAAAATAGGAAATATCATAAGTACTTCTGCATACTTCATGAACCAAATAGGAGCCAGCAAAATACTATCAATGAGTTCATTTCCATGGATATTAGCTTGCAGCTCCATCAACAGCTGAATATTCACGAAGCAAGCTGGGTGCAGGTAAACAAGAAAACTTCCCTTATCAGAAATGAAAGCAATTATAACAACAAAAATTTTATGCACTTTTTTTTGGACCTGGGTGCATAAAATAACAAAGAAAAGGCTAATGTCTCTTCATTACTTTATGGATTTCATTATAAAACCACAAACATTTGCAATAGATTTGCTTAACTTCTGCAAAACAGCAAATATGCCCTAATATCGGCAGTTTTTTGGTTCCTGAAGACTTTAAGTCATCCAAGAAAACAAGAAGCAGCCTTTTGGGGATGTAAATGAAATTGTCCCTAGGCTGAGGGCACATAACTAACACGGGGTAGGGCAATTATTTGCAGACCTTAGAGCTTGAAAATGCAAATAATATAAAGAACAAACTGAACAATAAATTATTTTTTTAATGTTTTATTTATTTCTGAGAGAGAGAGAGAGAGAGCGTGAGCAGGGGAGGGTCAGAGAGAGAGGGAGACACAGAATCCAAAGCAGGTTCCAGGCTCTGACCTGGCTGTCAGCACAGAGCCCGACACGGGGCTCGAACCCACGAACCGTGAGATCATGCCCTGAGATGAAGTCAGATGCCTAACTGACTGAGCCACCCAGGTGCCCCTGAACAATAAATTAAAACCTAATCAGAACTACACTCAATATCTGGGGTATGTCTGGAAGTCCTAAGCACCGCCAGCAAGTAGACTTCAGGCAGCAGTGATACTATTCAGGGAGATGGGAGCATGTGATGCACTGTACCTGTTCTGAAAGTTACACCTATATATAGATGCTGCCCAAGGTGGAATGGGGAGAAGAGGTGGGAAGAAGCGAGAATGGCATCCAGGGAATAATTTTTATTATCATGGCCTCTTCCAAATGCAATGGGATTTAGGTTTGGGCCCAGGGCTGATTAAAAAAAAAAAAAAAAACAAACAAACCTGGAGTAAAAATCAGAAATAAAGGAGAACCTAACTTTATAGTATGGAGGTGTACTGTAGAGGTGGATTATCAGCCGGAATTTCATCCCAGTCTACTGGATTTCCAACAGTAAAACTAATTCTAGACTCAGCTTCCCAGAATGAAAAGGAATCCTCTTTCCCTTCTAGCTTAGCCAGGGCTGTCTCAGAAGATACTGGGGGAGCTGAGCACACAGATCCTGGAGGACCAGGAAACCACGAACGAGCTGCTTCCTTCATGTCAATTGTAAAATTACACATTCTGATCAAAGAATAATGGCAGCAACCAGATTTCAAAATTTCATATTCAACAACACATCCTGGAATCTGGCCATCCCATTTGGAAATTAATGCATATGTCTTGAAGTATCTGCACAATTTTACCTCTTGTCACTGGACAAGTAGGAACATTATTATCCTTATAATAGGAGAGATATTTGTTGGTATATCTACTCTATACCAGGCTCTGTTCTAGGCACTAGGTAGAACATGATGAACAGGCCAATTTCCTGCTCTCAACAGTGTGTTTTCTATAGATGAGATATGCAAAAGATAAACCACTAAGTACACGATTCGATTTAAGGTGGTGGTGAGTACTATGAAGAAAAATAAAACAGAATGATGAGAAGAGTGAGAACATGGTAGCTGGGGGAAAAGTCTCTGAAAAGGTATCATTTGAGGACAGACAGACCTTAAGGCATGGAAGAAGGCATGGAAACATCTAGGAAGGAACAGTAGGCAAAGGCAGACACAGATGAAGCAGAAGTGTGTGGACCTATGGGAGGGGCACAGTGGGTAAAGTGGTATAAGGGAGAAAAAGAGAAGTAAGAGAAACAGTTGACATACAAGGACATATCCCAGAAGGCCCAGGGATCATGGTAAGGATGTGGCATCTTATTTTCAGTGTGATAGAAAACCACTGAAGTGTTTAAGCAGAAGAGTTGATCTAAAGCCCACTGCAGCTACCGTATGGAATGTTGACTACACGGGAGACCAATTGAACTTTTACTAACATAAGACAGGGGAGAGGTGATAGTACTGTGGCTTGAGGTGGTAAGAAGTGGTCAGAACCTGGTTATGTTTTGAAACCATTGCTGGTGGGATTTGCTGATGAATCAGATGTAGAATGCAAAAGAAATCCAGGTTGTTTCCTAAATTTTTGATCTGAGCAAATGAGTGACCACTGGTGCCATTTAGTGGTATGGGAAAGACCAGGGGAGGACAGAGTTGGAGAAAAACATCAAGAGTTCTTGTCAAAGTAATACATAAGCAACAGGACAGATACAACCAGGCTGAGTAGAGGGTAGAAAGGAATAGCTAATGCCTAATGTTAGGCAACACAAGTTCATAAACTATTAAAATTAAACTTATCTTTTAAATTCACATTTTATAGATGCTATTTTTTCTAAAGTCAAACCTGAGGTCAAAGGGACAAAACAGAAAAAATGATAGGACACTAAAAGCACACTGAAGTGTTCATGATCTGGTGTGTTTATCCCTCATCGCCTTGTGCTAAATTTATAGTCCTGAAACACTCACCTTCTCCCAGTCTCCCCATTAATCACCTTGTGCCTGTGTCCTCACCATGCCCTCTGCCTGGAATATACTTCTCCACTCCAAACTTAGTCAACTTCCTCTCCTCTTTATCAGTTCAGGTGTTCTCTTCTCCAGGTAGCCCTCCATTAACTCTCCAGGCTTCCAGAATTCTGCTCTTTGAACTTCCAGAATGCCTGCCCCACACACTTCTCCTCGTGCTTGCACCTCATGCACTATTTGATTGTATTGAATTTATACACCCCTTTCCCCCAACTAGCCTGAAGCTTCTTGAGAATAAACACAGTATTTTAACTGCCTTTATACCCAAAACAATGGCCAATGCTTTGCACATAGTATGAATTCTATGTTTGACAAATGAACAATAGTCTGAATGAAAGCAATAAGGAATCTCTGGGTTTCAGTTTCTTCATCTATAAAACAGGGACCAAAAATAGCATCACCTTATAGAGAAGGGAAAGAGGTAGAGGATGAGATCACCGAGGTAATGAGGAAAATGTGTAGGACCTTGTTGAATAATAAGGACTTTCAATTTTACTCATAGTGAAAAGGGGAGGGTTTTGAACTGAAAAGCAACAGGACTTCGCCTATGTTTTAGATGGAGTCTGGTAGCTTACTGATAATAAAAAAATGGGATGGAAGCTCAGAAGCAGAAAGATGATTTATGAAGCTATTGCATCTCTCATGAGGTGAAATGAATTTTGTTAATACCTCCATAATTAGAAATGTTTTTCAAACATACACACACACATACAAACAAACAAACAATTGTGATTAATAAACACCTATCCAAGTAATCCCCTTTGCTATTTCTGAAAAATATTTAAAATGCCAATTAAGGAAGAGCTGCATGACTATTTCTTCTGTTTTCTGTTTACTTCTTCTTTTAAATATTCCCTTCTGTTCTACAGACTAAATTAAGGAAGCCATCAAACAATATTAGTAATAAATAGTGTCAACAAATGCTTTCTTATTAGGTACTACTTCATTAAATAAGAATAAATGAGATGTGGCCATATTATGTTCTTCTTTATTCCAAAATGATGTAAATGAATGACAAACTCCCATTGTCAAAAGTACATAGTTGAGGGAATATGGGTTCAAAAATGAGATGTGTTGGGGTGCCTGAGTGGCTCAGTTGGTTGAGCATCTGACTCGATTTCAGCTCAGGTCCTGATCTCACAGTTAGTGGGATCCAGTCCCACATGTGGCTCTGTGCTGACAGCAGGGACCCTGCTTGGGATTCGTTTTCCCTCTCTCTATGGCCCTCCCTAGATTTCATTCTCTCTCTCTCTCTCCCTCTCAAAATAAATAAACTTTAAAAATAAGAAATGAGAAGCAGTATACACATATATATTTTTGTAGGAATTGTTAATCTTTAAGAAAATTATTAACTATTTTAATCAGGAAGTTAACTGCATCAATATTAAACTAAAAAATCTAAATTAAGTAGATTGTTTTATATAGATTGGCATGGTCCTTTTCTCAATGGCAAGAAATATAAACAACTTTTAATTCTCATTAGGCTCAAGTAAAGACAGGCATAACTGATTTGATGTCCATTCACTTAATAGTTAAGTAAATGAGGGGCACCTGGATGGCTCAGTCAAGTGAGCATCTGACTTTGGCTCAGGTCATGATTTCACCATTCTTGAGTTCAAGCCCTGCATAGGGTTCTGTGCTGACAGCTCGGAGTCTGGAGCCTGCTTCCGATTCTGTGCTCCCTCTCTCTCTCTGCCCTTCTCCTGCATGTGCTGTCTCTCTCTCTCAAAAATAAATAAATATTTTAAAAATAGTGAAGTAAATGAAAGCAGATATGAATGAATGGACATGAAATAATTACTCACTGCCAGATGTCCAGAAAAAGAAAGTCAGCTACAGAATAATTAAGGTTACTGTACAAACTTACTATTTCTATCACAAGGAAAAAATGACAAAGGGTCCAATTTTTTCACTAGTTATTAAAAAATTATCTCAATGTTTCAATTATCCTATAAGGTTGGATACAATCTTTGCTGAATTTTAACAATGGAGAAACTGAGTCAAAGAGGTAAGGTGACTTCTCCAAGGATAATAGCCAAGATATGAGGGAGCCTGGATTCAATCCCTGTTGTACGCGGCACCAACTCTCTGACCCCTCACTGGGTCATGAGACCCATACTCCCCCACAGGTAAATTAAAATAGGCCAGGAGACTTCATGTGGAGGCTGAAATAGAAACCCAATTATGTTCAGTTTCTAAATTTGATTTCCAAAGTTCCTATCCCTGTTTTGGAAAAGGATGCCACTCCTTCATATCTTTTAGGACAAAAATCAAATAAGCCTCCTCTGTTTAAGGCTACTTGACTTTGATTATATTGACTTTTTCTCTAACTGAATAAAAATCACAGAATTTGAGTAACCTTGTATTTCTGTAACATAATACTGCTTACAGAAGAAAACTGAACGGAAATCCTTTCCTCTGACCCTAATTATAGCATGTAAGTTGAGACCACATTAAAGAGCACAATATAAATGAGTACCTACTTTCAGCTAACAAATTCCAACAATTACCAGGGACAGACCAAAAACTTCCTGGGTAGCATACTACTCACTAGTTTCACCTAGGAAATATAAGAAATGTGCCCCCGTGTGAATGATCTTTCACCATGTGAGCAAGTTAGATACTTAAAGAGTTACTTTGTTTCCCTTCAAAATTACTATATTACTACTACAGAGAGGAATACAGGGGCTTATAAAGAGTTTAGGACATAGGATACAACCCTGAAATAGTCTTCAGAAATCTTTCAAGAATAAGTACTAATGAAGTCAAAGTAGCAAGAAAATGTCCTTTGAAGATGACCAATGGAGTTAATAATGATAATAATTATACTAAGCATTAATTCTCCAGAAAGCTAACTGCTCCCTTTATGATGTTAAATGTGAGTTTTGCCCCTATCAAAACACCCTCAATTAAGGAAATTAATAGGCAAGCCACAGTCTGAGAAAAAAACATCTGTAATACATATATCTGACAAAGGACCCTTAAATAGACTATATAAATGATTACAAATCAATAAAAAAGAAATACTATACTATTTTTAATGTTTATTTATTAAAATAAATTATTTTATTATTATTTATTTATTATTATTTTATTAAGGGGAGGGGCAGAGAGAGAGGGGAACAGAGGATCCAAAGGAGGCTCTCCACTGACAGCAGAGAGCCCAAAGTGAAGCTTGAACTCACGAACCACGAGATCATAACCTGATCAGAAGTCAGATGCTTAACCAACTGAGCCACCCAGGTGCCCAAACACTATACAATTTTTTAAATGGGTAAACACTTGAGCGGAAAGAAGATAATAGAAGTACCAACAAACACTTGAAAGGGCACTTTAGATCATTAGTTATCAGGAACAATCAAATTGAAATGAGAATAAAATACACTAAATACCATGAACTAAATAAAAGACTAACAATACCAAGTGTTGGCAAGCATGTGAAACACTTGGAATTCTCATTCATTGCCTGTAAGAATGCAAAATAGTAAGTACAGCCACTTCAAAAAAAGTTTCCTATAAAATTAAACTTACATTTTCAGGATGACAGAACAATTCCACTACATGGAATTTACTCAAGCAAAAGGCAGACACAGGTCAACCTAAAGGCTCATGTTACAACAGTCACAGCAGCTTTATCCATAAAAGATAAAAACTGGAAACAACCTAAATGTCTATTAAGTGGTAAATGGATAAACAAACTATGTTCTCACTATGAGCTATAAATACTGAGAGTATATCATTTTTCATATATATTATCCATTAAGATGCATTTTAAGTTATAACTGATACTTAGATACCATCTAATAAAACAACTCAGGTTTTCACTTGTGTTGACAATTTTAAAATTTGCAATGTAAATATAGTTTTCTCAAAAAAAAAGATTGAATATGATGTGATATCTTGGATAACAAAGCACTGTAAAAGGAAAAACTAATTTTGTCTATCTGTTGTACAAAAATTATTTTCAAATTGCAGTATTATATAATCAAGTACATATATCTGGTTTTATCTAGGACTACCAATGATACTCTAAAAACGAGTTAAAGTGCCAATCATCAAATATCTTCAAACTAGGAATTTATACCATAGTCTGTCTGTGATATATATTAGTGAAAATTTAAAAATTAAAACCAATAATAAAAGGGCTTATAAGAAAATGTTATGAATTATACTAATTATAAGGAATTTTAACCATGAAAAGCCATGTAAATCTATTCCATAGCTTTATAATAACTCTAAAATTTACACTTCCATTATCCATAAAATTATCATTATGTATCATTATATATGGAGGGCAGTCGATATACAGAGTGCACCAAGTAATTAGTGTAAAAGAAGAGGAGAAAACTATGGATGGGAGAGAAGGGAAGAGGAAAGTAAAGAAAAAAGATAAAAGGAAACAGAATTCTTCCCCTTAAAGTGCCTAAAATTTAGTTTTAGGATAGAATTATATCTATTTGAACTATATTGAAACTGTATAGAGTTTCCTTAGCATAAACTACCTTCTAGGATCTAAACCCTGTGTCCTCCCCAGGCACAGCTCCTGTTTTTAATGTGCCCTGGATTTTACACTGCCTGACACATAGCATAAGCTCCATGAACATCGGTTAACTCATTATCTGGACTTCATGGTGAAGTAGTTCTCCTGAATATTTAGTTAGCAAAGACAGTTACTGGTAAGATTCTTTTTTAAAAAAAGTTCATTTATTTATTTTGAGAGAGAGAGAGAGAGCAGAGACAGCAGAGGGGCAGAGAAAGAGGAAAAGAGAGAATCCTAAGCAAGCTTCATGCTGTCAGCACATCCATTGTGAAGCTCTCTCAATCCCACAAACCATGAGATCATGACCTGAGTAGACATCAAGAATCTAGCCCAGAAGCTCACACATAATAGATGCTTAACAACAACAAAAAAAAGTTAAATTAAATTCACTGGGTATAACTATTTCATTATTCCAGTGCTCTTTTTCAAATTCAAATTTTCCAACTGCTTACTGTAGGATTATATGTAAATAACTCAGAATCATCTCTAATATCTCCTTCAAGTACAGGAAGATATTTCATTCAAGATTTAAGAAAATTAGCTGACATTAATTAGTTGACATCAAAAGGCTGTAATCAGTGAAAGAATTCTCTCTCTTCTCTGCTAGAAAACTCAGAGTAACACATTCAGTAACAATATTAAGGCAACTCCAACAACTGAATTTTTGTTAAGTGTGAAATACCTGTCAAACGCAAACAAGACATTTCCTGGGCTAGGCTAATGCAAACTTCTTCCTGGTGCATGTTAGTAGACACCTGCTTTAGGACCAAAGTGGCACATTTCTGAGATAGTAAGTCTATAGCTTTGGAAGAAAAGAAAGCATGATCTGGCTTGCATTAAATGTATGCTTTAACCAGTGGAATCACCCAGGACCAGGTAATAGTAGATTAGCAATAATCAGCTTAAAATTATATAAAATTGCTACATATCATTCCTACAGAACTTAATTTACCTTTTCAAATTTTTTTTCTCAGTCATTTATCTTCTGAAAGTCATCCCATATTTCCAATCACTTTCTCCTTCCATCACCAGTGTTATTAATGATAAGAACTGTATCCAACGCTCTATATAAATTCAGTCCATCCTTCAGTAATCAAAGTCCACTTTCTTCATGAAGATTTCCTCCCAACCCATATTATTTTTTTCTTAATTAGATCACCAGTAGAATTTACTGGATAAGATGTGCAATAAATAGCTATTGAACTGAATATTCTAAACTCTCAAAAAAGTTGTTATTCGACCTAGTTGTTCTTTCTAAGAAACTAAAATTATAAATGCAAATTGAACGGTTCATCTTCAATCCTATGACTACAAATGGATATTATCTGGAAAAAGAACAGTCTAACAAACTATGCTATACAGTCAGAAAGTATAGTCAAAGCAAGGCATTAATTTGAGAAACTATCTGTATTTAAAAGAAACAGAATTCTTAAACAAAGAACACCTATATCTAAATACTTACAAATCTAGGACAAATCTTAATTATTTCCTCATCATTAAAAGAAAAAACAAAAAACAGAACATCTTGAAATCTGCTTACATACTTAAGCCAAAGAAAATTTCAAGTAGTCCAAGTTCTGAAATAAACAGTCCATGATCTTCAACAATTATTTTTTAAAGTAAGCAATACAATTTTTTCATCACCTCAGATTTTCCCAGAGAAATGTGTTCAGCTTAAGTTTTCCTTAGGAATAACTAATTGTATTGCCCTGTTTTTCTAAGGTATGAGTTGTGACCCCCTACATCTTCTGAAAGAATTCTGTTTGGTTCCTCTAACATGAAGACAGTTCCTATTATGTTCAGATGAATAACCCAAACTAATGGAATCTGAGCCGTTGCTACAGAGGCTATGAAAAATAAGCTTTTGACTGCTTTTAAATTGAAGTGCTATCATTTGGGACCTATGGTCATGGTGCTATTAACAACGATGTTTCTTGCAAAATACTGTTTTAAGAATGCCTAAACTATTATACAGTATATTAGAACATTAAGGAAGAAAACTGTGTCTTAAAAAGTGCTAATTATTAATGTTCCTTAGTCTCTTTTTTAAGGTTATTTATTTATTTTGAGAAAAAGAGAGTACATGAGCCACTCAGCCACCCCTAATATCCCTTAGTCTTAACTGTTAATTTAAAAAGGCTCACTGTCTGATTAAATCAGATGTTTAAAAAATTATTAATGTTCATTTATTTTTGAGAAAGAGTATGAGTGGGGTACAGGCAGAAAGAGAGGGAGACACAGTATCCACTGCACGCTCCAGGCTCTAAGCTGTCAGCACACAGCCTGATGTGGGGCTTACTCACAAACCGTGAGATCATGACCGGAGCGGAAGTCAGATGCTTAACTAACTGAGCCACCCAGGAGCCCCTGCTTAAATCAGATTTTAAGCAATGTTCCTTAAATTGTAAAACACTCTGCGGGCACCTAGGTGGCTCAGTTGGTTAAGCATCCGACTCTAGATTTCGGCTCAGGTCATGATCTCACTATTTGTGAGATCAAGTCCTGCCTCGGGCTCTGTACTGACAGCACGAAGCTGGCTTGGGATTCTCTCTCTCCTTCTCTCTGCCCCTCCCCAACTGGCGTGGGTACATGGTCTCTCTCTCTCTCTCTCTTTCTCTCTCTAAGTAAATAAACTTTAAAAAATTAGAAAATACTCTATTTCTCCAGGTTCTTAAATACATCTTAGCCCAAATATTTGTTGAATGAATACATACTAAGAAAATGTTAATCATACTTCTCAGCTGAGACTAAATGAGAAATTTATAGAAACAGAGCAAAATTAAGATATTAAGTTGGTTGGGGTTGTATCTTAACACTAGAGATTATAATATGATACTTTTATCTTTTCTGAGCCACAGAGATAGCAAGGAAATGGGACAAATGTCCTTGATTTGACCTTCAGGCCAATATGACATTCCTGCACCTGTAGCTTAGCTTTGGCGTAACAAAGACCAGTCTATACCAGTTCCAGAGAAAGTAACACAAAGAAATTGTGTAGCTCAATATAGGTCCTGTCATTGGAAAGACCAGGTCCTCATCAAAAATATGTATAAGCTCTCTTTTATAATGCATTGCTTATACTATCTTTTCAGTATCTCTGTCATTGACTAGACTTTCCTTAATAAGGATGAAAAACTATGAAGACAGTTTAATTTATAATAGAGGTTTACTATGTTTAAAAGGTGAGAAAGATTCGTATTAAAAATTCCAGATTTTTTAGATTACGTCTTAAAAATTTAGATGTCCTCTCTACACTGAGGGCCACACACACTCCCTGGCAGCAATTGGCTAAAGCTGAGTGGTACTATCCTCCTTGGGCTCCCCAGTCCTCACCACTCCTTAATGTTTATCCTTGAGCAGCTTTGGTCATTTTTGTTTCCTGCCTTACCCCACAAGTATTTGAACCCCTTAGTATGAAGGTTAAGCATGTGAACTCTGTAATTAGTCTACCTGGATTAAAAGGAACACAATGCTCATTGTGTGAGCATAGGTATATTTCTTTCTTCTTTCTGCTCTTTTGTTTTTTACTTGTAAAGTTATAATTATTTTAACTACTTTGCAGAGGTGTTGGGGGAAATTAAATATAATTCTGACATCAAGCACATGACCCAGTGGATCCGTAAGTGTACTTATTATTAAGGAAAACACAGACACACACAAGTGGGCCCAGATTAAAAACTCCCTCTATTCCACTGTATTAGGTGCATAGAGCTATAACTTCTGTTAGGCTTTCAGCCTTAGTCCAAAGGAGTAAGGCCCATGGCCCTGGTATGATCTAGGTAGGCTACTGGGAACCTTAAGTGAGGTGGACTGAGTGCTCAAACTCAGTGCACTGTATCAGTTATTGCTGGCTTCTCTATCACCTGTGTAGGCTGTTTTGTTTTTGTCTTTGATTTTTTGAGAGAGAGAGAGAGAGAGAGAGAGCAAGAGCAGGTGCAAGCAGGAGGAGGGAAGAGGGAGAGGGAAAAAGAATCTTAAGCAGCCTCCATGGTATCAGTGCAGAGCCTGACATGAGGCTAGATATCACTACCATGAGAGAGCCAAAATCAAGAGTCAGACACTTAACCCGACTAAGCCATGCAGATGCCCCAGGCCTGTAATGGTTCTTATAGCTACATATTACAACCACCTAGGGAGAGTTTAAAAACAAAAGCCCAAGCCCTGCACGAAGCCAAACAAGTCAGATCTATTAGAGTAGATCTAGATATATCGTTAAAGCTCCCCAGGTGATTCTAATGTACAGGCAGGCTTGAGAACCAGTGATCCATGGCATGGAGAGCACCAGCCCTACCCAGCCATTTACAGGACTATGAAAGATTTACTGCAGAAGTTCACATTTTTACAGATGAGCAGCTTAGGAAGCATTAAAATCCAGAAATTGTTGATTCATCTGGCAGAAAATATTCATTTTGTAAACATGCCTGCATTTTGGATTATGTGAGTTACATGTTTTTTAAAATACGGAGATGATTGTTTTAAGAATTACTGTACCCCTACACAAATTTTAAATGCCTGTTTAAGTGTACTCCACAGCCTGAGGGATAGTAATTTTGAATCTGCAGAAGGTGACTGAATTTAGCAATACCATATTAAGTAATTAAAGAGTGACAGATAAAACTATTTTTACTTAATAGTGAGACAATTTTGAATCACTATGGTGAAGTCAAAGTTTTCTACTTAAAAATGGCAAAATCATCAATAGTTTTACAGGAAATATAGAGAAACATTATTAACACATTGCTAATCATATGTATAAACTCTGTGCTACTTTGGCTAAACAGTTTAAATACTTATTAAATTACAGTTTTATAGAAAATAAAATATTAGTATTAATCTTTAGTATTCTATATTTAATCAGATCTGGAAATTTTAATTATTAAAATATCTAAGATTTAGATATTTAAAATACATTTAACAATCATTCTTAGGCAAAATTTAGGTAGAGGGATAACTAATTTTGGAAAAAAAATCTATCTTGAGGAAATTTAATATTCTTTGTAGTCACTAAATTAGAATACCACTTGTATTTAAATGTAAATTTAGACTTGCTCCACTTATTTTAGCATCCAACTTTTAAATGAAATATTACCTTTCTTTTGTTCCTTCTTCCATATCCATATCTCATGTATTAATTTTTCTCTCTTTTCCTCCAAATGAGGGTCACAAACCCAGATACCTACAGGGCAGGAGAATCATACAAAAACAGCAATGTGGTGGCAGGTAGTCAGGTCCCCAGGCAGAGGCCACAAAATAGTAGCCTGGATGTTCTGCATTTTAAAAATATGGAAATCTCAAATAAATATGCAGAATTTGAGCTTATTCTGGAAAACCAGGAGCTCTTGGTTGGAGGTCCAACCAGTTGGTTGCTGCCCCTTTGGATGGGTCATGGACTCCTTCCATTGTACCAATCACCACCACCTGCTTGTCATATATACATTACCTGCCTACCTTCAGGAAGCTTCTGAGTTTCCAAGGTTTTCACAAAAGGATAAACTAATCAATAAGAGACTCCTAACTCAGGCCCAAGACTCTACAACTAGGGGGAACCTAGAAGATGAAAAGTGAATAGTGGGCAGGAACCCTGGGAAACAAAGAAGACAAGCAAAGTCTCCTATACATATTTTGAGCAAGCCAGGAGATGGTGTGGTATAGTGGAAAAAGAAGAGTCGGGCAGACCTGTGCTTGAATCAAGGGCTCTACCACCAACACTGGCAGGATAGGAAACTGGGAAACTTGCTCTCTGTGGACAGTGGAGCTATCAATCTCTCTCTGAAGAGGACTGTGGTGAAGACTCACTAGGTTGAAGAGTGCACTGTGTCATGCACATGACAGGGCACAGAAGACTCAAGGAGTGGTAGGGGAAAGAACATGGGACCTTTGGTAGAGAAATCTGGCTTCAAATCCCAGCTGCATCCCTCATCTCCATGAGCTTCAGTTTCTTCCTCGGAAGCAACATCACTGAAGGAGCGACATAAGACCAATGCAGCATCCAGTGCGGAGTGCGTTCACCCTCCAACCTCTGTCATCATCAATCCTACTGCTCTGACTCTAGCCCTAGTTCCACTCCCAGAGGAGGAAGGGGAAGAGGAGAACCAGCTAGAACTGAGGGCAGGCAGATGCTGAGTAGCTGTGGACTCGGTAGCATTTTAGAAATTAAAAGAATGGGAAGAGAGGCAATCCAAAACTGTATGACTAGAAAGCAGAAGTGTTTCAATATTTTGGGGGGTATCAGAGTGAGGCATCCATGATATGAGACGGCAAAACATGAAAGGGAAGATGAGGGGTGGTCATTCAAATTGAAAAAGTATCTTTGAGTAGCTGTCATTCTGCCTTATGCGGACTGCAAAAACACTGTGCATATGTATGTACATGGGAATGTTCACATACACACACACACACACACAATGTTCACACACACACACACACACACACACACAATTTCTGGTCCTCCAGAATTCCCAATGAGGAAGACTGACCCATTCACAAACACCTAATACGAGACTTGCCTGAGTAAGTAACAATCTAGAAATAAGGATTATCAGAGTGTAGGGAAGAGAGAAGTCAAATGAAAGTAAGGGGATCCTGGACAACTCCTTAGAAAACGTGGAATTTAAGCATCACAGACCAAGGAGGGTTTCAGTAGAGAGGAAGATATGGGGTAATGGGCATTTCTTACAAAAGGAACTTGTGAGGTCAGAGCCAGGGGCAGAAACTATGGGGTCTGTTTAGGGACAGTCAGTCCAATGCACGAGTTGAGGGACTGGGAGAAACAAGGAAGGAGATGAACCTGAAATGGTACTTGGAGAGGAACGGTCAGTCTTTTGGTAACTGAATCTTTGCCCCCAATGCATATAGCTTTCCCTACGGAGAGATAACCCCAGCATCCCTGCAGAAGTACGGTGGATTGGAAAGGAATACTAAATTTTCTAAAGGTGCCCCAGCCAGTACAAAGAAAAAAGAATCGAGCTTTAAGATGCCAATAGTGGCTCTGGGGGCGCCTGGGTGGCTCAGTCGGTTAAGCATCTAACTTTGGCTCAGGCCATGATCTCACGGTTTGTGGGTTTGAGCCCCACGTCAGGCTCGGTGCTGACGACTAGCTCAGAGCCTGGAGCCTGTTTCATATTCTGTGTCTCCCTCTCTCTCTGAGAAAGCCCATCATGCTTTCTCTCTCTCTCTCTCTCTCTCTGTCAGAAATAAACAAAACATTTAAAAAAAGATACCAATAGTGGCTCTGAATTGATGTATTTAGCACTGCGAGCTAAATGTTTCGCTAACTTAATTTCAGGGAATGTTGAACAGCTTTACATACTTCTGGAAAGATGAAGGTATTGATAATAAAATGAGAGCAAACAAACACACCAGATATGAATGATTCTAATCATCTTTAACTTTCAGTGAATTCTAAAATCTGACACATTACTCCACTGACAAGAGCTTGAAAAGTCATGTGGTCACTTGAAGTTTCCCATCTTGCTGTTCTTCTCAGTTCCTCACCATGTCCTACAACTTCATAAGGTAGCAGGGATACATGGTAGTACTGGGGATACAAAGTCAAACCCCTGCCTTTAGAAGGCTACACAAGGACAGAAGTAAATGTAAATCAGTGACTTAAACCCAGTGAGATAAATCATGAAGTGTTACAGAGAGCTCAGAGACCAATCCAACTATAATATCTACATACCGTACCCTGCACGCTCAGGTGTATAGCACACTAAGAGCAGAGGCTTTATCACAAGACTTGGCTCCCAGCTGTGCCACTCACTAGCTGGGTGATTATGGCAGTTGTTTAATCTCTCAGTGCCTCAATGTCCCATCTGTAAGAAGGGAAGAATAAGGGTGCCTACCACAGGGAATAACTACGAGAATGGAAAGAACTTACATATCCAATGCACTTAGTACTGCACCTTGCACACTAAATCATTTTCATTAGTACAACCTGATTAACCTGAAAGAGATCCTAGAAAAATGTTAATCTTTTCCACATTTCTCCTGTCTCTAGCCAAAAGAAGCATTATGAAAATGAACTTTTCTCTCACTACTCCTTTGCCAACTAATGAAATTAACCTTGAACTTCCATCCCCCAGGTGACAGCTGCCTGAGATCTTTCCACCACTACATATGTCTTCCTATTTACAAAGCTTTCTGAAAGTCTCAAGTAGAGCTGTGTTCCCTGGTAGAAACCACCTGGTTCTGATAATAGAATTAAAGAGACATCATTCTGGATATTTTTGGTGGGTACTTCTGGTTGTGTGCGAGGCTGGAGTAGCTCTACACCCCAGACAAATGGTGGACACCAGGACCAGCCAAGCCCAAATGCCCTACAGCCTTACTTCTCCCAAATGTTTGGCCATGCCAGGGAAGAGAGTCTCCTACCTAATTCCCCTTCAGCACCGCACCCCTCACCCCCGCTGACTCAGCAGCCCTGTCCAGGATTCCCTGCCTCTGATTTCAGGATTCACAGGCTTCCCTGCTTAGCAATGAGAGGTCTGGTATTCCAGAGAAAAAAAGTTGTTTTCCCATCCCTGATGATAAGGAAAATTAAGTTTCATCAGTGCACAAGTCATCACACAGAAAAACTGCTCTAATCCCGGCATTTAGATCCAAAGTGAAGTACCTTCTCAATAACTCATCAGAATTTTAAAAAGATAATGTGGTGATATCCATTGCAAATATGTTAGCATCATTGTTAAGTATAATCTAAAAGCTGTGTGTATTTAAATTTAAAAAAATAAATTAATTAATTAAAACATGGCCAGTAGAATTAATATGTATAACATAGTGTCAAAAAATTAGAAATAACAGTCCTTAGAGAAAAAAATCAAATTTCCCACGATGCTACTACTTTACCAAAAGCATCCCCTTTATTCTCATCCCTCTAAATCAAAATCTGTTAATTAGCTTGGCAGCAAAGCAGACCAAATGCTGATGAGTGTTCAGGATGCTATTGTGTTTGGCTTTGAAAACAAGTCATGATTAGGAAATCAACATGGGAAGCATACTTCACACATCCAAAAGCATTTTCTCTGCCTAGCAACTGGCAAGAACTTAGTGTGTTTTCTCTGCTTCTATGTCATGTTGCTCCGGTCACTGGAACTATGTGGTAGCTGCAAAAAGAAAGGGGAAAAAAACTTCTGCATTTAAGCAGTAGCACAAATTCAGCCTGAAAGCTGCTGTGTGTGGGGACCTGTGTGACTGGGCTCCGTGCCTGCCAGTTCCTCGCCAAGGAAAGGACAGGCAGCAAGGCCCCTCCCGCCACCCCCCCCCCTTCGACCTTGGTTTCCTCCTCACCCCACATTGCAGCTAGGGACCTTCAGCATTTCCTCTTCTGGGAAGGCTGGGAATTGACTGTTTTTATGAAATGAACATGACCTAGAAAGGCATTCAGCATGATCTGCTTGTGCACTTGAAAGAGTCCTTAGCTGTACTTCCCATCATAAAGTGGTTGAGCTTGTGTTTACTAAAGCACAGCTTGAACCAGAGGACAAGTAAGTCTTCCTTCCAGGTGAACAGCAACAGATCATTGGCACTGAATCACCACTACCACTCCTGGCTTGCATTTCCACATGGGAAGTCACAGAGATTAATTTCTTATCAACTAACAGAATTAGCTAAATAAATGAAAGCTGGCAGTAATTATTATAATTACTTTATTTGATTGGGCATACACCACTCATATACAGATATGTATATATGCCTGTTGGTATATGGTAACACCATGTGCTGGACCAAACTCCAAAATCTTGAAATTCAATACCATCATACACTTTGTCATAAAATATGTTGTTGTTCAACTGAAAAAAAAAACCATAGTCCAACAATTATTTATTAAATACTATGTGCCTGCCACTGAGCTAGCTTCTAAGGAATAATTGACAAATCAACATGATCTCATGAGTTTATGATCCAGTAGAGGACACTGATAAGTATAAAAATAATTGCAATAAAGTGTGTGGCATATAAATGTATTTTCAAGGTTCAGAAATAGAATAAAAGATGGAGTATCAGATCTTCCTAAGGATGAATAGGGAAAGGCTTTACTAAGAAGCTGATTCCTTACAAAGGTTCTAAAGAATGGATAGAAATTCTTCAAGTTGACAGAAAAGAACATTTAAGATAAAGAAAACAGCCAGAACAAAGACATAATGACACACATTCCCAGAGGAACACTGAGCACACAGGTACATTGATCTACTCCTTTACCTGTATTAACTCCACCTTCACAACAATACTTTGACTTAGGCACTAATATCCTCCCTACCTTACAGGTGTGAAAGTCGGAGACAGAAATTAAGAACTTCTTCAGATCACCTGGATGCCTCAGTCAGTTAAGCGTCTGACTCTGATTTTGGCTCAGGTCATGATCTCACCATCCGTAAATATGAGTCTCATGTCCAGCTCTGCACTGGCAGTACAGACCCTATCTCTCTCTCTCTCTCTCTCTCTCTCTCTCTGCCCCTCCCCCTGCTCATTTTCTCTCTCTCTCAAAATAAACTTTTAAAAAAGCAATTAAGAAAAAAGAACCTCTTCGGGGCACCCGGTGACTCAGTTGGTTAAATGTCCAACTTTGGCTTGGGTCATGATCTCATAGTTAGTGAGTTGGAACCCCACACCTGGCTCTGTGCTGATAGCTCAGAGCCTGGAGCCTGCTTGAGATTCTGTGTCTCCCTCTCCTCTGCCCCTCCCCTGCTCTCGCTCTCTCTCTCTCTCAAAAATAAGTAAACAACAAAATAGAACGTCTTCAGTGATTATGTGGCTTCAATCCAGACCATGTGGATTCAGAGCCCACATCCCTGATACCTACTGAGGAGGAACACAGTAATACTTAGTGGGTAATCAAGGAGTGAATAAACAAACAAAACAAAAACTAATTTGTACTTCTGGAGCAAAAATCCAAGGGGTCTGGCAGAATGGAGGGGACAGAGAAAAGGTGCCACTGGAAATTTGATGGGGAGTGATCTCAGAAGGGCCTTGAGGCCAGGTCAACTGCTTGAAACTTCTGTGGACACTCTAGGTGAGTGAACACAGTCAGCTCTAGAAAGTCAGTATAGAAAGTTCACTATCATGAAGGGTAGGGGCTTTTTTGAGTGAAGAATGGAGGCAGAGACCTCAATTGAGGAAGCTATTATGATAGTTCAGGTATGAGAATTTAAACTAGGTGAGAGTGAGGATGTAGACAGTTGATATTGCAAAGCATATGTAGATTCAAGCCTCACTGCACCTGCGTGGCTGGGCAATGCAGGGGACCGTCCAAAACCATGCATCTGTGCAACTGAGTCAGGTAAGGGAGCATTCATCTTTTCGTGCAAAAGCCCTCTGGGCACCTGAGGGAAACAAAGTTTGTTTCCTCCACCATTAATTCACAATCATTCATATACAGATACCAAAGATTCAGAATCTGTTTTCAGTAAAGTTTGTTTCTAAAGATGTATACAAACTTAAAATTTTAGGAATTAGCATATCTGTTTTTAAAAATTCTCTATGGACTACATAAAGCAAATGTTCTGCAGATGCCTTTCAGTGTTGTCTAAAGGGATTAGAAAAAAAGGATAAAAATGAGAGATTTATAATGTGGCTCAATTCACATAAAGAAATGAGTAACTGCATACCAAAATTGACATATTCCAAGAAATGCCACAAAGAAGATGCCAAAGGCCATGCCAAAACTGAGCTTCAGGTCCTTTAGAGAGGGTAAAACAAGTACACAAGTAACCATTATATAAGACAGGAAATAATAAGCAAGAACGTTCTGGGCAGAGGTGGGGAGGACCTAAAGGAAAATATAATCCCATTCCAGTTTGAGGATCAGAAAAAGCTTTATTTTTTTTTAAAGATTTTTATGTTTATTTATTTATTTATTTATTTATTTATTTATTTATTTATTTATTTATTTTGAGAGAGGGAGAGAGAGAGAGAACATGAGCAGTGGAGAGGCAGAGAGAGAGGGAGACACAGAATCCCCAGCAGGCTCCATGCTCTGAACTGTCAGCACAGATCCTGATGTGAGGCTCAAACCCACAAAACAGGAGATCACGATCTGAGCCAAAATCAGATGCTTAACCAAATGAGCCACCCAGGTGCCCCCAGAAAAAAGGTTTATACAGTAAGGAGCATTTTAGGTTTGTGTTGAAAGGTTGTATACATGAGGAAGGATATAAAGAGTTAAAATATGTAAGCTGTTCTTATACATAAAATGTAAGTCTATTTATGTGATCATCAACTGCCACCTGGTTCTCTACTAAACTCCCAAAGGGAATGATATGTATTTCCCCTGTAAAGAATGAAGATTCTAATATTTGTCAGTGTTTCTTTTGCTGTCACATCCCCTTCAATCCATTGCCACCAGCGGGGAAATGCTGCAGTGCAAACAGCATGTGCTTTGGAGCCATAATAAAAATTAAAATATAATAACAAACTTTTATTAAACATCTACTATGTACTAGACTCATTATCCTTATTATCCACACTTTTAGATTGGAGAACTGAGGCATGGAGATATGTAACTCTCCCAAGTGACACAGCTGGCAAATGTTGCAGCTGAATTCAATCTACTTAATCTTCCTTTGTTCACTGGTAAAAGAAGGGATAGATAATAAACTCCACCACCCAAGTTTGTTGTGATGATTAAGTCAGATAGTGTGTATAAAGTACCCAGCTGAGAATCGAGCACTAACAGGCACTCATTTCCTAATGGCTATAATTATTATTTCATCTCAATTTAGCAACTAGGTCATTTCCCACCAGTCAGACCTCCAATGAAACCTCACACACAGCCCTACCACATGCCCAGGGCTCGCTGGCATCAGGGCTCCTAAATGCATCCAGCTGAGGCCATCTGGTTCACATACATCTTAAGGCTATCAAGAGTGTCGTATTTTACATTCTCAGACATCTTCGAGTAACACTGAAGGTCATTTGGCAAAATGCCTACAAATCACAGCGTTACTGACAAGTTGGCACCCGTCACAGCTTGAACACTCCCAATTCACAGAGAACTCATTATCTTAGAGGTATTTATTCCAAAGTTGTTTACATCCCTATTGACAATGAAAATCGTTAGAAAGATCATTTCATCATAGAACTAAATCTAGTCCTTGGACTTCCAGTTAGTGTCTATTGCCTTCCCTCTAGACAATTCCTGCTTTCAACAACTGTCTTGTCTCCTTTATTCAATAGGAGGGTTGATAGCTTCAGTTTCATTGTCTCTTTTGTGTGCAGTCTTCTTCCCAGACCTTTCACCGTCCTGGCCACCTTCCCCATCTATTCTTTTCTCTGTGATTATCTCTTAAAATATGGCCACCAGAACTAAAGGAAATACCTTCATTGAGGGTAGAAAGAAACTTTCATTCTTCTTTACCCACATCTTTCTGGTAAGACCATATTTGTTTTCTTAATAGCCTCTAATACTATTCCCTTCTTTTAGGCACTTGTTTAAAACACTAATGTTTTTTTCCTAGTTATTTGTAGAATTGTAGAAACTTGGACTTATGCCTTTAAATTTTACTTTCTTATTTTCAGGCCATCATATCTCCCTGTCAAAAATCATTTTGTTGCTTCCTTTGTCAACCACATTAACATCTATTCTATCAAGTTGCCCTCTGCGATTTCACCCAGGTCGATGAATAGGGAAGAAGAAATAAAGAAAAACATGTTCAGTGCTCTATGGAGCTCTAATGGAGGCTTCCCTCCATGTCATCTGTAGCATCTGTACTTTAGGAATGTCCAGCTGATCTACTTATTGGCATGAGAACATGCTGGGATTTTCTCCCATTTTTCATATCCTTTTCTGGCTTTTTGGAATACCCAATCCTATTCTTTTTGCAGATCAAAAGCCTACTTATTATTCAACTCTTGTTAATTCTACCAAAGCATACTAGTTCCTATACTACTGCCCTGTTCCGAGACAAAAAGGAGCAGGACTCTCTGGGGGAAAGCTGAGCTCTTCCATGTCTGGCATTGGGAACGGTAACCTTCCTTCTCCCAAGTCTTCCCCTCTCTTCTGCATCCCAGTGTCTCTTGACCTCTAAGAAAATGGCAATTACCACTGTTTCCAAAACATATCAAATCTGTTTCGTCTCTGTGCCTCTGTCTTACCCACTCCCTTTACACAGAAGATCCTTCCTTTCACTTCTTTGTTCAAATCCTTATGCTTCCTTCATGTCCCAGTTCCAATTTTATCTGCTGTGTCATACTTCCTGCACCCCCTTAGGCAGTATGAGTTTCTCTGATCCTACTTTGGTCATGTGTTTACTGGATGTCATACTGTATCTGTCTACATCACTAGTATTTCCAGTAGACTGTGATCTCCTCTAGGGAAGAGCCATGTCTGTGAAAATGGAAGTCCCAGAGTAATATTTGCCCCACAACAAACATTCAGCAAATGTTTGCTGAATAAATACATGAATGGGATGCAGGAGATATCATTTTATTAATAAAAATACAAGGATTTAAAGGAACAATGATGAACTAAATTAGAAAATGCATGGCATTTGCTCATAAACACATACAATTTAAGCTTGGTAGTTGAAAATATTCTTTAATCTTTTTATATATCCTGATTTTTTAGCATTAACAACCACAAACCACAAACTATAAAACCATCTGAAATTAATCTGAATCTTTATGTCACTCATTTTTTTTGTCCAAGAGCTACACTTTACCAAAAATGAAAAAAAAGAGTCTGGCACATTGGAGTCAAACTTTTCCATATGGTTTTGGCACTTAAGTAAATCTGCTAGAATGGAAAGTAATCAGATGTGGCCTATTTGGAATAGTTTTATCATTGCAATTTTTAAAGTAAATAGTCCAAATGTTACAGCAAAGAAGCAAAGAATAATTCCTCAAGCTGATTAGCTGTGAAGAATAAAATATTATAATTTTAGTCCCCCTTAATTGATACTACAGTAAATGATATGATGCAGTTCTAAAACATAACTCATTGGATAGAAAATATGTACTCTAGGACTATTCTCAAGTTACACAAACCAATATAATTTATTAGTTCTATCCTAACAAGTGATTCACCGAAGCTTATAACCTTTAGGTATGATAATAGTACACAGAAACTTCAGTTGTTTATTAGTATCCTTTCTTTAACACTATACGGAAAAAAAAAAAACAATTATCTTTCTCATGCTATTTGCAAAACAATAAACAATAGCTCTGGGCAGATGGAATATATTCCAACAAACTGCTCTTAATTCAGCAGGAATGTCTGATTAAAAAGATATTCCCTATTTTTTGTACTTAAAGACTAGAGTAGAAACTCCATGATTAATTTAGAACTTTTTTTTGGAAAAGTCAGGCATATGTGCTTTAAAATCTCTAAATGAACAATCAATGCATTTTTCCTGAATAATTAAACTTCTTGGTAGGCATTATGATGAGAAAGAAAATAGTATATAACCTAATCATTCATTATACTCTAAAATGACATATAGGATACTTATAGAGACAAAGCTAAGGCAGTGCAAAACAGCCATAAACCAATTCAAAACCACACAACAGAAAGGTGTATATATGTTTACCAAAGACATTTATGAGAACATCAACAGCAGGACTCTCCATATTAGTTGACAAATGGAAACCACTCCAATGTCCATCAATAGAATGGATAAGTTGTGGTAATACATCCATAGAATGGGATACTATATGGCAATAAAAAAATGTTTAAATTACAACTACAGATAAACTGCACAAAAGTAATGAGATATTAAAGATACAAGACACAGAAAAGTATATAGTTGACCCTTAAACAACATGAGTTAGAACTGCATGGGTCTCCTTATAGGTAGATTCTTTTTAATGTTTGTTTGTTTGTTTGTTTGTTTGTTTGTTTGTTTAGAGAAAGAAAGGGATAGAAAGCGAGCAAGGCAGGGGCAGAGAGAGTGGAAGCCCGAGAATCCCAGAAGGCTCTGCACCAGCAGCACAGAGCCCAACGCAGGCTCAAACCCATGAACCATGAGATCATGACCCGGGCCAAAAACAAGAGTCAGATGCTTAACAGACTGAGCCACCTAGGTGCTTCAGTGCATGTTTTACAGCACTGTATTTTCTCCTCCTTGTGATTATCTTAACATTTTCTTTTCTCCAGTTTACTTTATTGTAAGAATATAGTATATAATACATAAAACACAAAATGTGTATTAACCATCTGCTTATGTTATCAGTCAGGCTTTCAGTCAATAGTAGGCTTTTAATAGTTAAGTTTTAGGGGAGTTAAAAGTTAAACATGGATCTTTCACTATGCTGAGAGTTAGCACTCCTAACCCCTGCATTGTTCAAGGATCAACTGTACACTGTAATGGATAAATCCACTCACATGAAATATTAAAGCAGACAAAACTAACTTAGGGTGCTGGATGTCAGAGCAGTAGTTACCCTTGGAGAAGGCCATTAGTGGAATGGGACATGAGAATAGCTTCCAAGGTGCTGGCAGTACTCTGTTTCTTGATCTGGGTGCTAGATACATGGTGTGTTAAATTTGTGAAATTTATTGACGATTTACAAGTTTTTGTATGTTATGTTTCAGTTATCTGTCGCGACATCATAACAAACTGTGCCAAAGCTTAGTAGCTTAAAACAGCCATTTATTTTGCTCATGATTTTGTAGGTCAGGAATTTGAAAAGAGCTCAGCCAGACACTTCATCTCTGCTACACGTGGCGTCAGCTGGAGTGGCTGCAGGATCCAATGCTAAGATGACTTCATCCCTTCATCCCTCCCATGTCTGGCGTCCTGGTGTACCTTGGCCTGCCTCTCCCCTCCCCACCTCTTTCTCTCTCTCCACAGTTTCTCATGCTTCAGGACCTCCTCACGTGGCTCAAGCTTCTCGTGGCATGGTGGTCTCAAAATAGTCACACTTCTTACATTGTGGCTAGCTTCAAGGGGAAGCATCCTAAAAGCAAATCTTCCTTCAGGCTGCAAAGCTTCTTATGACCTAGCCCTAGGAGTCTTTGGTCAACAGCAATTTACAAGGTCAGCTCAGAGTAAAAGGAAGAGTGCTGCAAAGGTGTGACCACTAGGAGGTATGGTTCACTGGGAAGACAACTTCAGAAACCAGCTGCAGCAGTGTATCATTATTTAATCAAATACTTAAAAATATATGAGAAAGAATTCATGTATTCATTTCACCTAAAACCAGTTAATTAATTCCTGATAAATACTAAGAATATTAAATAAGATATTGTTGAAAAAATATAATTGCATGCTACAATGTAATACATAGATACTCCTTCCCTTCCATACTACCTATTTGTGACAATCTCCATCCAACTGTTTGTTCAATTCCATTACCCCCATTTTTCCTCTATTCAGTTTATTTAGAGACTATGATGTATTTCAAACTGTAAGAGTTTTTTTTAAAAAAGATGTATACTAACATTTATTTGTTTCACTATAAATGCATTTGTTCACTCATTCATTCTCTACGTTCACCATAGGATTGGCACTGCATTAGAAATTGATTACAGAAAATAAAAATAGGAAAAAGGCACAGTTCCTGCTTACAGACACTTGGAGAAAACACAATGAATAAGACGTACAGGCTGAGGTGCCTGGGTGGCTCAGTCAGTTGAGTGTCCAACTCTTGGTTTCAGTTGGGGTCATGTACTCACGGTTCATGGGTTCAAGCGGGCTCTACATTGACAGTGTGGAGGCTGGTTGGGATTCTCTCTCTCCCTTTCTCTCTGCCTCTTCCTCACCTGAATGTGTGTGTACACTCTCTCTCTAAAAATAAATAAACTTAAGGAAAAAAACTTATTTTTAAAAAAAGTACAGGCTATGCGCAGGTAATATCAACTAGATCTACCAGTTCATTTGTTCATAATAGCTTAAAAGGCTGTGAACCTCCCACCAGAAGAGGCCATGAGTCAGGACTGGTTTTCAGTAGGTCATTGTGAGCCATTATACATTTTTGAGAAAGGCAGGGATAAAGTAAAGCCATACATTCATTAGGAAATTTAATTTCTTAGCACTGCAGGAAAAACTGAGAGAAAATAAAAGCAGAGACCAGTTCAGAAACCTCCAGAAAGAGGAACAAAGGTCAAGACCAGGGTGTGGCAGAAGACATATCCAGCAGCAAAGAAATCAGGAGGTAGTTCTGAGACACAGCTGTAAAGATACAATAGAGACCAGAGGTGAACACAAAAACTATCCATTTTTATGCCTATTTAGACAACTAACTTAATATCCACTTATTTAGCCCCTTACATGAAGAAGATAGTAAAACAGAAAGAGACCTAAGCAATAAATGGATTTGAAACAATTATTGTTAAAATGATATCATTATATTATCTCTTGTTAGGAGAACTGACTGTTACAATAATTCACTGCAGTAAAACTAAGTCATTTCTTTGTGTTAGTTTTGTACATCCAGTCCCAAACAAATTCTCAGAATTTGCATGATTAATAGTAGGAACATTTTGTCAGTCTCATAGTTGGCCAACCACACTATTTTAATCTACTGCAAAAACAATTTAAAAAATCAATTCCCTTTCATTCATCCTTTTGTTATTCATTATATGGGAAAATTAACTATAAAACTTAAGAAGTAGAATATTTCTGGGTAAGATTTTAGCTAACTGATCTCATGCCATGTTCTAAAATACATCTATTAAATAAATATAAATTGTATCTATTTATATAGAAATATTTTAAGAACATGACACAAAAATACTAATAAATATATACCTTCAAAGTCAAATTTATTGCAATGCTTTAAAAACTTTACAGGCTTTTTTTTTCATTTTTTTTCAATATACCAATCATGCTCTTTATTCTTAACCAAGATACTTGCAAAATTATATTTCACCAGTTTAAGTCCAGAGTAGTATCACAAAAGCACTCTGAGAGAGGAGCTTTCAAACATGAGGCTCCTATAACTAGAATTATTTTAAGAAAGTTGCTTCTCAGAGCACAGCAAAGCAATTTTTAATTATAATTCACCTTTTCTCCAATTTTTTCAATCTTCTCTAAGTGCAGGAAAGAAAATATGTAAACACAATTTTATAATTCAGAGAACAATTTCTTAATTACTTGTAGCATATATTACAATCAGCCATTAAGATACTTAGTACCTACTATCTAACAGACATAGGCTAGGCTCTATGGAAAATATAAAGAAAAAAATGGGTTAAGTTTTACAATAAGTAAAAGCACTTCGAAAGTTAGAACATTGAAAAAGCACCACATTTAGCATTAATCCTGAGGTTCTACTACTTCTAATTCACATTTAACTCCCATTATCTGTATGTTCTGAGACTCATGACTGTTACTGATCCCAAATGTAATATGTCTGATTTGCTTTATTATCAGAAATAAATGTGATAATGCTTTGTAAACTATTACATCCACACAAATAATTACTACAAAAACCAAATAAATGGCAATGCACAACAAGCAGCATTGAAATGATGAAACTCGTGTTATGAGCAATAAAACATTTGGAGGTGATAGAAGGTAAGAGTGGTATGGGACAGATTAGAAAGGAATGTCTTTATAGAAAAGTGACATTTGAATCAAGTCTTACAAGGCAAGTGGAATATGAATATTCAAGAAGAGGGGAGAGGTCATCCCAGCAGAAAGAACAGCATAAGCAGAGGCATAAATTAGGTAAATCAGCAAGATGTTTGATTGAATCACTTGAGAATCAAACTAATCCTATATGAGAAACTCTTTAGGAGTAGCAATGGTAAGTTTGGATAGATATGGTAGGGAACTTTTTATAAAGGCTCTAGAATGTCAATTTGAGAAATTATGATGTTTGAGCCTCAAGGAGGTGAAGTCTGTTACATAAAAAATTAAAAAATAAAAATACTATTTTAGGAAAATTAATCTGGGTATATCTGTTGGATGGTTATCATTCTGTCCACTATCTCACTGTTACCTCTCCCCCGAGAAATGGGAGATCAATTCATTAAATAAGCAGTAGAGTTCTGTGGACATTTAGAAATGTCTAAAGACAAGTAGAAGAGGAGATCAACAGGGCATAAAGACTGGTTTGACGAGGGATAGAAGACAAGGAGGTAAAGATAACACTGAGCCTTCCAGTCCAGGGAGATTGGAGTATGCCAATTAAGAAGAGGAGGTAGGGCCAAAGAGAGGTAAAATAATGATGAGTTGGAGGCTAAGGTGAGACCCACAATGCAATGTCCTACATGTAAACACATGACTTTGATATTCGACATCTTAACTGGAGCAATATATTAGACTTTAATTTTATTTATGTGAAAATAATTATAGAGGCCATGATGAGTTGATAAGCTTACTAAAAAGAAAAATTTGTGTAAAAAGGAGAATGAAAATGGGTGCCTGGGTGGCTCAGTTGGTTAAGCATCCAACTCTTAATTTCATCTCAGGTCACAATCTCATGGTTCATGGGAATGAGCCCTGCTTCAGGCTCCAGGCTCACTCTCTCTCTCTCTCTCCCTCTCTCTCTCTTTCTGCCCCTCCCCCACTTGCAAACACGCACATGTGTGCACATACAACCCCTCAAAACAAATAAACATTTAAAAAAATGGGAATGAAAAGTCAAGGCTAAGAATTGAAATTAAAGAGTGCAATTATAGAGTTTCATTAATGAACCCAATGAACCCAAGGGACACCAAACAAGGAAGAAATTTCAAAAAAGTAAC
Source organism: Crocuta crocuta (assembly GCF_008692635.1). Classification (NCBI taxonomy): domain Eukaryota; kingdom Metazoa; phylum Chordata; class Mammalia; order Carnivora; family Hyaenidae; genus Crocuta; species Crocuta crocuta. The sequence goes on from NW_027527951.1 coordinate 7,557,473, forward strand.
ACTGATGAGCAATGTCAAATGCCACAGGGAGGCAAAAGAAGTTCCAACTAGAGCAGAGTTAAAAGATATGGTTAAAAGATGGTCACTGGAAAACATTAGGAATCTTTCTTCTGAAAAAGGTCAAGAAGATTGGGAAAGGCTTCAAAGAAGGCAAGGAAGCAGTAAATACAATAGTAAATATGTGCAACACTGTGGTCAAGGAGTCTGAAAGCGTTGGAAGAGAATTTCCACAGAAGCTACAACAGGCAGTAAGGTTCGCAGTTTTCTCTCATATTTTTCAACACAAAAGACCTGCCTAATCAGATAATGTAAAGTAATCCCATAGAGAGAAATAAACTAAAGTGACACTTTTTCTGCCTCTTTATATATAGCAATAGCCTAAGTTCTGTGGAGATCACCATGGACTTCATTTACAAGAATCACTTGCAACTGAAAATCAAACACTATTAGAGCCCAAAGCAAGGGCGTCCGAGCCTCTCACAACAGTTGTGAACTTTAATTATACGTTTAGACATAATGTGTGGGATAAAAACAAAATCAAACCATTAAGGACATCACATCAACCAAGTGGCTTCACATAAATCAGTTGCTTGCATTTCAAGCCTCCCTCAGTATGCATATTCTTGTGTTCACAAATTGGTACTTACAAAATAATCTTCCATATCTCATCACAACAGAGGGCTTTGGAAAATATATCGGTCCCCTATGGGAATCCTCTTAAGACTTTAAAATATTAATTTCTACAACATCCTTATTTCCCAAAGTAGTGTACTTCCTTTCCCACACCAAGAGCATGTTCCACTAATCACTGTTGTTATACTGCATTGCTCAGACACATGCAAAATAATTAACTGACTGCTTTCTAAGATAAACCAAAAGTTTAACAATATCTTTTTCACTACCCGTATTTCTCAGTACTATTAAAAAATATTATTGGGCAATCACTGAATGACATCTCCTTATAAATGCAGTCTCCCAACGAATTTCATTTCTCTTTAGCTTCTTCTCCAATGTTCACTTGTTTCTTAGTTTTTCAAGTTAATTTTGTCCATATATTCCTTCTCATCATTTTATTATCAATATCTACTTTAACTCTTAACATTTCTAGATCTGATTCAAGTTTGTAGCCTTTACCGGACTTCCAATACATTTCCAATATATAGTGAATGTTTTAAGAAGTTTCCTCAACAGGGGCGCCTGGATGGCTCAGTCGGTTAAGCTGTCAACTTCACCTCAGGTCACAGTTTTGGGTCCGAGCCCTGTGTCGGGCTCTGTGTCGGGCTCTGTGCTGACAGCTCAGAGCCTGGAGCCTGCTTTGGATTCAGTGTCTCCCTTTCTCTCTGACCCTCCCCCATTCACACTCTGTGTCTCTCTCAAAACTAAATAAACATTAAAAAAAAATTTTTTTTAATTTCCTCGACAAAGGGATTCAAAAAATGTTTATATGCCTTACTATGATATTGAGAATGAGTCACATCAATCCATTCACAAAACATTTATGAACACCTACTATGTGCTAAGCATTGATACAGGAGTTGCGTGAATAGCCAAAACAAATGGTCACAAATCTCTTCCCTTTCCTAATAAATTCACTTTCTAGTGGGAGAAAAACCAGATGCAAATAATTAAGATAAGTGAGGTATTTAGTATGCCAGTAGGTGCTTCAGAGAAATTAAAGCAGTAAAGGTGGATGAGGAGTGTTGTGCTGAAAGGGAAGGGATATAGCTTGGATTAAAGTGGTCAGGGAGGGCCTCATTGAGAAGTAGCACCTGAGCAAAGATCCAAAGAAAGCAAAGGACCTAGCCATGAGGGTACCTGGGAGGACAGCATTCCAAACAAAGGAAACAAACAGTGCAAAGGCCCAGAGGCAGGAGCATGCCCAGCATTACTGAGCATCAGCAAAGGGATGACTGTGGTCAGAGGAAGCGCATGAAAGAAAAGCAGGAAATGAGACTGAGAGGTAACAGAAAAGAGTGCAGATCACAGGAAATTAGAGGGACCTTGGCTTTTACTTGGAAGGAGATGAAAAGTACTTGGAGGGTTTAAACCAAAAAAGTGAAATGACTTGACATGTTTTCAAAGAATCACCCCAGCTACCCTGGTTGTAGGAATCCAGGGAAACCAAGCAGGAAGCTGCTAGAACAGGATAAGAGGAGTGGACAGAGGTAGCAAAAAGTGCTTAAAGTCTGAATGTTTTTAAGTTTTTGTTTTAATTTCAGTTAGTTAACATACAGGTTATATTAGTTTCATATGTACAATATAGTGATTCAACACTTCCATATATCACCCAATGCTCATCACAAGTGCACTTCTTAATCCCCATCACCTGTTTCACCCATCCCCCTGCCTTCTCTCTGCTAACCATTAGTTTGTTGTCTAGAGTTAAGAGTCGGTTTTATGGTTTCCCGCAATATTTCTTCCTCTATGTTCAAATCCCACAAATCAAGAAATCATATGGTATTTGTCTTTCTCTAGCTGACTTATTTCACTTAGCATAATACTCTCTAGCTCCATCTATGTCCTTGCAAATGGGAAGATTTCATTCTTTTTATGGTCGAATACTACTCAATTGTCTGTATGTGTGTGTGTGTGTGCGCGCGCGTGTAGGCACATCTTTATCCATTCATCAACCGATAGACACTTAGGCTGCTTCCATATCCTATCATAAATAATGCCACTATAAACATTGAGGTGCATGTATCCCTTTTGGATTAGTGTTTTATTATGCTTTCAGTAAATACTCAGTAGTGCCACTGCTGGTTCATAGCATAGTTCTATTTTTAACTTTTTGAGAAACCTCCATTCGCTCTTCCACAGTGGCTGCACCACTAACAGTGCAAGAAGGTTCCTTTTTCTCCACATCCTTGCCAACTCCTGTTGTTTCTTTTGTTGTTTTAGCCATTCTGACAGGTCCAAGGTGATCTCATTACCATTTTGATATGCACTTCTCTGATGATGAGTGATGTTGAGCATCTTTTCATCTGTCTGTTGGGCATCTGGATGTCTTCTTTGGAGAAATCTCTGTTCCAGTCTTCTGCCCATTTCTAATTGGATTATTTGGGGGGGGTTGGTATTGAATTGTATAGTTTTTAATACATTTTGGATGCTAACCCTTAATCAGATATGTCATTTGCAAAGATCTTCTCCCATTCAATAGGCTGTCTTTTGTTTTTACTGTTTCCTTTGCTGTGCAGGAGCTTTTTAGTAAACTATGTCTCAATAGTTTATTTTTGCTTTTATTTCCCTTGCCTCAGGAGACCTATCTAGAAAAAGTTGGTATGGCCAATGCCATAGATATTATTGCCTGTCATCTCTTCTAGGATTTTTATGATTTCATATCTCACATTTAGGTGTCTACTCCATTTTGAGTTTATTTTTGTGTATGATGTAAGAAAGTGGTGCAGTTTCATTCTTTTACATGTAGCTATCCAGTTTTCCCAGCATCATTTGTTGTAAAGACTGTCTTTTTCCCACCACATATTGTTGCCTCCTTTGTCATAGATTAATTCACCACATAATCCTGGATTTCTGGGCTTTCCATTCTGTTCCATTGATCTATGTGTCCATTTTTGTGCATGACTACAGCTTTGTAATACAGGTTGAAATGTGGAATTGTGATACCTCTAGCTTTATTTCACTTTTTCATGATTGCTCTGGCTATTCAAGCTCCTTTGTGGTTCTATACAAATTTTAGAATTGTTTCTTCTAGTTCTGTGAAAGATGCTGTTGGTATTTTGATGGGGATTGCATTAAATGTGTAGATTGCTTTTAGTAGTATAGACATTTTAACAATATTTATTCTTCCTGTCCATGAACATGGTAATGTCTTTCCATTTCTTTGTGTTGTCTTCAATTTCTTTCTAGGGCTTTCAGAGTATAGGTGCTTCACCTCTTTGGTTAAGTTTATTCTTATGTATCTTATTTTTGGTGCAGTTGTAAATGGGATTGTTTTTCTTAATATCTCTTTCAACTGATAGAAACACAACAGATTTCTGTGCAATGATTTTGTAGCCTGCAACTTTACTGAATTCATTTATCCATTATCCATTCTAGCAGTTTTTTAGTGGAGTCTTTAGGGTTTTCCATATACAGTATCATGCCATCTGCAAATAGTGAAAGTTATACTTCTTCCTTACCAATCTGGATGCCTTTTATTTCTTTTTGTTGTCTGATTGCTATGGCTAAGACTTCCAGTACTATGTTGAATAAAAGTGGTGAGAGTGAACATCCTTATCTTGTTCCTGACCTTAGGGGGAAAGCTCTGCTTTCCCCCATTAAGGATGATGTTAGCTGTGGGTTTTTCACATATGGCCTTTATTATCTTGAGGTATGTTCCCTCTAAACCTACGTTGTTGAAGGTTTTCATCATGAACGGATGTAAAGTCTGGTTTTTTAAAAATAGAGCTAAAAGGATTTGCCACTATTAGATGAGGTCAATGAGAAAAGACTAAGTTGTTTACTGACAAGAGTAAGATCTCAGAAAGATGAGGTTTGGCTGGGAGAGAGTTGGGGGGGGTTGCTACTCAGGAGTTTGTTTTTGGCCATGTTAAGTTTGAGACACTTCTTAAACATCCATGGAGTGACACAGACATTCAAGACTCAAGTTCAGGGTGACCACCAAAGGAATAAATGTTAGAGAAGCAAAATGGTCAGAGCAATGAAGCCTGCAGCTCTAGGATACACACCGTGTGGCTCCAACAGCTACTTATGGAGAAATGAGCAACCCAGCAAAGGACACTGAGAAGATGGAGTACAGAGGCAGGAGGAAAGTCAAGAGTATACTGTCCTGAAAGGAAGTGTTTCAATGAGGGGAAGATCTACATTCTATTAGGTCAAGCAAAATGAGGATTGAGAAAGTGGCCACTGGATTTAGTAACATGGATATCGCTGGTGACTTGGACAAAGTTATGTTTAGTGGAATGATGGAATAAAAGCCAATAGGGTTAGATTCAAAAGAAAATGTGAGGAGAGTCTTCAGCCTAACTTTTCTGTTCTTGGGGTATGGTCACAAACTCTGTTTTCTTTTGCACATATTTTCCTTTGTAATTTACCTTCATGTAACCTTGAATGAGCTATACATCTGGGTTATCTCTATAATACCTGATAATGACAATAATAATACTAATCTTTGCACTCACAGTTTATCTCCACTGTTTCTTATGTTTGCTGAGACAGCACAGGGGAAATATCACAGGGCTGGGAGCAAGAGTATATGTGCGCTCTTTCAGAAGCTAGAGCCTCCTTTTATTTCCCATAAAACTGGGAGGTTAATCCCTATATCACAGGACTATTGTGCAGGTTAACAATAATATATATGAATTCCCATGGGAGTTGATTGGCACACATCAGTTACTTTCTCCCTTTCCCCAGTAGGTAGTAGGAGGGCCAGAAGTCAGATCTCACTGTACCAAGCAGCCAATTTAACTATCCCACTGCCTAGTACTTAAAAAGCAAAACAAAACCTCCTTTTTTTTCTTCTAGAGGTTTATGTATCTGGGAGAAGTCTATGTAACTAGAGCAAAGCATGGAAGGGGAGAAACAAATTCCTAAGCATATTCAACTGCAGAAAAAGCCTGTTCTGGGTCATGATTGTGATCACTTTGCCCCATTTCTGATCATTTTGGCTAATTCAATAATGTCTTTCTGGTTGTGGTTTTTAAACTACTCCATAATGCACTCCAATTCTGACTTGTGCTGTTTGCCTCCTTGTCAGCTTGGAACACTTTCACTTTTTAAGAAAGCATGCCCACAACTTAAACCACACTGATCAACTGTTTAGCAGCATATTAGAAAACCATGATTCATCTCAATTGCTGATATATATATATACTCATACCATAGTATGAGACTACCTGTCCAATATGAGTGTGTGTGTGTGTGTGTATATATATATATATAAATGCCATTTTATTCATTGCCTTGTATTTCTCAACCCTATATATGCACTGAAATCAGCTTGGGAGATTTTTAAAAAATACTAGTTCCTGACTTTCCACTCTCTTTCCGCCTAAGATTCTAATTAAGCTGGTCTGGAGGGAGGGCCTCATCATATTACCTGCTGATTTAACCTTCCCAATATTTGTTGGGCTTAATGGGTTGGTCTCTTCCAGTTTCACTTGTGCCCAAAGAAGCCATTCCTATAATCTATTCCTAAAAGCCTGTCTGTCAGCCAACTCTTCCTGAATCAAGGCTCAATTCTGAGACTCTTGCTCAAAAACCTCCCTTACCTCTCCACTATCTACCAGTAATTCTAAACTACTCTGCTGGCATTGAAAGCCACTCAACCATCTGACCCCGGGTCACCCTGACCACCCACTACTCCCCTACGCCAACCCTTCGGTCAAATCATGTTAATCACTGTTCTATAAAAGCAAAACCATAGTATGAGACTACCTGTCCAATAATTCCCATCAAAAGTATAATCAACTCAAAAACCACAGACATTCACTCTTAGTCACTTGCATGACAGATGAAAGAGAATCTGTTTGTATTAGGTAAATCGGTATAAGAATATAACTGATAAATGCTTCAGAGAGTGCGAACTCTGCTGCGTCCGCAGGTGAGAAAGGGAGCCCTGTACCACTGGTCTGTGTCCAGACCCCGCAGGCCATCCTCTAGCAGGTTCTGAGTAGCCTTGTGTATGACATCAATTGCATCATACTCTCAGAAGAGAATGATGATTTTTTCTTGATATATTTCACATTTCTTACTCTGAAGTAAAAAAAGGATTACCTCTTGATCAAGAAAACATGAGTTTGCAGCTACTAATGTGAGAACTCCTAACTCCAAGTATTTTTGGTGTATTTTCCCAAATTGGCAGCCCAGTCCAATCTCCACAGGGGACTGGTGGGGCTGAGAACTGCAAAATAAAATGTCAGCCTCTATTTGTAAATTGGTTCCATCAGAGACATAGAAGCGTGAAAACAGATTAGGGGTATTGTTATTTTTGTTGGGATAATTAATCCCATGTTGTTGAAAAGCTAATGATCATTACAGTATTTCTTCCTATGAATAGGAATAGCTCTCATTTCAGGTTGTGGGGTTTGGAGTTTTTTATTCATTTTTGCTTTTGGTTTGAGGTGGCAGTTTAAAGACTAAACTGTATCTGGACCTAATACTGTTTTATGTGAAATTTAGACATTATGATTCCATGAAAAAGATCTTAACCTCTAACAACTGTTACTCAAACATAAAACATCAAGTGAACAAACAAAACCAAAATGCTCTTTGGTTTCCCAAAATGGAGATTTAACAGATTTCTCTTATTATTCTTTCATACTTTCTGAATTTCTAAACAAATTTTAACAACAGTATAAACAATCAAGGATAAGAAGTATTAAAGATCCCAGGAATTAGAACAAATCGAAGTATAGAAAATTGAATTATAGGATATAAAGACAAATCAGGCTCAGATGATAACCAAAAAAGATTCTCTGTCCCTTTTGTTTGTAGCAACTCATTTCATCTGTGTCCACCTGGGACCATAAGTGAACTGAAAGGAGACCCTCCGAGTGTTTACACAGCAGAAGCCAAGTGAACCTGCTGATCAAAATAAACAGTAAACTTCAAACAAATTGTCAGGAAAGTTGCAAGCTTTTCCAAATGGCTCAGTTTTTAAATAAAACCCGACCTAAATTATTAAGGAAGGGCCTAGCATCTGATGGGTAGTCTTCTAAATTACACAATAATCATAAAACATTAATAAACCTTTCTAGGTGAAAAAAATTCATGAAGGGAGTAACTATGAACCAACTGAATTAAGTGATTATTCTAATCATCTAAGGAAATGAATTTAATGAAAGCAGTCAAAATCTACCTCTCCTTGGATTACAAACATTGGTTCTAATCTTTAGTATTATGTGATCATCCATCCCTCAGAAGTTATCATAAGCCTAAAGTCCATACTCTAAGCTACCCAGGGAGTCTAGAAAAACTGAGTCTGCTAGAGGTTCCTGAAGGTGAAGTGGACAGGGGATGCCTAGACCAGAGTCCACCAGAATCCACAGGAAAGGGCTAAGGAGCAGAAATATCTCTCAATGCAAAAGATGGCAGAGACCCCCTAAAGCTGCTCCCTCGGCTCTGTGTCCCACACTGCAGACCTCTGCTGTGTTAACCCTTGACCCCAGTTCTTTTCATGACCTCCGAAATGTCCAGATGTTATCTAAGATCAAATTCTAAACCCAGCCTTGCTTCCCAGTGATCACCCCACCCCACATTCACTGCACACTTGATTAATGACACCATCTCAGCACCTTCTCCAGGGATGCTGGGACTGGATGAGTGCTCAGACGCAGAGCAGAGAGGAGCAGAATATCTCAAAGCCCCCAAGTAAGAGCTACTGATGGCACTGAACATTTTGTTCACAGGTAAAGGGAAATTCATTCTATATCCAATTTCCCTCTTCACACTGTATCTTGCATTAGGCAAATGTACTTACCTTTAAAGCTCCCTGCATGTATTCTGTACACATTCTTGTGGTTAGTTTGGTACGATGAGGGCTGATTTTGTCCCAGTATTGTCAGAATCACACACAAGCAAAACCAGTGCCACTGATAATGATAGATAAGAATCCCAAGGTTTTCCTTATGTAGACACAATCAGGCAGACAAGTCACAAATAGCATAAAGAACTGAATGGAAAAGATCTCAACTCTCTGTGGTAATTGTGTTTGCACTTCCTTTTAACTTTTATGATGTATTAGCCATAGAATAGTCTCTAAAGAGAAACAGAAGAGGAAAGTACATAACCTTATCAAAAAATACAGCCAGCTAATCCCTTCCCTTCAGTTATACTTTTTAAAAGTCTAATATAAGTATAATTATTCACAAATTTCTATACTGAAGTTGGTAATGGCAAAAGTAATAACTCTCTTACCCTTCCTTTGTGCTACAAATTCAGTAAAGAATGAAGCTCCACAAAAGGCTGCTTAAAAATATCATTAATAGAACCAACCCTGAAAAAAACTACAGCACCAGAATCCGAGCTCCCAGACTCTTAACAATGAGGCAAGTAACAAGGCTGCAGGATGCTGAGGAGAAAGGGAATATTTTCCACAGGCCTGAAGTGACCCTCCCTCCCCCACCAAGTCTCTGGCTGTGGCTCCCAATGACACTTTATAGGCCCCAACGGGGCTGCATCCAGCTGTCCACACTTCTCAAGGGAGTCACTTCTATAGGGCCATCAGGGAGATAATACCATCAGAACAAAGAGTGGGGAGGGGCTGCCAGATACACTCCTTACCCTTCCTTTTTTTTCTCTCAGGGAAAAACCTTGAATAAGTAAAACTTGAGAGAGAAAGCATTCCATACCTTAGCTTTTAACTCATCTAGGATCATCTAGGGTAGCAGTTACAACACTGGCTTTGGATCCTGCTGCACATTCAGGATCCCCAATCTCTCACCCCCACCCTCTTTGTTCAGTGCTTCGGTCCACTCACGGTTGAAGGACACTTCATTTTCAGCAGAAGCTTCTCAGAGGTGGTGCACTGCTCAGATGCTGGTTCCCACAATAATGGATTCTAACCTTGGCTGCAATCCCCACTAGACACAAAGCTGCTGGGATGTGAAACCATATTGGTAAACACTCTACAAAATAAGCTCTCAATGGTATAAACATACACCAGTGACAGAGTGAGGTAGCAAATATTTTTAGTTTGCTGTACTTCCAAACAATATATATGCCTACTATACTAAAGTCAGTGTAAAATGACAGCTCAAGAATTAACTAGTTGAAGCCTTAAGTCTTAGAGTCACTAAGCTATTGCTAATCTGTTCCATTAACTTTACTAGCTGTGCATATCTGAGTTTAATTTAACCTCTAAATTATAATTATACTGAAGAGTTGAACAAGGGACCTGATTAGCACTTTTCTCTTGCATAGTGCCTATTAAGGTAAGAGTAAAAAAAAAAAATCATTTTCAAATATTCTTAGGAACTTGCAGAACAGAGTGACTTCCTGCCTTTTCATCCTATATAAAATGTCAAAACAGAACACACAAAGAATTTTATTTCCCATCTACTTCATTCATTCTCCTTGCTATTTAAACTCACTAATATACCAAATATTTTACTCATTTGTCTTGTGTCTCTTGTTTGAGAAAGGGAGCTCCATGAAACACAGATATTTCATTTCTGTATTTATTCTCCCAGCCGGGAACAGTGATCAGCATACAGCATGTGCTCAATGAATATACCCTGGAATATAAATAATCAAAATATCTGGACTCTATGTTTTTGAAAACAATTACCGGAGAGACTAAATCATAAGGTTTGGTATGTTAGACATATTTTTTTTAATTGATCTGACATACAAATTGCACTATGTCAAAAGTAAGGTTTTTCACAAATAAGTTGGTTTTGAAATAAAAGAAAAATCACTCTGATTCCATTTTGTGGTCATTTGTTTACAGATTGTCTGGTCTGCCTTTATTTATTACAAAATTACTGCAAATTTCATGTAGTACATATTAAATACTAAAGAAAATTCTAGAATATCATAGAGTAATTAGAACTTTGAATTCTGACAAGCTGGAAAAGAAATGGTTTGTAGAAAAAATGTATGACACCATATAGTAAGGCTGCAATTTTCTCTTTAAATCTAATTTGCAGAGGGTTTTTTTAAAATTTTTTTCAAATATCTTGGCTGACTACGTGGACCTCTCATTAAGGTTTACTTATATCTTCTTGATGCCATTAAAGTTGAATCTGACCCAAATACTCAACTATAGAAAGGTGAATGTTTAAAATTGAGTATCTATTCAAGTATCAACTAAACTTTCAAAATTTCTGGCCATCTAGCTCATTATATCCCCTATAATTAAGTCATTCTAAGTATAATATAATTTTTAATATAAAAATAGCCTTCAAGCCCAAAGAATATTTGCTATCCTCAAAAAATCTCACCATACAGAGGAAGTACAACTAATATGTGAGAATTATTAGCTCACTGAAAAATATGTGGGAGAAACATCAACTTCATATTTTAGTTGAAAGCTATATTCATCTATCTATAGTATGATTCCCTTTTGGACTCTTAAGATTATACAGCTGTGCTAACTATCCTTGCTAGAAGCTGAGAAAAATGGCCATGTCTGTATAACATTGGTTATTTATCAAACATCACCCGGGGGCTACCAGAATGCCAGTTACTCTCCCTTATCTATCCTATCAAAAGAAGTCCGGAAAGTACAACACTCCTAGGAATAACAATCATTTTAACTATGGTTCACCTCATTTGTGTTGAAGTTACATTAATGCAAATTATACAATATCCACTGAACGCAGAGCAATATATACATTTTGGAGAGCAAAGGGTATGTGTGTGCACATAGGCTTAATTTAATCCTTGCTTCAAACATAAAGTGATCTAATCATATGAAGGATACACAGAAACAATATTTAACATATAAAACCAAGAGTTCACCAGCTATAAAGTAGTAAGTAAATAAATACTTAGAGATACAAAATGATCCAAGAGGAATTTAATTACACTGAAACTAGTCTTAGCAATGATATACACTAACAGATAACCAACAGTAGAACCAAGGTTGTCTATTTTTTTAATGATTCATTTCTAGGGTACCTGGGTGGCTCAGTCGGTTAAAAGTCTGACTTCAGCTCAGGTCATCATCTTGCAGTGTGAGTTGCTTTGTGTCGGGCTCTGAGCCCCGTGTCGGGCTCTGTGTTGACAGCTCAGAGCTTGGAGCCTGCTTCAGATTCTGTGTCTCCCCCTCTCTCTGCCCCTCCCCCACTCATGCTCTGTCTCTCTTTCTTTCTCAAAAAAAAGTGTTAAAAAAAATTTTAATGATTCATTGCCTTTTCTCATTTCTGTGCTGGAAACTCCTGACTACTCGGTAATCGTTGGCTCCTGAGTGCTTGCCTGGCTCTGACCCCTATCTTGGACTGACCATGAGCTTCTTGCTGTTCCATTGACCAACTTCTGACCAACTTCCTGACTCTGGCTTCTATGTTCTGCGTCCTGATCCCAACACCTGTCTTGGTTTTCCGATGCCTGGTTAATCACAGTGCTCCCACAATCTAGAAATGCCCAGGCCAGTGAATCACCAGCAGAAGGTCTTAGAATAGCTGCACAATGGACCTCTTCAAAATCCCCACTCTTCTACTGAGGAACTGGTTAGTGCATACTCAGGTGTTGTTACAATACACAAGCCTTGAAAGGAGTTGTGAGTTGCAGTTCTGCATGAATATGCAGTGCCTGACACACAACAAGCACATATTAAATGATTTCCATATTTTCCTGGGACTGTTTTTTTGTTTGTTTAAGACTTCAGAAAAAAAAATTTTTTTTTTATTTACACAAAATCTCCATATTCCCATATCTTCACTCTTCCTGTACTGGAAGCCAATGGGAAAAGATAAAAATAAAAACAAAAACAAAACACCTTTTAGAAAGCTCTTTATAAACATATGTGAAGAGATAAATAAATATTAGATTTCTAGATGGATAAGAATATGTTATTTTAGAGGGAAATGATACAAATTATATGTTGAGTATAATAGGTTCTTACAGTAAGGGAATCCAAGAATTAATATAAATGACTTTCTGAGACAACAAGCCCTAAAGTATCCCTGGGGCCCAAAGTTTGGCAAAAATCACATCTTGCTCATCGATATTTATTTTCCACTTCCTTATTTTATCACAGAACACCCCAAGTTTCAGCTATACACATTGCTGCCCAACTAGGAAGCACATTTCCCAGTGTCCCTTGCAGCTGGTTCAGCCATGTTATGACGTTCTGGTCAAGGAAATGAGAATGAAAGCAAAGTGTAGAATTCCTCTCTCTCCCCCTTGGGCTAGAATGTAAAAGGGGTCTGTAGGCCAGCCTTAACCATATGGTCAAGAACACCCTGGTGTATTGGTTCCCCAACCTTCTGCACACTGGAACCACCCAGAAAACTATATAAAATGCTGATGTCTGGCTCTCTCTCCTACAGACACTGATGTAATGGCTCCTAGAGGATCGTGGAACAATAAGATAGAAGGAACAGGAGACTCTGAATGACCTGATAGCACTGAGCTGCTTAGTCCCCTGAAACACTGTTATGCAATTGCATTGATAAATTAAAAAACTACAGCTCCAAGAGGATACACAAAAAAAGCCATGTTGATTACATATGGCTTCTATATTCACAACAGTGTTGTTTAAACTACTGTCATTTGGCTTCAGCGAAAGCAGCTGAACAAATATGCTTATAAATAAACATAACAAACATGCAAATTATGGTCTTCAGAAAAAAGAATATATAAGTATAGGTTAAAAATAATGCCATTCTTTTTCTGTTAAATTTTGAGAGAACATACACACATGTGCAGGGAAGAGGGACAAAGGTGGGGGGGGGAGAGAGAGAGAGAGAGAGAGAGAGAGAGAGAGAGAGAGAGAGAGAGAATCTTAAGCAGGCTCCATGCTTAGCATGAAGACTGACATAGGGCTCGATCTCATGACCCTGGGATCATAACCTGAGCCGAAGTCAAGAGTTGGATGCTCAACTATTAAGCCACCCAGGCACCCCAACACTATTCTTTTCTAACAAAAAAACACAAAAGTTTACCAGTAGCAAAAGAGAATGTAGTTTTAGCAGTCCAGGGAAATCACTGGTGAACTTTCATTAAAGAAAAGCTAAAAATAAATTTAAAATATTAAGATTATTCAAAGACAAAAATATATTAAAGTTTGCCAATTCATTAATAATTTGCATAAATCAATGAAAAATTTGAAAAATAATATGAGATGTCAAAAAAGACACCAGGACAGAGTTAAGTAAATGCTGAATTATCTTGCAGGCCCATTTTTGACAGGATACCTGTTAAACTCCTTTAATAAATAAATGCACTCTTTCTATTTTCTTGTTCTTTTATCCTCAACATGTGACTTCCATCTCATGGTCCAAAATGGCTGCCTCATTACCTGCTATCACATCCTCATACCAGACAGGGAGAAGGGGGAGAGCACACACTCCTTTCATTACAAAGGTACACCTTGGAATTTACCCATGCCATTTCTGCTCATGTCCCACTGCCCAGAACCTACTCATATGTCCACACTTAACTGTAAGGACGGCTGAAAAATGTAGTCCTAAGTTAGACAATCATGTCCTGAGTTAAAACTTTTATCCCTATGGAAGAAAAGAATATTGGACACTGGTAGCAATTAGAAGTCTCTGCCAGAGGTCCCATTATTAAGAGGTACAAAAAAAACTGGGATAAAGTTGTGTCTAGAATATTCAAAAATTTTTTGGAGAATAATATATGAATACAAAAATATTTCTATATAACATATAAACATATATTAAAGTTATACAAACTCCAACACATAGATATACAGCATAGAAAATGAAAACCCACTTTGCTTTCATTATTTCAGCTCTGGGGAAATAATGAATTATTAAATCAATCTTGGAATATGTGGGTATGAAGCTAACATTTGGGTGATATAATGTCTTTCCATAGCTCTTCCCCAAGCGCTACTGACAGAAATAAGACTTTGGAATGGAAGATATTGTTTCTGGAATCCTAATATTCCTTTTTTGGGGGCTGATACTATAGTATCAGGAAAAAACTAGAATCCAAAGAAGAATGAATCAAGGCCAAGCTGAGGCATGAGAAGGCATCTATAGAGCCTCTTCTACTGGCAAGAGGACAACTTAAATAGATAATTAAAATAACAAAAGTAGCAAAGAAAAATCAAACATAGACATCAACCCTTATGTGACTCTCCCCGAGAAACAAAGTTTTAAAATGAATAAAATTTTACCCATTCATATTCTATATTGCTGTATTTTTGCTATTAACCCAGAGAATATTTCTATATCAATATTCTAAATTTAACCAGCTGCAGTCATTCCTTAAGTATTGTACCATTTAACCTTTTCAAGTGAAGGGCTTGCCTTTTAAAAGAAAATACTCATTTCACATTAACGACAGAACATAATGTCCTTGGCTTAGATATTCTTGAACAACACAGGTCCTTTTTTGAACACTGTGCTTAGCTATATGGCAAACCTCAAACACCATAATTTATTCAAGGAATCAAAGTCTGAAGTCATCTATACTAGCTAGAAATTTTTAAAAATCATAATCGCAACTTAACATACCTAACTTCTTAAAATTATACTCACTGACTTCTTGGATACAATGCAATAATCATTCATGAGAATGGAAAAATTAGAAAAGTAAGTTTTTATAAGATGTACCAATTTTTGAATCATTATACTTAATTCCATTCAAAAAATGACCCAACCATACTTTTAAGCAAAGAAACACTTACTAAGGGGTGTTTTTCCTGAATTTTTGATTGTTTGAGGCAAATACAATATCATAAATCAAAGATCTTCATTTTAATATAGCTCATGCAATTTTAATAAGTTCAGAATAAAAACTCATCTATTACAAAAAGTAAATATTATAAATAAGATTTTTAAAGAATACATGTAAACCAAAAAAATATTTTTAGGTCAAACTAATTGTACTCAAAACTCAAACATAGCAATTTTATTTGGTATTAAAGCATAAACCAGATACTGTATACAGTATAGGAGCAGGAGCACTCAGAATATTGTTAAAAGACAAGTACTAAGAGGGGCGCCTGGGTGGCTCAGTCGGTTAAGTGTCCAACTTCGGCTCAGGTCATGATCTCACGGTTCATGGGTTCTAGCACCGCATCAGGCTCTGTGCTGACAGTCAGCTCAGAGCCTGGAGCCTGTTTCAGATTCTGTGTCTCCCTCTCTCTCTGACCCTCCCCTGCTCACACTGTCTCTCTCTCACAGAAATAAATAAAATATTAAGAAAAAAAGACAAGTACTAAAAAAATGAAATGATACCAAATGTCAGTTAAAAATTAACGTTTCTTTTTAAAAAGTGCACACAGTAATGGCTGTAGACATTAAATGTGAAGATATGTAAGTTCTACACAATTTGTATCATGGTTTAAAAATGATTATATCATTATTTCCAAGACTTGAACCTATAGTCATAACAAATATAAGAAATCAGGAGATGCCACTTCTCTACTCTGACTTCTAAATTTATATGTTATACTTAAGAAAGTCACACTTAAAAGAATGATTATACAAAAATGGTCAAACATCTAACCTCAGATACCTAAATTCAATTCCCCTTACTATTCTCAAAAGTGTATGTTCCAAATGTTTACCACTGACTTTATAGTTCCTTAGTCTCAGCAAAAACAAACAACAAAACAAATACAGAGCACAAAGAAAACAATAATTAAATTTCATAGAGGAATAAAGGCCATCAAGTAGAAACCTCCAACTCTCCTCACCTCTAAAATAATCCTGGGACCTACATCCTTTCCTGCCTCCTGGAGGAAAGCCACATCCCACCCTCATCCTTACTCCCTACCCCCAACCTACAACCTGACTCTCAACTCCCCAAAACTACATATCTCCTGCATTCCTGAAGGCCCCTCTGGCTTCCTCAGGACCTTTGTTTACCTATTAAAGCCTCCTGCATGTTTCAAGGCAGGAAGAAAAAGGGCTCAGGAGCAAGCTAGGTGGTCTCAGGAAGTGCCACAGTCTATGGGGTAGGAGAGACAGAGGAAAGAGAGATAAAGTGGGATTTGGGGAGTTTAAAAAAAAAAAAAAAGAAAGAAAGAAAGAAAGAAAGAAAGAAAGAAAAAGAAAGGCTTACCACCTATCAGGACTTTACCTATAGAAGCTGCTTTGAACTTCAAGCCAGCCTGTGAAATGTTATTGAATGTGTTTTCCAAATATGAAACTAAGCATACAAAGGCGATGTAACTTGCCCCAAGTTACACAGTTTGTAAATTTCATTGCCATAACCTTAACCTAGGTCATCAGATTCCCTAAACCCATGCTCTGTACCTTGCACTTAAGCCGACTGTCCCAGTGTAGCTGGTGAGTGTTCACAAGGAGGTACAAAGACCATCCCAGCAGTTCTGCAAGCGCTAGACTAGAGAAGAAGCAGAATTTCAAAAATATACGAGAGACAACTGGCTCATTCTTTAGTGTCAGAAACTGCAAAAATGTGTTGCCATGGGTGTTTCACAGCAGTGAATCTTGCCAAGTATCTTCCTTATCTTTGAGTGACATAGGGGTTCTTGCTATGGTTTACAGGAAGATGTCACAGACTTCTACAACACTCTGTTGTAGCTGCTTCAGTTCCCTTTTCATTATCTCCTTCCCTTGGCTATGCTCATCTTCCTCAAACATCCCTGGACAAAGTCATCCCCTTATGTTACTAACCTATCTCTCCCCTTGCATTTTACCACCAAACTCTCTGGACAGTTTTACCATCGGTCTTCACCAACTCAGCTTTCACTGACATCTCAGATCATTCTCAGTCAGGGTTCTGGTCACACATACTACTGAAGCTAAACCCCAGTGACATTCCAACTGCCAAAGCCAGTGGCCTCTTCAGTCTGCACCCTACCTAGTTCTCAAAAGTAGGGCACCTGGTTGGTTCAGTCCGTTGAGCATGGGACTCAATTTCAGCTCAGGTCATGATCTCACAGTTTTGTGAATTCCAGCCCTACACTGGATTCTGTGCTGACAGTACAGAGCTTGCTTGGGATTCTCTCTCTTTCCCTCACTCACTGCCCCTTTCCTGCTCACACTCTCTCTGCCTTTCTCAAAATAAATAAATAAAATTAAAAAGAAAATTTAAGTTCTGACACTTTAAAGAAAGCTTTCTTCTGGGAACAAGATCCTTTCTTGAATTTCAAGAGACCACTCTCTTCTGGTTCTTGTTTCAACCTTTGATGTCTCAGTCCTAGACACCGGTGCAACCTACTTCTTCCTCTACCATTTAAATGCTGGCTCTCCAACACCCCACCCTTGGTTTGCATGTTTTTTCCCCTCAAGTTGTTCCCTTTATGGCACTGCATCCATCTGACGGTTTCAACATAAATGAAATTATTTAATTTCTTCTAGATCTCCAATTTTTGCCCCAAATTCTTTCTTACCTTTCATATTCTTATCTTCAAAAATCAGCAGAATTTGCAGCTTGGCAGGTGCAAAATGAAATTCATGTTTCTCCTCCCCCCAATGCTGTTTTGTCCCTTGCATTCCATTTCTCAGTTAATGACACTATCCATCGTGTCTTCAAACTACAGGCTGAAGCACCCACCCTCTACTCTCCCTTCTACATAAACCTCCACTTCTGAATGAACACAAATACCAAAGGTTCTACCCAAGACTCTCTCAGAGATGTTGGGTATTTGTTTGTCTGTCTGTGGTTTGGTTTTTATTCTATCTTCTTTGCTCCTTCTACCTTCGATCAGACATTCCACATTTCTTACCTGGACCAATGCAATGGCAGAAACTCCTAATGGGTAAGTAGATTCCAGTCTTTTATTCTTCAATCTCACTGACAGAATTCTTTTGCTGAGAAACAAAGCTAATCTCCATAGATACTATTCTTATATTAACAGCTTTATAATAAGGTATAATTATGCAGACAAAACTATAAGACAAAAGATACATCCCTCTGGGCAGAGTGGCTCTGCCCATATGACCAATACTACAAAAATCAATATTATGAATGATCTGTGACATAATCACTACAAGAGTCAAGACATTAACGGCAGCTTCCTGATGCCATCCTCATGTATACACATCTGAGCTAATAGCTAGAAAACAAAGACATCTGCCAAATCATCCCAGGAGTAGTGCCCAGCCAGGGGGATCAGTTGGGACCTATCTGAAGGATTCGGATAAAAATAGATCAGAGTCTCTAGACCCTCAGAGAAAGACCACTTTGGTATGAGCAGAAATTATATTTTACAAGCTAGACTATGTTTATGTTTCACGTTGACTCTAGGATTACTGACCTGTGTTCTTCCCTAGTAAATAATAATGTTTTGAAGATGACAACCTGTCCCAGATTTAGAGAAGCGAGGGAAAGCCTTTTCTATGTGCTTATGTGGATTGCTGAGGACCAGTGAGAGAGGAAGGCATAGGCAGTGAGGGGAAGGAATCCCTAGGTAAAACTCAGAGACACAGATTCAGGAAATCTTGGCCTGGAAACATTTTCCCGCAGGATATGCCTTTCCAGTGCCAACTTTGGCTGTCTCAATCTTGTTTATTGTTAATAAGAGAGAAGGTATCCCCTCACAATTGATTTCACACTACCCTTGGTTAAAGTCAGAATTGTTAAAAACAGAATCCTCCTCAAACTGGACTGAACTTACTCCATCCCCTACCAATACCCCAAAATACTCAAAAAGCATACAGAATATTTCAATCTCCATTAGCGAAGAATTTTCACTATCTCCCAGGCAACGTCATACCGAGGTCACATGGAACATGATGCTCTTTCCAGATGGGCAGTTGTCTTCCCAGGCTGGCATTCCTTCTCATCCTTCAGAAGCCATCCATCACCTCTTTCCCAAAACTTCCCCTGACCCCAGACTCAAGGAGTGCCCTGATGCCTCCATGCAACTTTGCTTATTATCACTGCCCCTCCCACACAGCATTGCGATTATTTGTATACTGAGGGGTAGGACAGCAGCATATGAATTTGAGGGTCACACAATTCAGCCTGTGACATAAACCTAAGCATAATGTGTTGAATCAATTTATCCTTGCCTGGAAAAATTAGATTGTAACTGAAAGAAGTTTTTGGACTTTGTGGTGTTTGCTTTTGTTTTATTTGCCTGTTTGTTTCCTTGAGCATCTGCTATTTGCACAGCACTATGTTTAGGCCACGAAAATTGTACATAGGAAATAAATATACCCTTCTTACTCTCTTGGAGTTTTCTCTCAGGTAAGTGGCTTTTCTAACTGCTGTAGCAAAAGCACAAATCAGAAGAAGGTGCAGCTATGCTAGGAAAGGCTAAGTGGAGAGCCTGAAGCCACAGAATTCATTTCCCCCTCACCCTCTGCAAGGGCCCCTGAAGCCAAACCACAGAACCCTGGAGCTCTAGGGAGCACTATTTGAAAGAACTGAGAGACTCATATATTAAGCCAAATCAGATCATAAATATGCAATTTTTTACTGTCAACTGTAAAACACCATACTAACTGTGGCTGTTGTTACATAGAATACAAAGTGTTCTCACAGTCTGAATCAACTGAGTATTTATTTACAAGAATATCATGGGAAGAAGGACTGCATGGACAGAAAGGAATCACCAGGGAAGGATATAAAGAAGAGACTCAGAGAGAGAGAGTGTGTGTAGAGGAGAACACCATGCAGGTAAAAATTATATACTAATGATGACCAGCATGTATAGCTGTATATAACTACAACATCAGAAGATAAAACAGTAACTACTGATAGGGCTCTCCCCCTGTGAGCCAGGGACTGGGCAGAGCCCGAGGGATACACCCTATCCTTACAGAAACTATGAGAAATGCTATTGTTTCCCCATTTAACAGATGAAGCAAATGGTGCTTGTAAAGTTTAGGAGTGTGCACAAAGTTAGCTGGTAAACTAGACACAGGATTCAGATTCTGGGGTATCTGAGGTCAATGCCTAGCCAGTTAACAAATTTCAAAATCTTTTGTTTATGACAAGACATGTAGCTCAAAGTCTTTTGTCTTTATGTGTCTGCAACGTGGAACAGCAGTGCATTCCGATTTGCCAAGGACAATCCGGGTTTCTATCTGTTTCCCACTTTCACTCTCAGAAGTGCCCCAGTTAAGGGATGCCTGGGTAGCTCAGTCAGTTAAGTGTTCAATATCAGCTCAGGTCATGATCTCGCAGTTCATGGATTCGGGCCCTGCATCAGGCTTGCTGCTGTCAGTGCAGACAGCCTGCTTCGAATCCTATGTCCTTCTCTTTCTGCTCCTCCCCTGCTTATGTTCTCTCTCAAAAATAAATAATAAAACTTTTTTTTTTTTTTTTTTTACAAAAAAAGAAGTATCCCGGTTTAGACAAAATGTATATTGCCATCCTGCCTCCAATGCCATAGTGAAATGTGTCTACATGATTTTCCAGGTCCAGTGTAAAATAAGTGTGAGGTCTTTGTTCAAAAAGCAGGAAAAAAGTGCTGCTAGAGGTACTGAAATATAAAGCGTTTTTCTTTCTTGTATCTGCTGTACTCACACTCCACAGTCCCAATGGACTTCACTTGTAAAAAATTTCAAGATGGTGCTAGCAGAGCACTGAACCGAGCTCCAGGTCCTCTGGAGCATGTAGCCAGTGCAAACTGCACAGGATACACGTTCTCACGAAGCTAGCCCTGCTCTGCCCTTTTCCTGTCCACTCGAATAGGTCTATGAAGCCATCCTGATCTTGGTATGCCCTAGGAGGGTTACAAACAGGAAATCAGTTGCAACCCACTATTGTACTAATTCTGGGTATTAGGTCCAGAAAATCATGTCTTTAGACAAAATGTTTTAGGGTACTTCTAATAAAGCACAAAATTCCATCTCCCAAGCAAAACAAGAACATGCATTCAAGCAAATCTGGGCACTCCCTGCATTTTATCTATGACCTAAAAATAACTAATCCAGATAATGTAACCTACCCATGATATCAACTGAAAATTTAGAATACAATGAATTGAAATAATGGTGTGTTACAAAATCTTTAATAGCACAATGCCTAATTTAAATACTGTTTATTTTAAATGCAGGTACTACATGTTTAATTTAAAACTTTTTGTCACATAAATTCATATGTGCCTGAGTAAAATTTAAATAACTTCCACTATCTATACCAACCAAATGGAAGAAAAACAAAACTGAGAATTTGAAGGATAATAAACTGTCCTTCAGAATGCGATGGGGGGGGCACCTGGGTGGCTCAGTCAGTAGAGTGTCCTTTTGATTTTGGCTCAGGTCACGATCTCGTGGTACATGGGATTGAGCCCTGCATCAGGCCCTGTGTTGAGTGTGGAGCCTGTCTGGGATTCTCTCTCTCCCTCTCAATCTGTCCCTCCCTTCTCTCTGTCTTGTCCACTCATGCTCTCTCTCTCTCTAAATAAATAAATAAGTAAACATTTAAAAAAATGGGGTGGGAGGTTAGAGGATGGGTCACTGATTCATTCATTCATTCATTCATTCATTCATTCATTCATTCAGCAAGTATTTACTGAGTACCTGCAATGTCACAAGCACTGCACAAACTTCTAGGGAAAAAGATGAGTAAAATATGGGCCTGTACTCAAGAAGCTTACATTCTAGTAGAATGAGACAAAGGTAAACAAATACATGAACAAGCTTCCTTTGGTGAAAGGAAAGAAGTAACTACAGGGAAGAGTGGGTAGAAAGCAGTGAGTACTCCAGCAGGGTGGGGAGGGAAGGGATAGGATCATGAACAGGTTCCTGAAAGAACTGAGCCCTGTAGGCCCTGTAGCAATACAAAAGGATGTAAGGGCCACCAAGGAGCAAGAGAAGCCTGAGAGCCCATGGAAAGAATAGGCCACTCTAGGGGACAGCTATCTAGGGAGTGGAAGTACAGAAAGTTGTTCTCTCCCTAAAAAGTTAAAAAGGCAAAGGGCTTGAGGGGCACCTGGGTGGCTCAGTTGGTTAAGCATCCGACTTTGGCTCAGGTCATGATCTCATAGTTCGTGGGTTGGAGCCCAGCATCAGGCTCTATGCTGACAGCTAGCTCAGAGCCTGGAGCCTGCTTCGGATTCTTTGTCTCCCCTCTCTCCTTGACCCTTCCGTGCTCACGCTGTCTCTCTCTGTCAGAAATAAATAAAACATTAAAAAAAAATTTAAAAATAAAGGCAAAGGGCTTGAATTGAGGAGAGGAATCAGAACTATAAAATAAGTATAAAAGTATAAAACTTTCTTAGAGAAAGAAACATTTTCCCCTTCAGGTCATATGATCATCTAACCAAGGGGAAAAATATCATTTTGTTTGATTATTTATGGGCCTGTAAGTAAAAATATGTTCTTGGTAAAACTAAAAATATGCTCTCTATCTCTTCATAATAAAGATAAGAATACCCTTCATCTGTGTTAATGGCTGAAACAATGAAAGAAATCTGAAACAATGACTAATCTGACAAATACTTATATTTGATGGAGAAATGCACTATCAAATTTTTTCAACAAATGTAACACTGAACTTATTTGATAATACAGCTATTTTTTAAGATAAGTTTTGTTTTCTCCATTCCTTTTTTTAAGTTTATTTATTTTGAAAGAGAGAGAGAGAAGAAACAATGAGTGGGGGAGGGGCAGAGAGAGAGAGGAGGACAGCAGATCCGAAGCCAGAGGTCACTATGCCGACAACAAAGAGCCAGATGCGGGGCTCGAACTCACAAATAATGAGATCATGACCCAAGTCAAAGTCGGATGCTTAGCTGACTTGAGTCACCGAGATGCCCCTCTCTTTCTGCATTTCTTAACAGTCCTTCAAGATGGACTCCTAGAAGAGGAATTGCCAGGCCAAGGGGTTTGAAAATTTTAAAAGCTCTTGGCATATTATTAGCTTAGGCAAAAACAAAAACTAGATTGACTACATTAACTGAAGGTGACCAAATAAAATACATGGGTATTTAGTGTTGCTATAAATAATACTCAAAAAAGAAATAATCAAAAAAGAACATCTAAAAGTGTATTATAAGTAGATCTCAGGTTTTGATGGTTTTGTCTAAAAGGAAGTCAGGGTAAACTTTTGTTTAGGATGATATTCAGGCCAATTAGTATGTTTTCGTGTGTGAACAGGTATGTGCACAAATACCGCACGTTTGTGCACAAATAACGGACAAATAAAAATAAAAGTGGAAGGGTCCGTAATTTCTGAATGAAATAAGAAGAATGAAATTATTAAATAACCTACTTGTAAATAGGTACATACAATTTACTTCTACCTCCCACAATTTTTTATCCAACTCTATACAGCAATGCTTTCAATTTTAATCAAGTGTTAAGATTAGAAGATAACCTGATATGCTAAATAAAGATCAATAAATTGGTTTTTAGATTCGTGTTGGCAGTCTGGCTCCACTGGGCAGGGGGTAACTTTACTGGCTTGGGGTGGTTTTTAGTTTAATTTTTCTTTCCTAGCTTTGCATTGTGGGCCAGTTCTCACTTTCTAATCAGCTAAGGCCATGTCAGGAGACTGAGCTCCGGAGCAGGCAGCTGAGTATGTCCCAGAGAAGATTAAGAAAGCTGAAAAGAAATTAGAAGAGAATCCATATGACCTTGATGCTTGGAGCTTTCTAATTCGAGAGGCACAGAATCAACCTATAGACAAAGCATGGAAGACTTATGAACACCTTGTTGCCCAGTTCCCCAGTTCTGGCAGATTCTGGAAACCATACATTGAAGCAGAGGTTAATATTTTATTTTATTTTTTCTTTTATAGGATCTGATGGGAAATGCAGCATACACTAGAGTAGTAGAAAACAAGTTAGGAACATAGCACAACTAGAACAAGGAGGACTTAAATGTCTCTTGCCTTTATTTTGTAAAATAGGTATGAAGGAGTAATTAAAATGAATATTTGAAATTTGGGTCTTTACAAGCTGATGATTGTTGCGTTTTGGAGTTGCAACAACATTAAAACAGTTTCAATGGTAAAAAAATTAATTAATTAGTTAGTTAATTAAATAGGTTTTTAATGTAGGCTAGGTTAGCTGTCCATTTGTAGAACTAATGACTCTGTATAGTACTTTTTTTCATCTGTCTCCAGAAAAGAGTGACTAATGCAGTTTAAGAAGTGGCTAAGATTTTTCAAAAGCCATAGGAATTTGTCACCAATGAAGTTTCAAGAAAAGCAAATCTGAAGCTATTAAAAGTCAAATCTCCATACTAGTCAGAATGGCTACTGTCAAAAGACAAGAAATAAAAAAGGTGGACAAAGACATGGAGAAAAAAAAACTCTTGTGCACTGTTGGTGGGAACGTAAATTGGTGCAGTCACTATGTAAAGCAGTATGGAGTGCTTCAAAAGACCAAAAATAGAAGCACCAGACGATCCAGTAAGTCCACTTCTGGGTACTTGCCCAAGAAAAACAAAAACACTAATTCAAAAAGATATATGTACATGTCTGTTTGTTGTAGTGCTATTTACAACAGACAATATATGAAAGCAACTTAAGTGTCCATCTACAGATGAATGGATATATAAGATGTGGTACACAATGGAATATTACTCAGCCACAAAAAAAGAATGAAATCTGGCCATTTGTGACAACATAGATAGACCTACAGAGTATTATGCTAAGTTAAATAAGTCAAATATTAATTGTTAAATAATAACTTAATAAATAAGTTAAATATGCTAAGTTAAATAAGAAAGGCAACATATAATTTCATTTACAATGGAATCAAAAAGAACAAAACCAACAAGGAAACAAATAAGAGCAAAAAGAAAAACATACTCATAAATATAGAGAACAAACTAGTAATTACCAGAGGGGAGGGAAATCTAGGGACACGTGAAATAGGTAAAGAGGATTAAGGGGTACACAATTCTAGTTATAAAATAATGAGGTCATGGAAAAGTACAGAATGGAGAATACAGTCAATGATATTACAATAACTTTGTAAAAATAAGTCATCTTAAAAACATGCTTTTTTGACATTGCTGCATGGAAGTGCACGGCAATCCAGTTATCACCAATCACCTATAGATTCTCAAATAACCAGTATTTCCAAAGAATGTGGCCCCTAGGGGCCCAGGGACACTGATTTTAATTTGAGAAGTCAACTAGAAGTCAATCTGTGCATCCTACATCCCCTGAGATACCCTTAAGATACCGTTCTCTCCTTGCTACAGCAAAGAAGTGAATTCCTCTACCATAATTATAAGCAGAAAGTTTACATCTTGCTAAACCCTGAGCAGGAAGTTTGGCCTTTGAAACATCTCCCTTGGGACCAGAGGGTTATGGAACAGAGAGGTAAAAGGAACAGAAGGTTTGAAGTTTTGAGTTAGACTGCAAAGGCTAAAATCTCCTGGGTCTTTAAACGATGCTCTTCCAAGCACCTGGGTGGAGAGAAGCCTATCCTCAAATGCTTTGTCTTTGCAACAGTGGGTAGGAAAAATTCAACTTTTGAGTGATGTCTCACAAGTTTCTTTCACTCAATTTTGCCCCTTCTGGCTCTAAAATGAATGAAACGTTTCCAGAACAGGCTTCTAATGCGTCAAGCCTGAAACTTTGAAACGAAGTTCCTGCCAGTTCTTTCTATGAAATCTTGAAGTTGTTTAACACAAGTTTAATGATACAGCTCTCCTGGGCTCAGTGTTAACAGGGAACCCAGAAGCTGAGCAGGGAGCAAATTTAAACACAGGATGGGGGATGGGGATGGAAGATTGTAGGGCTAGAACGGGGTGAGCACCACATGTGTCTTTAATATCCAACAGCTGCTAGAGATCATAACCCCGCTGCTCTTTCTGTACTCCCCACCAGAATCCTATGTTTCAAAGATTGTTATAACTAAAAGGACTTCGCTGCCATGTAATCTGAATAATGAACTCAAGCTCCAAAAGAATCAAGGTTTTTGTTGTTATTGTTGTTGTTGTTGTTCTTATTGTTGTTGTTGGTTTGGTTTGGTTTGGTTTGGTTTGGTTTTTAACCAAATGTACCTGAATGTAGCAGACTGATTTCAATCAACAAGCCAAAGCCTTAAAATAAAATCCCAGGGGAGGAAGAGAAGGAAAGAAATTACACAATGCAGGCCGGGACAGGGGGTTAAAAAGAAAGAGGAAAGATGGGGTAGCAGGGGTTCCCTGGCCAAGAGCCATCTCCCATTGGAGCTAACTTTTCAAACCCGCAGCTCTCCAAGGCCCTAGGAACTCAGTGCGTGTCCAGGCGTGAAACAATCCCCGCGGGGTCCCCGCGCCTACGAGAGCAGCGTCCGCGCACGGGTCCGTGGTTCCCGCGATGCCGGGACCCATGCCCCGACCCCCGCAAACAATGCTGCGCGCGCTTCTCGCGGCCTCCCCGGGGTCTGCTCCCGCGCCGCCCGCCGCCGCCTCCGTCGCCGCGCGGGGACACACTCACCGACACCAGGAACTCCAGCGTGCCCACATAGTCCCGCTCGGTCTTCTGGAGCTCGCTGAGCACGCACACGCGCAGGCGAAGCTGTTTCTCCAGGTCCTTGGCGCTCTCCGCGCGGCCGTCCCCGCGGCTCTCGTCGCTCATGGTGGGCGGCGGGACGCGGGGCTGTTGGGCAGCGCGCTGCCCCGCGCGCCGGCTAGTGCTCGGCCCCGCGCGGCCAGAAAGGAAAGTTGCTGCCTCCGAGAAGTCTGAGAGGTACGGGAGACTTTACATGCCGGGGAGAGACTGGGGTGGTGGGAGAGGGGAGGGCGCCCGCTGGAACTCTGGCGCGGAAGGCGCGAGCCTTTGAGGAGATGACTCCCGAGAGAGGGGGCGCCGGCTCGGGACCTGCGCGTCCGGCCCCACGACTCCGGCCTCACGCGGCCCGGGCTGGCGGGGAGGCGGCTCCGGCAGCCACAGCGGTGACTTGGACATTAATCAAGTGCTTTGTATCCATGTGACTCCGACCCTTTACCCTTCGCCAAATCTCAGGAAAAAGGAAACAACCCTGGGGAAGTGTGTTGCGTGCCAGCTAACTAAAACACACACACACACACACACACACACACACACACACACACACACACACACACACACACACACACACACACACACACACACACACACACACACACACACACACACACACGAGTCAGCAGTTGAGATGGAACTAATTTGAGATTCCCAAACCTAGGAGGACGTACTAAGACACAGCTCGAAGAGTTGCTCCTATGACTCCCTCCTATTGTTTAGCTTTAATGTGTTTTGTACAAATACTGAAAGCAAAGAAACAAGTCCCCACGGTTACATAACTGGATGGGAACAAAACAACCGTGGCATTGACCCTCCCGTCTTTGAAAAGAAACACATTGATTTTGGGGTTTGTTTAGGCACAAAACAGGTTTGCTTTTAAAAGCCCCCAACTGAGAATAATTCACAGGGCAGATACCCTCCAGCCTGCACTTGGAAAGTCAATTAGCATAATAAATGAAGACACGATGGGAAAGTGACAGCCTGGCCCAAACCATAAACTCCAGATACAATAAGCATCACCACTGCGACCTGCTGCTTTGGAGGGGGATGCTTTGCATGTCTATAACCTTTTTTCAATATCAAGATACTTATGTAAATTATATCACAGGCAAGAATATGTGTGCCTGTTTTGTTTCTAAGAGCTGCTATGATTTAAGACAGTGTCACTAAATGAACAATGCTATTATTGAAGAGTTATCAAAAGATATATAGATACAGTTATAGGTATGTAGATACAGATACATTCTGGGGATTTGCAAAGGGAGAGAAACACAGAGCCTGTCCTGATTGTGATGGTTATGCTGGTTACCTTTTCTCACTTGGAAACAGAGCCAGGAGCTAATGAGCACTGAGTATTTACAATTCCGTGCAAAAAAAAATCCATATATGTTTTTGTCTTGATAATAACCAGGTTAATTTTTCAGTGTCATTCTTTCCTACTCAGAACTTGAAACAGACCACATTAATAACATTTAAAGACACTGAAGAGTAAATCGTTTAGATTCAAGAAAATAGCATGTTAATCTTTTCTAATAGTTGAAAGCATTAGTACAACTCTAAAAAATAAAGATGCTTTCTGCATTACATACATTAAAATAATTATCAGTTTTCCAGATGATGCCAGTTTTCCAGATGCTTTTCAGCGCATGGTTTATGATGAATCACTAGACATCTCAAAGAGCTAAAACAGTAATTTTCGTCTTTCATTAAGGGCACAGCTTTTTCATTAAGGGCATCAGCTTGAGGAGCTGATGGACAAGATATGATTTTCCTTTGTTTTGTGCATGGCTAACGAGAGGTAGCTAGGAGCAAAGGACAAATAATTAAATGGCTTCACACCTTATGGCAAAAGAACAAAGGACAAAGCACATTAAAGAGCAGACCTCACAACCCCTGGTAAACAATAAACAAAAGAAACAAGCGGAAGACAAAGGAAACGCACATTCATTTCCATGAATGGGAAAATCAACCACGATTGAGCCTTTTTACAATGTGCTGCAGGCAGCAAGGAATGAATGCATTTCCTCCTCCTTACGACTATAACCTTCTCTAATGTAAAAAGTAAATAAATCAGGCTTTCCATCAGGTGTTGTCCTAAATAAAAATAACATTTCTTACCAATTGCCCCCAATTTGAAAACCATTGATGCACTTATCCTTCTATCAAAAAAAAATTTTTTTTAGTCTGTATACAACCCACTAGAGCATCAGTCTTACCTCAGAGTGATAAATTGAGCTTGAATCACTAGTGGAGTTTTAGACACCCACAGCATTTGCCTCAATTCTACAAACAGGTATTGAATACCTGTGTGTATTGCATGGTGCTAGGGCCTGGGGAATCCAGAGCCCTTGATCTCTAAGCAAATATTTCTCAAGGTAGTTCACAGACCATTACACTGAGGTCTTGTTAAACATTTCTAGGACCTATCCTAAATTTATTAAATGAGAATCTCAGAGATGTAAGCTCCAAACTTTTTTGACTGGTCTTTGGATTATTCTTAGGCACAGTAATATTTGAGAGCCACCATTCTAAGGAATTATAATTGAATGGAAGAGAGTGTTATAAATATAGGTGATGCATTAAAAGGAAAACTGCAAGGCATGCTTTGCCAAAAAGAAAAAAAAAACAGTGCAAGGAAGCTAGCAGAAAAATATTCACGTGTGCAGATTCAGATGTGTCTCAGAAGTGCCTATGTAGAAATTATTATGATATTAACAGTCTCTACCCATTCTTCTTTTTCTCAGTCTACTCTTTAACATCATTTGTAATTAATGAACAGCTTCAGAACACCACATAGTCCCTTCTGCCAAGCACCTCTCAGTGTCTTCTGTAGCCCTGGCAGGAGTTCTTAATTCCTTATCAAAGACCTAAGAGCATAAGAAAACAGGGCCAGAGTATCTGGAAATCTTCACTTTGATGGTAAATAAGGTCTTTCATAAACTCTGAATGTGTTGCATCCCTCCCCACTTCCTCAATTGAAACTTTAAGCTCTGCCTGCCAGGAAAAGGGAAGCAACAACAAAAATGATGGACAGAATCCAGTCTTTTCCTGAAATACTAATGAGGTTGAAGCATCCAATAAAAAGGAGATGGTAGAAAAGAAGATAGTTGGAAAAGCTAAGTGTAGTAAACTAGCTCAGCCATTAAACTTATTTCATATGCATGAACTTGATGAGGTTAGAATCTATTATCATGAGGCGCCTGGATGGCTCAGTCTGTTAAGCATCGACTTCGGCTCAGGTCATGATCTCACGGTTTCGTGGGTTCAAGCCCCGCGTCGGGCTCTGTGCTGACAGCTAGCTCAGAGCCTGGAGCCTGTTTCAGATTCTGTATCTCCCATTCTCTCTCTGACCCTCCCCTGCTTGCTCTCTCTCTCGCTCTCTTTCTCTCTCTCAGAAATAAATAAAAAAACATAAAAAATTTAAAAAAAGAATCTATTATCATACAGTTGAGAGAGCCAAGCACAGTAGGTTTTCTTTGGTCAGTCTTAGAGAGGGGCAACTCCTGGACAGAGAATCTAAGGTGGTCTCTTTACAAAAAGAGAGCTCCCAGCTTGTATTTCTGATAGAGACCATTGTAGCTCCCCTGCCATTCCAATACTAGTATTTGCCCAGGTAAAGTAATAAATCAAATTGGATGTGAATGTCATTAAAAGACAGCAGTACTAGAAAAGGAAGGAAGGAAGGAAGGAAGGAAGCAAAGAGGGGAGGAAGAAGGAAAGGAAGGAAGGAGGGAAGGAAGGAAGAAAGAATGGTAGGAAAGAAGGAAGGAGGGAAGGAAAGAAAAAAGAAGGAAGGGGAGAAAGATTGCTTGATTGTATGGCAGTCTTGTTAAATAGAGAATTCTGAGTCTGACTATTTTTTATTTACAAGTAAAATTGATTCTGGTATTTCTTTCACTACTCTGGGCTAAGACTGATGATTCTAGATTATACTAATATAAAAATATTATAGATATATTGGAGCTGTATGAAGCAAAATACAAGTCTTGGATAAGAAGTCATTCTAGAAATACTTATTAATTTTATTTTTTAGTTATAACAAGCATTTTTTAGTTAGAACAAGTTATAACAAACATGTACTAGAGTATGTAATTATTTGTATCACACCAGTTCAAAAATTTTAGAATGTATATTACCTGAAAGGACAAAATACAATTTTATAGCCATATTTTAATTTTAGATACAGTGTTTATTGCATAGCAAACTAAATAAATGTTTGAATAGGATTATTTTAGGAAGACTGTAAAGTTCTTAAAGATGTGGGCCTTTCCACACTAGCTTGATCAACCCTAAATCGTCCTCATGGCCATAATCTAACATGAAAGGGATAATCACTTTCTTCATTATGGAAACTTAACCTACAACCATCCCTGTAAAATAAACATCCAGGTTTTGTCTGTGATTAGTCTCAGAAGAATGTCATCTTTGCATTGTACCATCTGCCTGCTTAGCCTTTCCTTCCTTTAAAAATCCTCTCCAACCTCACATACCTCTCCTCCCTATAAAAACTTCTACCTGGTTGTTTTGTCTCCTATATGAACACCCTCTAATGTATTCTCTAGGGTTAGCATTCTAGTGTGTGTGTGTGTGTGTGTGTGTGTGTGTGTGTGTGTGTGATTTGATTATTATCAATATTTAATATCTATATGTAATATAATTTATAAAAATTATATATATTTATGTCATTGCCTGTTTGTCTTAGCCTGATTTCCTCAGAAAGCAGAGTGAGACAAAAGCTAATGTGAAGATAGTGTATATGGTAACATGATCCTAGGCAGGAGGAGTGAAGGAAAGGAAGAGTGGAACAGAGAAAAAGGGAAAACCAATACAAGAATGCATAATAGAGTTGACCATGCCATGGGAAGCTAGATGCTCTGTTCTATAGAACCTTCTGAGTAGTCTTATGAAATATATACATCTCAGAACTGTCCTGGGAGAAGAAAGAGGGAAGCACTTATTCATTATTTTCTGTTCCCCGTTGGTCAGAGATTGCCCCATTAGGATTCATGGGACCCTGTTCTTGCATGTTGCCCATGCATGAGTGACTAGAGGTTTTACGGATAAGGTTGGAGTCAGGAAGCAAGAAACGTGAGGCACTCTTAGATTGTTCCTGTGTGAAGTTGGTCTGAGCATTTGAGGAACAGCATCCATGGTCATCAAGAATAAGAGAAAAGGTCAAAAGAGTTTTTCCTGGAATACAAGAGGGGTTTGATTCTGCTTCAAACTCTTTAGGATAAGGGCAAATGTCATTTATGACCTAGCCCATCTGGCTTCATTTCATGCCACTCCCTCCTTTGCAAATGAACCCCAGCCACATGGGAGTAGTTTCAGAATTCTTACAATCCCAAGCTCCGTAGTTTGTCCTTTTTCCCTATGACAGCATCAGTTATGCTTTATTATAATTGCCAGATCAATTGATAGAATTCTTTCTGAGACCACAGCGTCTTGAAGGAAAAGACTATGTCTTCTTTGTGGCTGAGAGCCTCTCCAGAATCTGGCATGCATTGTATTTAAATGGATACTTGTTGATTGAATGAATGAATGAATGAAATTCATTGGAATCTGTTGGCCTCCCAGAGTTTAATCATTCTATCACTAAATGAAGATAGGGCTTTGTTTTGACTTGTTTACTGAAAACAGATATATAATGTGTTGGGGCTAGAGAATTCCCATAAATCCCCTTATTTCTACCTCCCTAACTCAGTTTCTCTTATTGTTAATATCTTACATTAGTGTGGTACATTTGTTACAATTAATCAGCTTGCATCTATACATTATTATTAATGAAAGTCTGTCACTTACATTAGGACCCTGTCCTTGTATTGCACTTTCTATGGGCTTTAACAAATGTATGGCATATATCCACCTTTACAGTATCATATAAAATAGTTTATAAAAGTCCCCCGTGCTCTACGTATTTATCCCTCTCTCCCTTCCCCCAAGACCCTGGAAGTCAGTGATCTTTTTGCTGTCTATAGTTTTGTCTTTTACAGGATGTCATATAGTTGTGATCATACATTATGAGCCTTTTCAGAGAGGCTTCTTCCACTTAGCAAGCTGCATTTAAGTTTTCTCCATGTCTTTTCATGGCTTGATAGCCCATTTCCTTTGATCACTGAATAAAATTTCATTATCAAGATGTACCATTTTATCAACTTACCTGTTGAAGGATGTCTTGAATGCTTCCAAGTTTTGGCAATTAGGAATAAAGCTGCTATAAACATTAGTGTGCAAGTTTTGTATGGACATGCAGTTTCAACTCATTTGTGTAAATAACAAGGAGCACTATTGCTGGATCATACGATGAGAGTATATTTAGTTTTTGTAAGAAACTGCCAAACTATTTCAAGGTGACAGTCATTTTTCATTCCCACCAGCAGTGAATGAGTGTCTCTATTGCTCCACATCCTCATCAGCCTTTGGTGGTATCAGGACTTTGGAATTTGGCCATTCTAATTGGTATATAGTGGCACCACATTGGGTTATTTTATAATTTCCTAGTTATAAAATACATACAAGGCTGCACATCTTTTCATATGTTTACTTGCCATCTGTATATCTTTTTTAATAATGTGTTAAAGTCTTTGGCCCATTTTTTAATTAGGTTGTTTTCTTATTATTGAACTTTAATAGCTATTTGTATATTTTGTACAATAATTCTTTATCAGATGTGCCTTTTGCAAATATTTTCTCACAGTCTGTGGTTTTTTAATTTTTTTTGACATTATCTTTTTGCAGAGAAGATTAATGAAGTCCAATCTATCAAGTTTTTCTTTCATGCATCAGATTTTTGATGCTGTATGTAAAAATGTTTGGATTTATCATTGCTAAACCCAAAGTCACCCATATTTTCTCTTATGTTGTCTTCTCAAAGGTTTATAATTTTGCATTTTACATTTAGGTCTATGATCCATAAGTTAATATTTGTGAAAAGCGTAAGGTCTGCATCTAGATTTGTTTCTTTTTCTTTTCTTTTTCTCTGGTTTTTGTTTTTTGTTTTTTGTTTTTTTTTTTTTGCATGTGTTATGTCCAGTGGTCCTAGCATGATTTGTTTAAAAGCTTATCCTTTCTCTCTTAAATGGCCTTTGCTCCTTTATCAAAGATCAGTTGATTATATTTGTGTGGATCTTTGTATGGGCTCTCTATTCTCTTACTTTGATCTATTTCTCTGGTTTTTTCCCCCAGTACCATGCTATATTTATTACTCTACATTAATACTATGTCTTGAAGTTAGTCCTTTGACTTTGGTCTTCTCCTTCAATATTTAATTGACTATTCTGGGTCTTTTGCCTCTCTGTATCAACTTCAGAATCATTTTTTCAATATTCACAAATTAACTTGCTGAGATTTTGATTGAAATTGCATTGAATCTATATATCAAGTTAGGAAGAACTGACACCTTTACAATATTTAGTGTTTCTACCGATGTACATGCAACATCTATTCATTTATCTGGATCTTTATTGATTTGTTTCATCAGGATTTATAAATGTTTCTCATATAGATATTAAACATACCTTGTTAGAGTTACACCTATGTATTACTTTTGGTGCTAAAAAGATGAATAAAGCTACTATAAACATTGGGGTGCAGGTTTTTGTGTAGACATGAAGTTTACCAAATAAATGATCTGTGTTTTTTCACTTCAAATTCTAGTTGTTCATTGCTAGTATAGAAGAAAGCAATTGACTTTTTTATATATTAGCCTAGTATCCTTCCAACTTGCTATAATCACTTATTAGTTCCAGGTTTTTATTGTTACTGTTTGGATTTCTACATAGACAATTATGTCATCTTTCAACAGGGACAGTTTTATTTCTTCCTTCCTAATCTGTATATTTTTTATTTCCTTTTCTTATTTTATTGCATTAGCTAGGATTTCCAATACAACGTAGAATAGATAGGGTAAGAGCAGATATCCTTGCCTTATTCCTGATCTTAGTGAGAAAGCCTCTAGTTGCTCACCATTAAGTATGATATTAGCTGTAGATTTTCCTAGATGTTCTTTATCAAGTTGAGAAAGAGTGTACCCATTTTTTTATAATTATTTAATTCTTATATTGATAACATCTGTACAAATAAATAGCACACTTAAATTAGTCTTTCCTGTTTTAGAAAATATGCATTGTTTCTTGACTACCCACTATATTACTTGAGACTATTAAAAATTCTTTCTCTGATTCACCACCTTCTACCTTCTAACTTTATTCTTTAGTATTTTATCACCAGGGTTGATAATATTTATCTTGTGTTCTATAACGGCATTTAAAACATCCATGTTTCTCTTTAAAAACTTAAAATCAGGGACATCTGGGTGGCTCAGCTGGTTGAGCATCCAACTTCAGCTCAGGTCATGATCGCATGGTTCATGACTTCGAGCCCCACATCAGGCTCTCTGATGCCTAAAATATAATTATTTTGCCATGATGCTTTATCAATAATCTCACTATAAAAGAATGATGGGTTTAGGATGACTGGGTGCCTCAGTTGGTTGAGTGAGCATCTGACTATTGATTTCGGCTCAGGTCATGATCCCAGGGTCATGGGATTAAGCCCTGCATCAGGTTCCGTGCTCTTTAAGATTCTTTCTCTCTCTCTCTCTCTCTCTCTCTCTCTCTCACCTTCTACCCCCTCCCTGCTTGTGCTCTCTTTCTCTCAAAAATAAAAATTTTTTAAATGCTATGTTCAGAATTATTACCCATTAGAATTGTGAAGACCATTGCTTATTTTTCTCTTACCAATGTGTTGGTGATTAGATGTCCAATGCTACTTTGACTCTTGGCTCATTGTAGATGACATGTTTTATCCATCCAAAAGTTTTTTAGGAATTCTCTTTCTTTTGTGTTCTGACAAAGATTTCAGCCATATGTTTACATGTGGATATTCTTTTAATTATTTTCTATGAACTTGATAGACTCAAACACAAGAATAGTATCTTCTGACCTCTGGGAAACATTTTTTGTATTAATTTTTAAAATTTCTTTGCCTTTGTTATCGTGAGCCCTTTTTTCTGGAAACCCTGTTAGTTGAGTTGGATCTTTTACACTCCATATTTCTTTTTCTAGTGTTCAATCTCCAGCAAAACAGTGTTTTGCTGTTGTTGCCTTTATTTTGTTCAATCTGTTGATTTTTTTCATGTTGTGAGAGACCTACTCACTTTATTTTCTAATCTGTCTTGATTTTTTTTCAATGTTTTATTTATTTTTGAGAGAGAGAGAGAGACGAAGAGCATGAGCAGGAGGGGCAGAGAGAGGGGGGTGACAGAGGATCCGAAGCAGGCTCCAGGCTCTGAGCTGTCAGCACAGAACCTAATGCAGGGCTCAACCCCACAAACCACAAGATCATGACCTAAGCTGAACTTGGATGCTTAACTGAGTGAGGCACCCAGGTGCCCCTATTCTAACTCTTCAAATTTTTCATTTGGCATGTAAGTGTATATATTTGGTAAGTGTTCTAATTTGTTCCTTGCTGTGCCTTTTTGTAGCATTCTGTTCTTGTACTCTGGGGATACACCTTCTCAAATCTTTCTCTGAAGTTTCTTTGTTTCTTCTAGAGACAATTTTTCTGTTGTTTTTTTATCTGGTCCTTCCCTTTGTCCTTTTGTGATGTTGATAGGATATTCATTCTATTTAATTAAAGGGAATGGCATTGTTTTTCTCTGTAACAAGGATGTGTTTCCTCTGTTGTATGTGGGTCTGTTTTCCTGCCTCATCTCTCATTAATAGACCTTTACTGGGAACTTTATGTAGGTGTCCAGGACTTGCCTAAATGAAATGAAGCCTTTAATGGGAGCAGGCAGGTAGTAGGTCTCTAGATGTGGAAGTTCCAAGTGCCAAAATGGGAGAACTTTTTTCTGAGGTGCCAGCACCAAAAGTTCTAATTCTGCCTGTGCAGATACTACATCTTATTAGAGAAGAATCCTTAGGTATTTTTAGTCTGCGGTTGATGCTTGATTTTTACACTAAGCATCAGAAAACACAGAGAAGGAAAGCAAAAAAATGAGTGTGTCAGGAAGAAAACAGTAAGTTGCTGTGCACATAGCTTTCTAAGATAAGCCACTCTTCTCACTTCTGTTGCCTTTACGTCTTCCAGCCTTCCTAGGGTTAGTCTTTTGCCAGTACTCTGCTCTACACCTGCCTTGCTCTTTTACTTATCAAAATGCTTCCATCCTCTTTTTATCTTTCAGAAATGTGTTGAAGTCGCTCTCCTGCTCATGTTTCTGTTTCATTAACTTTATGGCAATGAGTGTTTTCTTTTATTGTTATCTAATGATGGTAGGGAGGTTGAAGAAATTAAGGAAAAACACACATGCTCAGCCCATTATCTTGTACCATCTTCAAATAGAAATTTCAAAGTCTATGTAACACAGCTGCCAGTGGAACATTTAAATAAAAAGGTCTATATTATCAAAAAGAAAGGACTAGCAGTATCTTCATATCCTGATTAATGACATGCATATACACTAAAAGAAGGATACGCACACAGAGATGTGATGAAGCAAATAGCCAGTTGTAAAGGGGAAGTTATAAAAACTGGAATATACTAGATGGAGGAATCTACATAATTTTTTAAGGTAATACTAGATAGTAGGTTACACAGCATGTTGTAACTTTCATGGCATAACTGGCTTCATTCAACCATTGTGGGTAGATATTGCTCCTTAATGAATTATGACCCCTTGTATGCACATCATTTAGTAATTTGACAATTCTCTTGCTCTCATTAAGAGATAGAATCTTTTTTCCACACTACCTTTAAATCTTAACTGACCTTGTGAATTGCCTTTTCCAACAGATGTGATAGAAGTGATGATATATAAGTTCCAGAGATTAAACCTTAAAAGAACTTGTAACTTCCATTCTTGCCTTCTTGAAAACCTGAGACCATCATCTAGACCAAAGCCCAGAGTAGCCAACTGTAGAATAGGAAGCCATATGGAGGAGAGCCAAAGCACCTCAACCAATAGTCATCATCAATTGTCAGACCTGAGAGTAATACCATCTGGGACTCTCCTGACCCCAGTGAGCTGTCACTGAGCTGAGTGAGCTCAGGCAAGACCAGAAAAAGAGACACTCACATGGTCTATTCACAAAATTAAGAAAAATAATAAATTATTGGTGTTTTAAGACATTAAATTTTGGAGTATTTTTTCTTTCTTGAGCAATGGATTACTGAAACCACATCTAACAGAAGTTTTGGGCTTTGGCTCTAATTGGACCATTTTTTAAAGTTTATTTATTTATTTTGAGAGAGAGAGTACAGGTGGGGAAGAGGAAGAGAGAGAAACAAAGAGAGAGAGGGAAAGAGAATCCCAAGAGAATCCCAAGCAGGCTCCACGCTGTCAGTGCAGAGCCCAATGCAGGGCTCAAACTCGCAAACTGTGAGATCATGACCTGAGCTGAAGTTGGACCCTTAACTGACTGATCCACCCATTTGCCCCTCTAATTGGACTATGTTAATCATACAAATTCATTCCTTCAACAATCGCTGTAGGTAAAGGAATTCTGTGCACAGATTGGCTTAGGTCTGAATTTTTGCTTTTCTTTGAACTAGTTGTTGTAGCAAGAAATTGTCATAATGGGCTTAGGTCAAACCAGGTCCTATCCCTATCCTTAAGGGTGAGTTCAATTTCATTCAAGCCAATGGAGAAGGAGTGAAATGGATTCTGGAGGCATTTCCAGTGTCTATGACAGGTAGGAGGAGGCTAATAATTGACCATGGAAAATTTTCTGTTCATGACCCTTATTCATTGTTGCGTCTCTTGAAGCCAACATTGTCGCCCTGGAAACTGCTGCTACCCTTGCCCAACTTGCCACCATTAGAGTTGCCACTTCTGAGTCTGCTTAATAGCTGCTGCCATTACTTCAAGCCATTGCTGCCAACAGTATAAAGCTGCTCCACAGCTTGGGTGGACATGGCTTTCAGCATGAGCTGCAACTACTGCCAAAGTGCTGGACTGCTTTCCAACCTAAACTGAACTGAAAACGGTGCATAGAGAGGGTCTAACTGAAAAGATAAAATTGGAAAGACAAAAGACATGAGACAGAAATAAAGACAAAATGGGGAAGAGGAGGAGAATATCCAGTCCCACCTTGGTTATAAAGGTACAAGATTCAGAGGTGGTCTGGAAAAGGCTGCATATTGCTTCCATTAGAAGCACAGAAGCTTTGGGGTGCCTGGGAGGCTCAGTCAGTTAAGCATCTGAGTTTGGCTCATGTCATGATCTCATGGTTGGTGAGTTCTAGCCCCACGTCAGGCTCTGTGCTGACAGCTCAGAGCCTGGCGCCTGCTTCAGATTCTGTGTCTCCATCTCTCTGTCTCTCTGCCTCTTCTCTACTCACATTCTGTCTGTCTCTCTCTCAAAAACAAATAAACATTTAAGAAAATAAAAGAAAAAAAAAGACAGCAGCTTTGGGGATGGCAAGAACAGCTTCAACTGCAGAAGCAGCTGCAAAGGAGAGAAAAGCTGATGCCCAGTGCAGGAGCCAAAGTTTTAGGAAGTACTCTTGAGTTCCAGGACATTCGCCAAAACACATCTGGGTCTCTGAAGAGTGGCTCTTCGCCTCCAGGATCTCATTCATACATGCCCTCAATGTTCACCAGAGAGGATTTTCTCACTTGAACAAAGGCTAAACCCTGGGAGGCTCTCTATGTTCCCACTTCCTAGGCTTCCCTGCTGCCAAAGTGCTCTGCAGCTGCGACCCAGCTCAGGTTGCCATATGCATCTCCTGGATGGAGGGAGGATTGCAAAAGAAAAAGAGGAAGGGAATGCTCTCCATAAACAATCGAAAAATATGCATATCCCTGGCAGATTTCTCACAGCTCTTATTGCTTAGTCCTTACACATGTGTATGCTTTCAAATCATATTTTATTTTTCAAAATATGATGCTAACTTAATGGATTCCTCTTGATATTATTTTCTATTTTAGAGTTTGCATCTGTATTCATAAGAGCAATGGATAAGTAGTTTTCCTTTTGGTGCTCTCCTTAACAAACTGAATTCTTAAAATACATGAAAATTCATCTAGAAAAATCTGTGATCTGGAATTGTTTAAATAACATTGAAATTATCTGTTTTTAAAGGTGAGTTGGAAGTCAGGTATAAAACCACCCATCCAATTCTGGTACCTGTATAAATAGGAGAGATTAACTTAACTTGCAACCTCTATATTTTCTTGTGGAAATTTGAATAGTTTATATTTTGCTCAATAATCTTTTTTCCTAGTTTTCATTTTGTTGCCACATAATTATATCATATTTTAATCTCTTAAATCTCAGTGTTAATATCATCATTCTTATTTCTAATATTTTATATATTTGCTCCACATCCTTTTCTTCTTAGCCAGGGTTTTGAGGGGGATTTATGTTTTTTTGGTCTGTAAATGCATCTAGCTTTTGAAACTTTTAGTCTTTATAATATTTTCCTCTTTAATTATTCTTCTCTCTTCATTAATTTTCTTTTCCTATTTTTTTTTCACATTCTTCTCACTGCAGTTTCTCTGTTTTTCTAAGATAATTATTAAAATCCTGTGTGATCAGTAATTTTTCTTTAATGGTGAAGCTATTTAAGGCTATGCATCTTCGTATGCACAGTTATTATTACATCTCAGTAATTTTAACTTTCTTCATTATACTGCTTCCTTAACAGTTTGTAATTTCTATTGTGATTTCTTCTTTGAACCAACAGTTAGTAGGAGTTATGTTTCTTGATTTTCAAGTCACTAGTTTGGGTCATATATTTCATATTAATTTCTAACTCAAAAACTTATGGTTAGGGATCTCTACTTTTAAAGAAAAAACTTCATTATTTATTTGTGGCAAACTGTATGATGACCTTTTATAACATTCATGCCATGATCATGTGGAAAAAAGTTTATTTTCAACATAAAGAGTATAACATATATACATTATTAAGGTTATCCTGTATTATTTAATTACATTCTATCTTTAATTAATTTTTGTTTTCTCATTTTACCAAATTCTGAAAAAGCTATATTAAAGTTCTCACTATAATTAATTATATTTTTATGTTCTTCTTGCATCCTTTTCACGACTCAGCATTTTTTATTATTGTCTTTAAGAGTAATTCCTGAAATCAACATATTTCTAGGTTTGTTTTTTAATCAATCTAGCAGTATCTGACTTTTAATAATAGATTCCATTCACTGTCCATTCACAGTGCGTAAAAATTATGAGGTAGGATTTATTTTAGGAATGCAATATCACAATTAGCATAATTCCCTAAGTAATACATTATAAAAGAAGATGTTTTCATCATTTCAATACATTCTGAAACTGCACTTGATAAAAGACAGTAGCAACTATAATAAGAAGTCTAAGAAGGCATTGAAATAAATGGCTTAAAAATAAAAAAGGCTATATACTCCAAACCAGCAACAAACATTATTTCAAATGGTGAAATGTGAAAGCCATTTTTATCAAAATCAGGAACAAGAAAGAAATGCTCTCCGCTATCATAATTAAACATTAATTCTACTCTGCCTGGTAATATAGTAAAGTTAGGTAATAAAATACTGGTAAATATTGGGGCGCCTGGGTGGCTTAGTTGGTTAAGCGTCCGGGTGGCTTAGTTGGTTAAGCGTCCAACTTTCGCTTAGGTCATGATCTCGCGGTTCATGGGTTCGAGCCCCACGTCGGGCTCTGTGCTGACTGCCAGCTCGGAGCCTGGAGCCTATTTCAGAGTCTGTATATCCCTCTCTCTCTGACCCTCCCCTGCGCACACTGTCTCTCTCTCTTTCTCTCTCTCTCTCCTAGAAATAAATAAAAATATTAAAAAAAAATACTGGTAAATATTGAACAAGAAGAAATTAATTATATTTTTGTAATATGATTTATGCTATAATTAAAATATTTTATTTCATTTTAAAAGGTAAATATGCAAAATTAGTAGCTTTACTTTATACTGGAAATAATGAGCAATAAACAGAAACACAAAATATATTCCATTTATAATATAGTTAAAAACCATGAGATTTATTCCTAACAATAAGGATAAAGGGCTTACTTGAATATAATTATACATTATTTGAGGTCTTATAACAAAGCCTAAAAAGGGAAAGTCTCAGTATCATTTAAAAATATCTGGGAGCAATAAAAAACTGTATGAAAAGAAGGGGCGAGATTTGCCTTGCAAACATTACAACTTAGCATAAAGCCACCATAATCAAAAGAATGTGACATTAGCACATGAATAGGCAACTCTGTTAGAGTAATAGGGAATAATCAATAGGTATATTGTAATATATGCAAATGTTCAATATCTAACAAAGGCAGTATACAAATGTAATAGGGATGTTAACTAACTTGAATTTAAATAAAAAGTTAAGAATTAAAATAAAAGTCACAGTAAAATGTGGCCTTTGCTTCTGGCCAATGTGGATTAATAGGGATAGATTTAACCTCTCATCTTAAACAACTAGAAAAGCAGACCTAATATATGAAACAACAGTTTTCAGACATAGACTTCAGGCAGCTCAGAACAGTGATTCCTGAGAAAGGGGAAGCAAGAAAGATGAGACTGGATAAGTGACCTAGCTCACTGCCTGAAGAGCCTTTTCAGGCTGAAGGCTAAGAAGAGGAACTCAAACTCAAATGGCTCAGCAACCTCATGAATTGAGGAGACAAATTTAGAAAGCCAAGACAGCTATCATTCTCAGGGTAGAGTGTCAGGGAGGAGAGAAATGCAAGAGGTTCCATTTCAAGTCTTAGGACTGATCCATGGATGCATGTGAGGAAACTACGTGGGACTGACCAGGGTGCCTGGGTGGCTCAGTTGGTTAAGTGTCAGACTTCAGCTCAAGTCATGATCTCATGGTTCATGGGTTCGAGCCCACGTCGGGCTCTGTGCTGACAGCTAGCTTAGAGCCTGGAGTCTGTCTTTGGATTCGGTATCTCCCTCTGTCTCTGACCCTCTCCTGCTTATGCTGTCTCTATCTCTCTCTCAAAAATAAATAAAAGATTAAAAATTTTTTAAAAATATTTGGCACTTACCAATGCAAAATTCACAATGTCTGGCATCAATAAAAAATTAACTTGGTATGCAAAGAAGCAGAAAAAAATGACCCATAATCAGAAGTAGAATCAATCAGGTGCCTGGGTGGCTCAGTCGGTTAAGCGTCCGACTTCAGCTCAGGTCATGACCTCACAGTTCGTGGGTTCAAGCCCTGAGTCAGGCTCTGTGCTGACAACTAGCTCAGAGCCTGGAACCTGCTTCAGATTCTGTATCTCCCTCTCTCTCTGACCCTCCCCTGCTCGCTCGCTCGCTCTCTCTCTCTCTGTCTCACTCTCTCTCTCTCGGAAATAAATAAAACATTAAAAATTTTTTAAAAAAAAGGTTCATCCAAGTATCTATCAGTAGATGAATGGGTAAAGAAGATGTGGTATATACATAAAAAAGAATGAGTTCTTGCCATTCACAACATGTATGAACCTAGTGTGTATGATGCTAAGTGAAATAAGTTGCTTCCATATCCTGACTATTGGAAATAATGCTGCACTAAACACAGGGGTGCATGTATGTTTTGAAATTCATGTTTTTGTATTCTTTGGGTAAATACCCAGCAGAGAAACTCTTCTTGACCAAATACGTCCAAACAGATCTGCATACATCTGTGCCTACTGTTTTCTCTTACAACAGAAAGGTGTTTGTGGTCTGCTATTTTGTCCGTCTGTACTTGGTATCCCATACCTCTGCCTTCTTAGGAAAATGTTTCTATTAGTTTTTCTCTTCTCTCCTCTACCATTGATTCCTTTAACTCCTCTCCTTTGACTCTCATCCCCAACACACAAAAAAAATTTACTTTTAGTCTAAATACACAACACCCTTTCTTGTCTGTAGACTTGTTCTGATGATCTTGCCCCTGGTTGAGTCATTCTTCCTTTTTACTCTCCCCTCCTTCCTTAG
Source organism: Crocuta crocuta (assembly GCF_008692635.1). Classification (NCBI taxonomy): domain Eukaryota; kingdom Metazoa; phylum Chordata; class Mammalia; order Carnivora; family Hyaenidae; genus Crocuta; species Crocuta crocuta. Next base: position 7,601,371 of record NW_027527951.1, read on the forward strand.
TTAAACCTTTCTTACCATCCTATCTTGAAGGCCCCACCCTCATGACCTCATCTAAACTGAATTATCTCCCAAAGGTTCCGTCTCCAAATCATGCTGGGGGTCAAAGATTCAATATGTGAATGTTTGGAGGATATATTTCAGTGCATAGCACTGTTATATGTTTACAGGTTTCATCAAATTTGGAAAAACTTCGGCCACCATTTCATCAAATACCATGTGTCTCCCTAATTCTTTTCTCTTTTTCTTGTGATCCCAATTACAAATGTATGATAGGCTGTGTGTTTTTTCTCCATAGCTCATAGTTCACTTTCTATTTGATTTCCATTCTTTGTTCTGTTCTGTTCATTGTTCACTCTGTTCAGTTTCTCTTTGCATTTAATTTTGTATACTTCCCACTGCTATGTTTCCAAGTTCACTAGTATTTCTTTATGCAGTGTTTAATCTGCTTTTAATTCCATCCAGTGCATTTTCTCATTTTACATATTATCTTTCATCTCTAAGGATGTGATTTTGGTTTTTCTAATATCTTTACTTTCTATCTTCATCCTGAAACTTTCCTCTAACTTCTTGAATTTATTTATAACAGGTGTTTTAACAGTCTTGTCAATGTGTTATTTCTAGGTCTGCTGATACTGATTGATTACACTTCTTTTTTTTTTTTTTTTGAAAGTATGGGTTTATTTTTATATGTTTTTTTATTTATTTCTGAGAGAGAGTGAAATCAAGAGTCAGATGCTTGACCCACTGAGCCACCCGGACACCCCAAGGGTTCCTTTTTATCCTCCTTACCAATATTTGTTATTTCTTGTCTTTTTGATACAAGTCATTATGATTGGTATGAAGTGATATTGTGGTTTTGATTTTCGATTTTCTGATGATAAGTGATGTTGACCATCTTTTTCTGTGTCTATTGGCCATTTATATGTCTCCTTTGAAAAATGCCTATTCAGGTCCTCTGGCCATTTTTTAATGTTTGGTGTTTTTTGGGGTGTTTTTGGCATTGAATTGTATAAGTGTTTTATATATTTTCATGTTAATTGCTTATTAGATATATTATTTGCAAATGTCTTCTCTCATTTAGTAGGTTGCCTTTATGTTCTGTTCATGGTTTCCTTCACTGTGCAAAATGTTTTTTTTAAATCCCAACAGTTTATTTTTGCTTTTGTTTCCCTTGCCTGAGGAGACAGATCCAGAAAAATGTTGTTTAGGCTGATGTCCAAGAGATTACTGCCTGTATTTCCTTTTAGGAGTTTCATGGTTTCAGGTCTCACATTTAGATCTTTAATCTATTTTGAGTTTATTTTTGTGTATGGTGCTCCAGTTTCATTCTTTTGCATGTAGTTGTCCAGTTTTCCAAACACCATTTATTGAAGAGACTATCTTTTCTCCACTGTATATTCTTGCCTCCTTTGTTGTTGATTATTTGATCATATAAGCTCAGTGTTATTTTTACACTTATTTTAAATTTTCTGAGAAGCAGAAGAATCAGAAATCACTCAGGTCAATAGATAAAGACATTATGTTTTTTGTACTAAAATCAGAACTTCTGAGACAAATGAGGACACAACAAATAGAATATTTGAGATCTGAAAAATTCTGAAAAATCTAGATGATTTGGACTCATTTGAATCAGTTATGAACAAAGGTAGCCACACTATATTTAGCATTTGTTGAGAATCCAGAAACTCTATGGAATTTCCAAGACTTGGATTTTTATTGAGTGGTCAGCAAATTTGGGAACTCTTATTAGATCTATCTTGGGATTTTCCTAAGTGTTAAGAGTAATAAAGGTGTCTTGATATTCATAACAAACCCTTTTCAACCACACCTAAGTTTATATTAATGAGGTGACTTTGGAAAGTGCTTAAGGATAGGGACTGGTTGTCAGGGTAACCTACCATGTGAATGGAAGGTTGAAACTTTCAGTCCCACCCTCCGGACCTTCCTGGGAGGGGGAGAATAGCTTGAAGTTCTATCTATCACCAATAGCCAATGATTTAATCAAGCATGCTTGTATAATGAAGTCTCCATAAAAACTGAAAGTATGAGGTTCAGAGAGCTTCTCGGTTTGCAAATACTTGGAAGTGCTGGGAGAAGGGCATGCTCAGAGAAGGCAAGGAAGCTCTCTGTCCCTTCTCCAAGCTTGCCCTATGCATTGCTTCCTTCTGGCTGTTCTGAGTTATATCCATTACTAGTAAACCAATAGAATTTTAAGATACTATTTACTAAAAGTAAAACTTTCTCTAAGTTCTGTGAGCTGCTCTAACAAGTTAATGAAATCCAAGGAGAGGGTCCTTGAAACTTCCACTTTATGGTGGGTCAGAGGCACAGATGACAACTTGTGATTGGCATTGAGGTGAGGGTCGTGGGAGTCTTGTGGGACTGAGCACTTAACCTGTGGGATCTGACAGTCTCCAGTGGCAGAATTGAATTGAATTGTAGGACACTAAGCTGATGTCACAGAATTGCTTTGTGGTGTGGGAAGGGATACATACACTGGAATTAGTGTCAGAATTGTAGTCCTTGTGTCCTCAACCATAGACTCTTATGATCAAAACTTGCCCTATTTATAAGTAAAATGTTTTTATAGTGCTTTAATTTCAAACTGTGCCTTAACTGCTGTCACAGGAAAGATGCTTACTTACAAATGTTCACCTCAATCCCTAATGTTTATGAATAAAGTATTTTTCAATTTATATTTCTTTTCTAGCGTTTAAAATAATCTGCGAAAAAGGTAAGTATTATTTTTTATTATGACTGACATGGTCTTTAAAATTTTAGGGGCATTGGAGAATGTATCTGATAGCTTCTTTTGAGATGTCTTTGAGAAATAGCTAATATTCAGTGCAAGCTTTTTTTAAAAACTTAAAAAAAAAACTAGGGAAAATATAGTCAAATTAAATGTCTGGGAAAACTTGCTCTCAATTTTGATCAGAAATTTCAGGTATACCAGTTTTCATAGCAGCTATAGCTCATGTTGTATGAAGGAAAGATTTAAAAAAATTTTTTTTTAATGTTTATTTATTTTCGAGAGAAAGAGTACAAGTGGGGGAGGGGCAAACAGAGAGAGGGAGACACAGAATCCTAAGCTAGCTCCAGGTTCATAGCTATCAGCACAGAGCCCAACATGGGACTTGAACCCACAAGCTGTGAGATCATGACCTGAGCTGAAGTCGGAGGCCCAACTGACTGAGCCACCCAGGCGCCTCAGGATTTTTTAAATGTTCATTTTAAAAGGAATACTATTCTTTGTTAACTAACTCAAATTTAAATAAAATTTAAAAAGGAATACTATTTTTATTAGACTCTAGGAAAACTTTTTGATGGTTGAAGTGTGGGATTTTTTAAATGTGCTTATTTGTTTTTAACCAAAAACGATGCCTTGTGAAACTGCTTTAGGCCTTTTTCTGGGTTTCTCACTAAAGCAAAGATGAAAGCATATTTGGGAAGTCCAGACAGTTCTTATTTTTCAAAAATTGACTAACTTGGCACACAAACCTCCTACTTAAGAAAAATATAATGTTCTTGACACCAAAACTTGCTATTTTATTTATATGTCTTACCCTCTTTCTGTATTAGTTTTACTGTGACTATAATCTCTGTCATCCTACAACCAGTCGCCCCTCATGCCACACATTCTCTTCTCCAACCCCATTCTTCATGACATGCGGTTGAATTTTCCTCAATTTTGTGAGATGTGCAGTGCAATCCCAGCTTCTAGATGGGTCCCCAAGTTTTCCCCTCCCTCTCCAATTTATCCTATGTACGCTTTCCTTTGCACAAATGTAAGCCTGCTGCTGGGACTTTTTCAAGAGACCTCACCAAACTTGCATTACCTGTCACAGTCTTCCTTGCCTTACATTTCCTCTTTGATATGAAAATATTATTAGTTATCCAGGGGTTTCAACCTAATATGCATTTGTGAAAAAGATAAAAGAAGATAATAGTAGGTCTTCCCTCAAGTCGAAATCAAATTTATCAGTGGCAATACTGACACCACTAAAGACAAAAACTGGACAAAACAAGCTTCCTGTAAACTAAATTTGCAGTCCAAATCTGAAGAGACCCTGGGGCGAAGGTGTATTAATATACATAGATGCATACATATGTACTAATTATTATTTTTTTTTATTTTTTTTGTTTTTTTTGTACTAATTATTAATATATTTACAAATATGGTAGATCATTCAGACTAGGTTGATAACATTAACACACCCATTTACAATTTAGTGATTGTGTTTTAAGTAAAGTAACTGTAAAATATTTATTTCATTTCAGAAGGGCAATTAATTCAGAAGAGTGTGGTTTCCTAATGAATGTCATCTCATATGGGTTTGGATGGTTTTGGATCCGTATGTGTGTGTTACTATGGCCAAAGACATAAAATATGTTTCTGGATATGAGATATATACTACTTAGGAATGTTAACACAAAGAGTCTTACCTTCAAATTGGGAGAAATGAAATATTTATGGCAATATGTGTTTTTGACATAAACTGAACAGTGTCATTCTCCTGCCTTAAACAAATGATAAGTCTTCCATTCCCCTTGTGTTAGCTTTTGCATGATGATATCTCTATTTTTAGGCAAGTCCAGCCTGGTCAAACTTAGAGCAAATGGAATTAGTTAGGAAAGTTAAATTTAGAAATAAAATCTCTTTTCCTCCAGATTGATGAGTTTATATCCAGAATTAACATTAGTGTGACTTAGACTTTTCAATAGCCCCCTGCAGAGATGGCAGAAATATAAACCCAGAAAACCTCAGTCATCACCACTTTATATCATTTTATCCCATTAAAGGTTAAAATTGCATCTCCAAAATAATGGGCTTTGGGAATAAAAACATTTATATAGAGTAGCTTAAGGCAAGTAGCCTAATTTTCAGAATGTAGTAAGTAAGACTAAGAATTAAATTATAGCTTTATGAATACCTGTAATGTAAGGGAAGTTGTGTATTAAAATTAAAATATCATTGCATGGAAATGAGCTTCCTGAACTGGTAAATGTGCTGTTCAAAGAAAAATATTTCAAAGGCATATTTCTCTACATGATTAAGATTCTTCACAATTAAAAACCTCTGTCTTAAAATATTCTTCAAAGGCATTTCTAGTCAGGAAATCCCCCTGGATTCCTTGGTGACACTTCTCTCTCTTTTTTTTCCCTCAGTAGTAGGAAATTACAATACCAAAATACAACAGAGCCCACACATCTGTTAGCGACTTTTGCTGTAGGTACTTAATTGATGCAAGATGCTTCTGAAGGTTGGGGGAGGAGACACAAAGCAAAGGAATGTCACCGGCAAACAAAATGATAAGGGAAAGGAAGAAAAATGAAATAGCCAATTTGTTGAAATAGCCAATTTGTAGAAATAGCCTATTAGTATTCACTTTAAAGTTTTTGTGTATATATGAGTGTGTCTGTGTATGTTTGTATTTTGTCTGAGGAAAAACGTACTCAGCGAATGTTAGTTGACTGATCAATTTTTGTTCTACAAAATAGAAATCTCTCTTGAGAAACTTCACTGAAATAGTCACTTCTACTTCAAAAGGTAGTTTTCCTATTAATGTTACCAGGATCAAAATATTCAACCTGTGTACTGAATTTGCTCAATATGTCTGCAGATATAAATTAGATATGTGTATTGAAAAAGGCATAATAATCTTTTAATGATATCTTCATCATCAAACATTCAATATAGTATCAACAGTCCCAACAGAGGATTTATCCTCTGTTCCAGAGACTGTGGCAAATACTTCATATGATTCTAGAAACAACACACAGTACACAGCTACACAGTAGCTCTTAATACTCCATTTTATAGATTAAAGCATTAAGGTTGTGCCTAAGTTCTCAGAGTGAATTGGTAGCAAATCTGGTTTTTCCTCAGTGTGTCTGACCTGAAAGTATATTTGTTCATCTATGCAAGGAGTTTTCAAAGAGTGCTCCTCTGACCAAAGACAATAATATTATCCAGAAACATGTGAGAAATGCAAATTCTCAGGCCCTACCCAGGGTCTACTGAATTAGATATCCTGAAGGTAGAACTTAGTGATCTGTTGTTTTTTTTTTAACAAACCCTCCTGGTAAATCTGAGGCTTGCTCAAACTTGAGAATCACTGCTTTATTCAATGCTAACTTTAATATATACTATTATGTTATGATGGATATAATATGACAAAGATTTATTTTTTCCTTGATTAAACTTTAGTCAGGTTCCTGAGACTTCTCTTAGGCCCATCTGTTAACTTCCCTGTAAAATCCAGTTTTAGTAAGAACTCCACCAAGTAGTTTAGCCAACATTTTCCTCTCTCAATATCTCATCACCTTCAATATATGATCAGGTTCCTTATCTTTCTCCATCCTCATATCATATTTGATCACCCTGGCCTGTCTTCAGCAAGAATCCTGTTTGGTTGGTTTACCCAGAACCGCCTTTACTTCTTGTGTTTCCACTTACTAATTTTCCATCCACTGACCCATACCCTACTCTTTGTCTATAAATTCCCATTTGCCCATGCTGTATTTGGAGTTGAGCCCCATATCTCTCCCACACTGTGCAATCCCATTACAACAGTCCATACACCTATCACAGTCTGTCTCACCATCTTTAACAAGTATCATTAAATATTTTTTTCTTTTTAATTGGCAAAGAAGAAGTCAAACTTTCGCTTTTCACAGACGACATGATACTCTACGTAGAAAACCCGACAGACTCCACCAGAAGCCTACTAGAACTGATCCAAGAATTCAGCCAAGTTGCAGGGTACAAAATCAAGGTACAGAAATCGGTTGCATTTTTATGCACCAACAATGAAGCAATGGAAAGAGAAATCAAGAAACTGATCCCATTCACAATTGCCCAAAAAAACCATAAAGTACCTAGGAATAAACCTAACCAAGGACACAAAAGATCTGTATGATGAAAACTATAGAAAACTTATGAAGGAAATTGAAGAAGACACAAAGAAATGGAAAAACATTCCATGCTCATGGATTGGAAGAATAAATATAGTTAAAATGTCATTACTACCCAAAGCAATCTACACATTCAATGCAATCCCAATCAAAATTGCACCAGCATACTTCTCAAAACTAGAACAAACTATCCTAAAATTT